>NC_041403.2:44821512-45137762 GCF_900747795.2 Erpetoichthys calabaricus
AGCCGTGGGGCTGCGTCAGGGCAATGCCTCCGCCCTTGTTTTTCTATTTCTTTTTTAGGATCGGGCCGTAGGCTACGGAGTGTCGGCTTGCCGCCGAGTGGTTCACGTCCTCGCGGAACGGTCCGCTGGTCCTGGGAGGTCTCAGCTAGCGGGGGAGTCATGTGGCAGGTGGCTGATTGCGAGCCGCACCCAGCTACCTATTTAAGGAGCCGCCGCCCTGCAACCAAGGCTGGAGTCGGGTAGGAGGTGGACAAGGCCAATGCAGAGGGGGCGAGGAGAGGCCCTGTGTGTTGTATGGAAAAGAGAGAGAAGGCTGAAGGAGCCAGGACTTTGGGAGACTGTGGGGCTTTGTTGGTGTGGTGCACGTAAGGACTTGTATATAATAGTGACACGTGTAATAAACGTGTGGTGATGACTGGAAACGTGTCTGCCTGTCTGTGTCCGGGATGCACCCTTTCACAATACACAATCTAAATTTTGCACCTTTCTGCTAGGAATGCCATCCCAATAAATTAAAATTAAGATCTGAAGGGGCTAAACTTTTCCAAGTGTTGATGTTGAAGAAGATACATAAAGACTATTCAAATGTCCCTGTTTCTTTTCCTACCTTAAAAGGATAAGTCTATGAACAAAGTTCTTTTAATGTTTCATAAAAATAATGAATAAACAAAAAAACATAAAACTATCATTATTTCAGTTTCCTGAAATTCCTCTTGGCTGTTAGATTAGCATATGTATACAATAGAAGATATAAGAGTTGCTGGTCTGTGGCTGGAAGCAAACTGTGTTTTGTCATGTCAAAGGAACAAAGCACCCCAAGAGGGAGTCAAAGTAGGGCGCAAGTGCTCTAAAGTGCCAGTTATTGACCATTGTGCCACCATCTCAACGTGT
Organism: Erpetoichthys calabaricus; assembly: GCF_900747795.2. NCBI lineage: Eukaryota > Metazoa > Chordata > Cladistia > Polypteriformes > Polypteridae > Erpetoichthys > Erpetoichthys calabaricus. The sequence goes on from NC_041403.2 coordinate 44,822,404, forward strand.
GCTACAACATTAAGTATTCTAGGAGCTATAAGAAAGAGTATAGAATGTGAAAGTCTTATTGATTTTAGAAAGTTCAAAACAAGGGATAAGCCAACAGTATTAATTCCCTTGTGGTTAGTTAATAGAAAGTCACAAATATTGGTACACTAATGGGGTTATATTGTATTGGAAACTATGTTTTTGTTTCTATGAGATAAGCACTTCGATTAACAAAATCACCTATCTCTGACCTCAACATGTGACCTTCAAGTTAGGTAGCAGCATGTGAAATAAAATGGCACCTCTCTACATGATGATGTTGACCAACGTTGACAGGGGAGGTAGATTATGAAGAGACTGGTGATGGAGAAGGTAAGAGGAAATAATGTCTATTAACATGCTGCCTATTGGGATATTTGTCCTAGAGACACATAAGCCACCATACAGTCAAACAATTAAATCTGCCTTGAAATGTAATGATTGAAAATGCATACTTTATGAAAGTTTTGTTAGAAAAAGTAAAGGAGATGGGTCTATGCTTATTTTGGCATTGACAGCCTTACATGAGTAAATAAAATATTAGAACGCTTATCTATCCATCCATCTTTAGTATAATGAAATCTATCTATCTATCTATCTATCTATCTATCTATCTATCTATCTATCTATCTATCTATCTATCTATCTATCTATCTATCTATCTATCTATCTATCTATCTATCTATCTATCTAGAATATGTCCTTCATTGACAATATACCCTGGCATAGGAAAAGATAGATTAAGATCAATTAAGATAAAGGGTTTTGATTTTGGACTCCCACCATAGGCATTTTGAGACACACATATTATCTTTTCATAGGTTTTGAAAGGACACATGGCAGAGATCAATTTAAGTAAGGTTTAATGATCAGTTTCTCAAAGACTTTGGAGTATTTCACCTTGGAGAAAGTCATGCCCACTCATGACATCAATAGGTGGCAGGGCATATTACTAAATGGCTTTCTTTTAATTAATGTTCATTTTAAACTCCAGACTCTGATTTGATGCATAATGTTGGACTCAATGGCATATAAGGAGTTTAATTTTCTCAGTAGATAGTAAACAATAATGTCAGGTGTGCTATGATGCAAGCTATACACTACATGTAAATTTTCATTAGATAGAATATTATTGGGAACGTGACTAATTAAATATTGACAGGCATCAAAGAAGTCTTTCTACGACTATGTATGAGGTGGATGAAAAACAAAAGTTCAAACTGTGAAAAATAAAACAATAAAAATGTGGATTAATAAAATAACAGTGGGAGGTCGAGCTTTTAGTTACAGGGCCCCGAAGTGGTGGAATGGTTGCCTGCTACTATAAGAGATGCCCCTTCAGTCTCAGGTTTTAAATCTCACCACTTTAGTTTAGCATACCCTGAGTAGAGCTGCTGACTACATGCACATATTGCATCTCTGTGGTTAGTCATTAGTACTAATATAGAAATAATATGACATTTATAAACTGCTTGCCTACTCGGTTTGTCTTCTCACTTACTGCCACTGCTCTACTGCCAAGTTGTTTGCCTATATATGGAAAAGTCATCTCAGATAAAGGGGCACTGGAATCATCAGTTCGAAGGGTCCTTTCATCAGATTGGCCGGCCCAGGACTGACTCAGCTGTGGAATGGCCAGTAGGGTGATGGCAGTTTTTTGGCTGAAGTCTCCAGAACTCTAAACAAATCTGAATCCTCATATGTGATAGATCAGTATTTAGCGAGTGATTTAATCTCTTCTTGCATTTTGCTTTGTAGTTTGTACTATTGTACAGTACTATTGTATTCCTGAGGTGGCGACGACAGTTTGGCCATCTAGCTCTGTGAAGAGAATTACTTGTGTTCTGTTTTCTGTATTGTATTTACACCATACGTGGAAAGAGGTCTCTCTCTGAATTGCCTTTCCAAAGATTTTACCTACAAGGGTATTTTTCTGGGGGGAGGGAGGTTTCTTGTCTTTTTAGGGGCTCAAGGTGGGGGGCTGTCAAACACGGGTCTGCTAAAGTCCATTGCTGCGCTCCTTGGCTATACAAGAAATAAATGCTTGTTGTTGATGTAGTTTGTGGGCCACTAATTTTCTCAAATTTCAAAGATGACACACTTTGCAAACTTAACTCATTTAAACATTTTCCAATAATGACTCATATCAATTCTGCTATATAAAAATGGATTAATATTCTAGAGAGAACAGATGGGACACTGTAACTCCTGTACTAACACAGAGGAGACTGGTTTATGGATCACTTAAAATGGTTTATAGAATTAACAACTGTTGTATTAGCAGGTTTTCTCTTAAGTACAGAATCTTGTAATGTACGGTAGTTTATGTTTAAATTGAAGACTATGCCCTGTGCTCCTAGCGCATTAAAAAGCTTTAAAGAACTGACGAGCATTGTGGAACCTTTTTACATCTGCACATACAATATCATACATCAAGGAAAAGCTACCCTTAAAGAATTAAATTGAAAACATGAATCAATATTTTTGCTATGGAAACTCTTGCCAATTAACATTTTGTCTTTTTAAATGCTTCTTGACAAGCTGTCCAGTGAGGTCAAAAGGCCAACTAATAAGGCTTTGCACAAGGCTCCAGAGTAAAGGAAGGCTACACACTAGGGTTTAAAGCAGCTTCTTAAATATGTAGCCAGAATATAAAGGAAAAAGACCGACAGTATACACCACGTCAGTGCAATGGTAAGCAATATAAAAGAACAGAAGATGTGTTCTATGATTTAAAATGATCATGCTCTGTAACCATACATGGATTTTGAGGTGATTATCCTGGAAGTTTGTACTCCCAAAAAGCAGTTATTAATTTCATCAAACTAATTTGGCTAAAAATTCATAAAAGAAAAGAATCCTCTTTATGGAAAAGGGGCCATCGTTTCAGTAGTTTCACAGTCTTGTTTATAAGGAACAAATCTGACAGCACACTTGTATTCACAATTGTTTGAAATTGGAATAAAACATATTGCTATTACAGAAGATTCCTTTGATTTTTTTTTTTATTGAAGTCAAAATACACAAAAGACTATGGTACTCATTTTAATTATATATATATATTACATATAAATATTTTTTTTATTCTGCTGCTTTCTATAATTTATCCTGAAGTATTACATATGTTACTGTTTTTAAACTATGTTTCCCAAATGACTTTTATATGCCAAAATTTCACAATATACAAAAATTATTCCTAAACTAGCAAAGTCAAAAGTATTTATTTGCATTTCATATTGCTTTGTCCTATAGGCAAAAAATAGTATAATAAATAAATATGCTTTAATCTGTGAAAAATATGCCTACAAAGATTCAAAGCAGTACTTAAATATCCAAAGACAAGGTGTGTAGCAGTCTGTAGTAAGGCTTTCCAGAACAGCTAATACTAACAGTATAAACCTTGTAATATACCCTTACAATGTCTACCCAGTGATTCAGTTCCTGCGCCTGCTCATTCCAGTGTTTTGGGGTGCTGGAGACTGAAGGCTGTCCTGGTGGTAGACTGGGGGTACAAGGCAGGAATGAACCCTGGATGGGGAGTCAGCCCATGACTGGGTACACTCATGTAGATAACGCTACTTTGTACAAGGTGAGTGTACAGGCAACAACTGACCTACAGTAACAAATGGGAATATGGATAGAAAACCAGAGTACTACAGACAACCCGCACTGACCACAAGAAAATGTGCCAAATCCACACAAGCAGTGACCAGACCAGAGAAGGAAATCACTGCTAAACTATCAAACTACTGTAACATAACAAAAAAAAAATTGTAAAAATTATAATCTGGTTACTGTCTTTGTGGTGTTTTCACATTCTCCTCATGTCCACGTGGTTTTCCTCCCACTTCCAAATACTGTGTGGGTGTGTGCGAGTGTGCCTGATGCTTCCGGGATAAAGTCCAGCTTATCACAATCCTGAATTGGAATAAGTGGGTCAGTAGATAGAAAAGTGAAAAAAATATAAAATATATCTACAAAATATACCCTGTGGGAAGACTCTCAAACAGTAAATAATTGAAAAAACTGAGGTATTTGAGAATGTTAGGCCTGATTTAAGAAGATTTAAGAAGAAACTGAAAAAAAAGTTAACATCAAATATACAAATTATCACTAAATCACTAAACTTATTACAGTGAACAGAAAACTAATATGGCAGACCTAAAACAGTAATGACCTAAAAGCAGTGAAATTTCTTAATAGGTAATATTAGAAATAATTATTAAGATAAATATCATGAATTTATATATAGTCAAGGGAAAAAGAAAGTACACCCTCCTTCAATTCTGTAATTTTATTAATCAGAGTCTAAATTACAATTGTGTTATCATCACTAATGCCTATAAACAGAGAAATCTAACCTCAAGTGACAAATAAAACAGACTTTAATATGCTGTTATTATAATTTTTTTTTTTCCAAAAAAGTAAGTTCACATTTAGAAACCATGTGGGGAAAAATAAGTGAATCCTTTCAACTTCCACACTAGTTACCCAAGTATTTAGCAGCCAGGTGTTACTAACCAAATGCACAAGATTAATTAATTACCAGGAATGGAGACCACCGCTATACAAACCTTTGTCAGTTTGGTCATCTGGAGCACTCAGGGTTGTGTTCACATCATGCCAAGAAGAAAGGACATCAGCCATGCCCTCAGAGAAGCATGTGTGTCTGCTTATCAGTCTGGGAAGGGCTATAAGGCCATTTCCAAACACCATTTGAAATTCACCATTCCACATTGAGAAAGATTGTTTCTAAATGGAGAGTTCTGAAAACAGTTGCCAGTCTTCTGAGCAAATTGAGCCCGTTCAGACCATTTAATGCTCAGAGAAATTAAGAAAAACCCAAGAATTACATCATGTTACCTACAGACCTTGGTACGCCTGTTAAATGTTCATGTTCATCACAGTACAATTAAAAAACAAATTGAAAAATGTAGGGCTTTTATGGAAGGGTGGCAAGGTGAAATCCCCTTCTCTCCAAAAAGAAAACAATAGCACAATTTAGGCTGGCTAAATTGCAACTGAACAAGCCACAGAAATTCTAGCACAATATGCTTTAGACTAATGACTTCAAGATGGAGATGTTTGGTTATCATGCACTGTGCTATGTTTAGAAAAAAACACCTAATACCAACTGTTAAGCATGGTGGTGGAGAGGTAATGATTTCAACTTGTTTTGAAGCCACAGCAACTAGTAAACTTGCTATCATCAAGAAAACCATCAACTCCACTTTATACCAAGGCAAAGGTGAGGACATCTGCCTGACTGCTTATGCTGGGATAAAACTGGATCATGAAACAGGCCAATGATTCCAGGCACATCAGCAAATCAAAATCTGAACGACTAAAAAAAACGAAAGCAATCAGGGTGTTGGAATGGCCAAGGCAAAGTCCAGTCCTCAGTCCCCATGATGTGAGAGACTGATAACTTGTACAGAAAACATTTACTTTAACTTTTTACTGCTAAAGGCGGTTCTATGCATTCCTAAATTATAATGTTTACTTATACTTTTCCACATGGATTCTGAATGTTCGCTTACTTTTTGGAAAATGATAGCAACATACTGAAATCTGTTGTTTCATTTGTCACCTGAAGTTAGATTTCACTGTTTAAAGAATTAATGACGACAACACAATTGTGATTTATGCCCTGATTAATAAAATCACAGAATTGAAAAGGGGCTGTGCTTTCTTTTCCCATGATTGTATATCCATGTTGCCCTACAATTGTTTAATAGCGCTGTACTTACTATTATTACGTGAAGCATCTAGAAACTATATATATCATTGAGTTTAGGACAGCGGGTGGCACAGTGGAGCTGTAGTTAGTGCTACTACCTCACTGCTGCAATGGGACACGAATGGGCAGTGTCTAAGTGGAATCTGGACGTTCTCCTCACATATTCATGGAAGTGCTCCATCTTTCTAACAAAAGCATGTATGTTAAATTAAATGGCAACTGTAAACAGGTCTAGAGCGATTAAGCGTGTGAATACAAGACAGTGTCCTGTGATGGAATGGTGTTCTGTCCATGCTTTTCTCTTGTGTTGCTGATGGTGCTACATCCCTGTAAGTTGTCTGTTTAAAATGGATTGAGAGTTCTTCCACACAACATTCACTGAAGCACATCTTTATTTATGAAAATAACATAAAAAATCCATCCCCAGCCAACACAGGGCACAAGGCAGGAACCAATCCCGGGCAGGATGCCAAATAAAAAATGAAATATAAAATGACAAATAAATAAATTACAAATGAATAATCTAGTCTATAGCAGTGTTCCCCAACCTCAGCCCTGGGGGTCCACTGTGGCTACAGTTTTTTGTTCCAACCAGCTTCTGTTTTTAATTGGACTACAGGGATAATTAAGTGATGTGTTATTTCCCAAGTTCTGTGTTTTGGGAACAATATAGAAATGAGAAAACTAAGTTTGGTAAAAAAAAAAAAAAACATATATATATATATATATATATATATATATATATATATATATTGTGGTGGATTGCCGGCATTTTACTCCGGCCCTCACCCTCAGGCCGCCAGGAGGAGCTCTCCCGACAGGATGAATGTGCCCCGAGTTCCAGCAGGGCCTCATGGACTATGTAGTGTTTATACACAGCCCTGCTGGATACCTTGGGGGCCACGGGAGTCGCTGTAGGGGGGCTAGCGGGCTCTTATGTGCCCTATAACCCGGGAGTCCGTCATCATCACGTGACAGGAAGGAACGACGTGCTCCCAGGCTGAAGAAAGGACTGTTTACCCTGACCCGGAGGGAATAAGGACTTGTGGGTTTGGCCAGGAACCACTTCCGGGTCAGGGGATATAAAAGGACTGTGGGAAAGCTCAGACGCTGAGCTGAGCTGGGAGGTAGGAGGGCGAAGTGTCTGGGCGAGGAGGATTGGTTATTTGTATTGAGAGAATAGTGATTTATGAGTGTGGAGTGGAGGGTGCTTTGTGCACAGTGTAATTATAAAATAAATAGTGTTTACACTTTCATCTGGTGTTCAGAGTGGTACCTGAGGGTTCAAGAGGTGGACAAAGCCTCAATCTGTTACTATATATATATATATATATATATATATATATATATATATATATATATATATATATATACAGTGGAACCTCGGTTTGCGAGTAACTTAGTTTACGAGTGTTTTGCAAGACGAGCAAAAATTTTTAATAAATTTCGACTTGATAAATGAGCGAGGTCTTGCAGTACAAGTAGTATGTATACGCTTTGTCTGCTGAGCGTCATGTGATCTCAACTGAGCTGATGGTTCTTCTCTCTCTCTCGCTGCGGGATTGTGGTCAATCGTCTCCTATTGTCCGTTTGAGTCGGCATGCCTCACTCATATAGTCAACATCTGTACGAGCGTATACTGTTTACTGCAGCATTAGCATTGTGACTGTGTGTGCGTGCGCGCGTGCGTGTGTGTGTGCTCGCTTGCGTGTGTATGTGTGTGTGCACACGCGCGCTCGTGTGTGTGTGTGTGTGTGCGTGTGCTGTGACGTGCGAGTCCCCGTCTTGCACCCTAAAACACGAAGCTGAGTCTCAGTACTTTAGTAAAACCAGCTTTATTCAGCTTGAAACAGCAACAGCGTGGTTACTGTATTTATACACAGACACAGCAGTCAGGCAGGGCCCTGCACATTTATAATGTTCCTTGTTCCTTGTATCACCCATCAATGGCAGGCGCTTATAACATGTCCGCAATGTTTTCGGATTCGCTTTTATGGCGAACTGCTACAGTGCTGGAAGACTGCAACTGCTTTGGGACGCTCTTCCGCGTGTCGTCCCGTTGGGTGCAATCCCACAAGAGTTTAGAAACTCACTCACACCAGCAATGATTCTTTTCAAAGGTAAAGTGCAGGTTAATTTGTTTTATGTATTTTTACTTTATATTTTGTATTAATCATTTTTATATGAATAGTTTTGGGTTGTGGAACAAATCATCTGAGTTTCCATTATTTCTTATGGGGAAATTCACTTTGATAAACAAGTGCTTTGGACTACGAGCACGTTTCCGGAACGAATTATGCTCGCAAACCGAGGTTCCACTGTATATATATACAGTATATATATATATATATATATATATATATATATATATATATATAATAAAGCATATATAAAGCAGAAATATTTCTAAATGTCTTGTAAATGTAAAAATCATGCTGCTGTGCTTTTCTGAATGTAGAATAAAAGAAAAATAATACCAGCTAATTAAATGAGATCAGTGTTGTCAGGCTTTGTCACTGATTAGGAATCTGGTTGGAACAAAAACCTGCAGCCACAGTGTGCCCCCAGGACCGAGGTTGGGAAACGCTGGTCTATAGCACAGGTGCTCTTATTCTTAGTTTCATATCCCAAAATTTACTATACTTTATAGTTAAGTCATTCATCCATTCATTTTTAAGCCTGTTCATTCTAATTCACATTCATGAGGATGTGGAGTCTATCTTGGTAGTATCAGGGTGCCAGCCCCAGATGAGGCACCAGTACATCACAGCACATGTTAATGTATTCGCCCACAATCACGCACACCGGGACAATCCAGAGTCAACAAACTCTTAAATGGATATGAGTTTCCTGCTACAATGAACAGAAGTCAACACTCTACCCCCAGATCTTTGCCTGCTTGTATGCTGTAAATGTTTGGTTCAGTGGGGGCATGAAGGACTTGTGCCCAGTACCGAGACAGAAGAGGGACTAGTGTCATAATTTAAAGGAAGGAAAAGTGGAGCACGTGTTGTAAATAAACCCACCCAGACACAGAGAGAGCATGCAAATGAACCAGGCTGGGATTTGAACCCATTTGTTTGCTAACCACTGCACCACCATGCTATGCTACCTTAATTTTCCTTCCCAATATTCATCCAGAATTTCCTAATAAAAACAAATTCATTAAGAAAGCACTGATCTTACCTAGCAGTTCCTCACAGTAGTGGAATGATTATTTCTGTTATTAGATTTGTTCGCCTAAAGACATGGAAATTTGGCCTCTCTGCTGTGCACTGGCCCATCACAAAGCTGAAAATCTTGTAACCAGGAATAACCAGCTAATCAATTCTATCATAAAAGCTTCTCTTAAGCACCTCATCCGTTTGTCACAAATAAATGTAAAACTAGGACGTGCTTATTTCTAAAGAGCGTGCTTTAAAAATATCCTTTAAATACCATAGCATGATAAATGAGGTGCAAAAATACCTAACGGAGTGAACCACGTAAATAAAGACTGGGATTTGATTTATTGAAAACCTGAGTAAAACCCCCTGGCGTGTCTCATGCTGTCTAGATCACATCAAAATGAAAACCAGTAAAGATGACCAGGTTAGCAGAGAGCAAGCACTGTGCTTATAAATGTTTATTTACCAGCAAACAAGTTGTGTAGCTGCATTTCTATTATTTAGGATTGACATCGATCGCTTTTTCTTCTGGGTCTGATGTTTTTTTCTGGGGGTGGGGGGGCTTAGATTTTTTTTATTAGTGTGGAGCAAGCCAAACAGCAAAGGCACTATGAATTTTTATCACTGTATGGTGCTCTTGTTTTAATTATTTCCTGGAAAACAGACAGTACTGTAGCCTTGTACATGTCACAGATGTCATGTGGTTGGCTGGTCATGCGATATTGTTTGAGAATTAGATGAGAAACTTAATTAGCTGATTAAAGATGAATCTACACAGGCTACTCAACTACTGTACATGAAACTCTTTTTATAAACGTTCCAGCGAGAAAAAGAGAAAATGAAACAAAAACAGTATTTTACAGATCTTTTTTTCATTCCATGTTCTTCTTAATTGTTTCCACTTAGATTAAAGTTGAGCATGGCGTGATGATTTTAAAACATGCATCCAAAAGCTTGAGCTGCTGCACCACAAATCACATCTTAGTAATTCTTAATTACGCCTTTCTTTTCCCTCTTAAGTGAGCTTAGAAACGGTGACTGGAAGCTTAGGGGTTTTATTCCATTTATTAATTTGCATTAGTTGTTTTCATATATAATTTTGCTTTTCAGGTCTCAAACTTATGTAAATTATTCACATTATAATAATGCTCTTAGCTACAAACAAAATGCTGTTCTTAATGATTTGAGTTGTACAAAGGTACCACGTGCTAAAGCTTATTTAAAATACATACTATAGTTGAATAGGTAAATAGTACCCAATAAAATCAACACTGAGCCAAGCTCAATAAAAATTAGAGTAACCCTTTTATTGTTTTGTACATATTTTATTGTTTTATATTTATATATATACATAACACATACACAGTATATGGTTACAAAAAAAATGAAAATGTCATTGATTGCACCCTGAAACCCCTGAGGTGGACTTTTATCCTTTCAACTATACTGCTGCTGATATTCTAATTAACATGTATATGGAGACAGCACCTCATCAAAATCTACATCAATGCACTAAGTCAAGTAAAGATGCCGAAAAGAGAAGGACTAGGCCCTCTAATTCTTGACAATATAAAACAGCAGCTCTGAAAATCCATTGCCTTGGCAACAACTATTCAGATTATCTGGGTAACAGTTAGGTGAATATAAGTGCATTACTTAGTGTAGCATCTGGGAGCACTCAGTGCTTTTCAGCATCTGGATCTTAACAATACCGAGCAGACAATGGCGTTGTTGTTGTTGTTTTTTTTCTTCTTCCCATTTATAGATTCCAGCAAATCAGCACAAGTATATGAAGTCTTAAACATCCTGATTAATAAGCGATTTTTCAGCTTTATGCTTTAATATGGAGCCTGAACGAATGGACTTATAAAAGTGACCAGTGAAGTCTGGGAAAACTACTGCCTTTGACGGTTGCTACAGCAGAGTCATTCCACAAAGTAAGAGTGGCAAGCTGAAAGAAATCTTCTGTTGCATAGCACCAGGTACAGCCTTCTTTGGGAGTTACATCATTTGTATACAGGATTTTGAATGCACATCACACTGGCGGGACACATCTCAGTTGGAAAGAGCGAGAGACAGTAAAGGCGAGAGAGAAAGTGTCAGTGGGAGCTTTCAGAAATGAAGCTGTAGTTACACTTGGCATGCCGAAACATCACAATCCACAGCACACACTTGCACACTATATATTATTAACAGCACACTTTGAAGGAGGACATTGCTAAAAAATAAGAAAGGATACATGTTCACATGGAAAAATTATATTTTCCTATAACCTTTCAGGTCATCTATCAAACCTGCTTAATCCAGTTCAGAGTCATACGGGTTGGAGCCTATATGTAAAACACTGGTTCAGCGCTTTATCATTTAGTCAGTGACAGGGCATCTGTCCCTTTTGGGTCATATTTATAATACTGCTAGGAAATTCACGTTATTAATTAAGTGCTAGCCACTAACATTAACTCTTAATATTAGAATGCCTTTTCACCACATATTTTGTGTAACAGTTTAAGATCATGTCCCATTAGGTGACTTCTCCAGCGATTTTCAGTCATAGACTTCATTTACATAATCTTAGCCACTCAGAAGCAGTTGGTGTAATGAGATGATCACCTTGAGACTTTATTTCTCTTCGAAATAATTCTCCTAAGCAAAAGTTTATGTGTGAATATGAGTTTCTTTATGTTGGGTACACTAATGTGCAGTTACCTTTGCAATATGTTTCTAATCACAGTGATCACTTATTTCACGGTGTTGAGACCTTACTTCGTTTTGCGTATGGGCACTGTCATGTTATCATTGTTGTCACTGGTATGCTGTCCTATTTGCCAAGAAATGTACTTTTGGATGGCATCACTTTTTATTTCATCAGAATGATTATTCATTTGTATCTGTGATTTGGATAAAAAAAAACCCAAACAAACATTGTGTGAATCTCTCTCTTGAATTTCAGGTTTCTGAACTTGCATTTTTCCCTCTGACTGTGATTTCTGATTAGCGATTAGACTTTGGTGCGATAAGTTTTGTTTAATCCATTTCGATTCCTTTCTGGCTTTGACTACATTTCGTGTCCTGGTTCTCTTCCAGTCTTTGGGCAGAGTAGTTGGTGGTGCTCTTCTTTGAGGCTGGTCTTGCAATGTGACATGCCCAGCGATTCACTCTAACTAGTCTGCATCTTGCACTGATAAAACTGATCAGGTTTGATTTTGTCTTTAGTTGTAGGGACAGGCTCTGTGTGCATGAGTGCCGACAACCAATGATTGCTCATCCTGAAGTACAAAGTACATAACACAGCAGCAAAGAATAATGAAGCTGGGTGTTTTGGACTTCACAAAGAGAAGAGAAGCTCATCTGTCTGATGTCTTGTGTTTTACATACCATGACAGAATGGTAAAAAAAAAGGCAGAGACTGTGGCTGAACTCACTGTACCTGTTAACTCTTCATACAGCACTGGCTCCATCAGGCAGCACACTGTTGGCTGTCAGTATAAGGGGTGAGCACAGCCATTCTGGAAGGTCAGCATGTGATCGCTAAATGCAACACGGCCAGTGATTTTTACTTGTTTAAACTAACATGGTCCATGGGGTATACCTCATGACTAGAAGTCATGTAATAGGACATCAACTTAAAATGTAAGAAGAATTTGTCATAATTTATTAATAAATAACATTAAAATAAACTATCCATCCATCCATCCATCCATCCATCCATCGTCCAACCCGCTGAATCGCCAGTCCACCTAACCTGCATGTCTTTGGACTGTGGGAGGAAACCCACACAGACACGGGGAGAACATGCAAACTCCACGCAGGGAGGACCCAGGAAGCGAACCCGGGTCTCCGAACTGCGAGGCAGCAGCGCTGCCACTGCGCCACCGTGCCGCCCTAAATAAACTATTAAAACTTTATTAAAAATAGATAAATTATTATGTAGTCGTTTGCGATTTTAAAAACACAAACAAGCTATTAATAATTTGAAATGTATTTAATAATAACAATAAAAACTCTAACAACTAATATTAACAACTACATATTGAAACTTTGTATTGCTATCTAGCTCTGTACACATGTGAATAAAAAAAGGCTGCAGGTTCAGACTATGCTAAAATATACATCCAGTATATGTGTGTGTGTGCTGTATAATCTCATATGTGTTGGTGCTCACTATGAACTGAGCTTCATTAGACAGGATTTACTAAAAGTTAATAAATAATTAACAGACAACAGCAATCAGGTATTGAATATCAAACTATTAGGCTCAATCACTAATAGTCTATTAACCGTAAAGAATTTACATGCAGATTGTTAAGGATTAATTCTTTAATTGCACACTATTAGACCACTAACCTATAATTAGTATCTGTTTAGTATTTATTAACAGTTGATATCCTCATGGTGATGATGATGATGATGATTATAGCTGGTAATTACCAAAGCATTGGTATATTTTCAGGATTTATCTTATTTGCTAACCTTGTATTTTACTGGGTTACATTATTGATCTTGGTAGTCTGTACAATCCTCTGTAAAGACCACTAAACCTTATGTAAGTTTATTATAATATTTATTACACCTGTGGTAAGAGTATATTAATCTGCAGCTCTTTTAACATCCATTATAATATGTATTACCAATTTGTAGGTTAGACTGACAGTGTCCTGAGTTAAATTCTCTGACCCAGTTTTCCTCTCAAATCCTAATAATGCACAGATTTAAATGGTGATTGTAAATCGATCCTGTGTCCAGATACAGTTTATGTGATTGGCTTGTGACTTACACCCAGCTACCTGGACAGTCTTGGCCTTCTTCTACTTTGAATTGAATTAAACTGTTGTGTGAGAATGTTGCGTTCTGTTCTGCTCTGTTAAAATGGTCTAGTAATAATCAATGTGGGTATGACTTGTGATGGCTGTCAGCCTGGTCAAGGTTGGTTCTTGTCTTAAACCTGCTGCCAGGATGGGCGTCAGGGCTGTAACGGATAAGTGGGTTACAAAATGATTAATTACAGACATATTGCAGCTCAGTGCATAGTATCGCTTGTTTCATATATTAATGTATCTTTAAAATATATTCACTCTTAAAAAAGATAAGCACACTGGCCTTTTGGGACTGGGCCTTCAAAAATATAATATCACAACAAAAATCTTATTAACACTACTTTAACATTTATTAAAAATGAATGAATAAAGAATTAACCTAAATCTATTCCTCCACTTTCCTCCAACCTACAAATGAATTTACCTAGGAAGTGAGCAAAAGTTTCTACATAACTGGTCAACATTTTTAACAGGATGTTCTTCAGTCTGCACCACACATATTATACTAAATTATAAGGAAATTTTGAAAACCACCATCACTGCAAATACAAAGCTCCCATTTCAAATGAGCCTGTTTATGAATAATTAAAGCTACACTGAGTACCTACTGTATAGACTGGGCGTTTTATTAAATTTATTGTTTTATCCTCTGATTATCACTGTCATTGTAGAATGGAAAAGCAGCCTGTGGCATCATTTAACTGTTGGTGACTAAAACAAATCACTTTGGGCAAGTCAGTACCTATACTGCATTTCATCTGGGTACACCACTTTTCATTAGAATAGTTCTTTATCGAAATAAAAATTTTTACAGCCACTTTACAGTGCCTGTCTGTTCAGACTTTTTACAAGATTGTAGATGAGCATAGAATTCACATCCTAGAAAGCTCCTAGTTGTTATTTTTTTCCTTTCTGTAAGAACATGAATCACGTCATACTGCATTTACTTCAATTGAATTTTTTAATAGGGGAATTCTCACAACTGAGCTGTTGTTTCTTTTCAGCTATTTTGTTTAATGCTTGACAGATTATTTTTCAACACTTAATTATAGAAAAATATCAGGTAATGTCTGAATCATTTGATCAATGCTTAATGCACATACATTTGAAATACTTAAAAGAACAAAACAGAAATATGGTACTGTACTTACACAAATATGAGAAAATCCAGGTCTGCTAAAAAAAGTATAACACCATTTTGTGTTTCCTTTTAAAAACGTGCATGGCAGTGACTCTTTTAAGGTGAGCCCTGCACTTATTTAAATTTTCCCTTAATAATAAAGCTTTCGATATTACACGGGGCATCTTTAAGACAGTTGAGACATAAATCGAGTTCATACTGCTGAGGCTGCTCCTACATTTCTAGTTTTCATTTGCTCCAGAACATCAAAGATGTGATGTCCTCATACATTGCATTTAGTACTAATGTAACTGACTACCAAAATAAATCGAAGTGAGAATTTCTAAGTAGTTTCTAGGCAATTGAGACAGCAGGCTCTTTCATCTGCTCTGTAACTGTGGCAGTGCATTGATTTAAACTACTTCTGAGATCTCAAATGCTTTTATATTCCCTGGTCTCTCTGGCAGCTTTTTTATTTCAAGTGATAAAATTCTAGCATTTAGCAGAACACCATCTCACTTCCCCAAAAGAGTGCTAGTTTAATTCAACCGGGCTACAAAATGGTATCATGGAGCTGCATGGAACAGCTTTTAAAATGTCATTTTAAAAAGACAGCATAATAACAGCTCCTGACCCCTTTTTTATCCAGATGAAGTAAATGAACCAGAAAATGTCTTTAATATTAATTTTAAATGATGCATATGGAAACAGATCATATTCATTAAATATAGTAAAAAAAATTAGAAAAGGTAATGGAAGTAATTGTTACAAATGGCAGGTATAATAGACAAGTTAAATGTATAATTGATATTTATTTGTAAGGTATATTGAAAAAAAGGCGTTTTCAAAGCATTAAGAAAAGTCACTGAATGTTGGAAGGTTATTTTAAATATTCCAACACAACGTCATCTATAGCTTTTCAGGATTTCCACTCAAAAAAGAGATGACTGTTTTCTTCTCAAATATATAGAGTACCTGTTTTGGCCATCTGAGCTTTTACTGCTAGCCATTAAGAGGCACTTATTACCCTGTGTTATCCATCCATTCTGCGTGTGGGTAACCACAACTTTTTACAACACAAATCCAATCCAATCGCGTGCAGGGGACACTCATGTATGACCCCACATTGCCTTATACCTGGCCACTATATACAGTAAATGCCAAGCAACTTAACTTGTATGTCTTTGGAAAGCAGGAAAGCAGAGGAAAAGCGAAGCAGTGAGACTAACAAAGTCATAAAAACACCAGGACAATGTTTAAACGTCACAAAGGCATCGAGTGAACTATAATTGTTATATTCTTTTTCAGTATATTAAATTAAACATTATTCGCATATGGTATTGCTAACATGGGGAGAGTGAGCAAACTCCAAAAAGACAGAACCCAGGTCTCTGAAGCTGTAATAAGATAACCACCATACCATGCCATGCTAAATTATTCTTAATGTAATTAATAAGAAGAGGAGGAGCACTTTAATGCACTGCAACAAATATAAACTTAGTAATAATAATAATTCTTTACATTTATAGTGCTTTTCTCATTATTCAAAGTGCTCACCATGCAGGGAGGACCCAGGAAGTGAACGCACAATCTCCTTACTGCAAAGCAGCTGTTTATATGCACTAATATGTAATGAACAATTGGACATTTGAATAAAGGATTTGTATATTTTGCCATTTCTATGCACAGTACATCATATATTGTAGTTTTTGTTCAAGTCATATTAACAATTTAGCACTTTCAACAGTGGCACAGCAGGCATCGATGCGGCCTCATATCTTCAGGGTCCTGTATTTACCATCTGTATACATTCAGCTATTCCTCTATTTCCGCACACATCTGAGGACAGCTCACATTTTTCCATCTGTTCTCACAAACTTCTACAGGTGCACGGTGGTGTGCATTCCCACAGGCTGGTACAGCATCTGCTCAGCTCAGGATCATAAAGTGCTGAAGAGGGTGGGTGAAGTTTGGCATATAACATTACTGTTGCACAACTGCCTTCTGCTCATGACATATACAACACTCACTACCTTAGAAAGGCAAACAGGATCATTGCAGACCTCGGCCACCCTGCATAGCCGCTTTTTGCATGTCTCCCTTCAGTCAAACAATACGGTATCTTTGGCACTCTCAGTAGTAGATTCGGGGGCAGTTTTTACCCACAAGTGAAAAGGATGCTGAACAGTCAATCACAAAAACAAAAATTCTATATATGTTGCATACTATATTTTTTATTTATTTACTCATCTATTTGTTTGTTTATTTAACTATTGATATATATTTCATGCACAGAATACACTCTAGCTCTAACTTAAAATCTTCTATCGAGCACATTTATCTTATTTAAAATTATGCAAAATGTTTCCAGAGCAAGATTCAACATGTGAACATTGCAATCTAGCTCCAGCCTCACTGGGCCACATGTTTTGGGGGCGCACCAAATTAAAATTGTTTCGGACCAAAATCTTTGAAGGCCAATCAGACAGTCTTGTGTCACAATCACTCCTAGCCCACTAGCAGCTGTATTCAGTGTACCCCCAGATGGGCTTAAAGTGAAGAAGGGCAAACAAATCGTCATCGCCTTTACATCATTACTAGCATGTAGACTTATCTTGCTCAACTGGAAGAATCCCAAGCCAGAACTTTTAAGTCAGTGGGTAAGTGATGTCCTATACTTTCTGAAATTGGAAAAACTCAAACTCTCACTTAGAGGATCTCTTCAAAAAATTTTTTTTAAATATGACAGGATCTAATCAATAATATTTTAGAATAAGCTGCTATATCAGAGAAAAGGATACTCCTTCCTTGTTGATTTTAAAAATTTACTTTGTTGGCTGGCTCTCTTCTCTTTCTTTTGTGTGGGAGCTGAATTTTGGTTTGTTATGTTTGACTTGATTGTATGGATTGTTATTTGCATTTAATTAAAATCAATAAAAATATAAATATTTATATATTTTGCATTATATTTGTTCTGAGGAGACATGCAAGTAAGAATTTCATTATACTTTGTACACATGACAATAAACCTGACTTGACTTCAAATTTCAGATTGGTTAATGCCTGTGTGGTACATGAAATTCCTGTTGCATTTGCATTGATTTTTCCCAGTGCATTTACTGCACCCCAAAGATGTGTGTTAAGTTAGTCAGTGATGCTAAATCAGACCAGTGTGAGACCAGTGTGGATGGATGTGCATGTGAATGTGTTCTGCAGACTATGGTTGCTTTCTGCATTGTGTAATTTGTTCCCGTGATTTTCTTAGTGAATAAGCATGAAATTAAGTACAGGAGAACAACATGCATTTTGAGTATTTCATTCTAGAATGTGTAACTCTATGTTTCTTTGCAGTTTTATTTGCCATCTCCAGTGAACCCTTTGCATTTGATTTGCATAAACAGCCAGGTGTAAGCATATGGGAAAGAAATGAACAGAACGTATCTCTTTCTGTGTCTTTACAGGGGATATAGTTGGAAAAGACACTCATATTAAAATGACAGTTTTGAAAGCATGTTTAAAAGAGTAGTCTTTAAGCTAGCCCAAGTCAAAGCACAATTAAGCGAAACCCAGAACATCATAATGAACTTTGTAATACCATTCCAGGAAGTAAACAAATAGAAACCAAAATCCTACAGTATAATTCTTTGTGTTAGAAATAATAATCCAGAATGCTGCTAAATGTGATTGTGACAGATGATATGGTTTACCTAATAATAATAATAATAATTCATTACATTTATATAGCACTTTTAAAGGAGTTTCATAAATGTTTAAGAACAATTACTTTAATTAAACACCTAAGTAAAGTAACTTAAAGGAATACTTCAGCCAAAAATTCTACTTTCATTCTTGTAAGTTACTTTACCTACGTAATTTGCAGTGATGGCGGAGAAAAACTTTTATTCTCATGTTTGCATGCAGATCATAGATAACAAACTTTCTGATAGAATAAGCATCTATAGACGCTTCACTACCACAGGAACCTTTTCTCAGGAGCCAGGAACATTTTAGAAACTTGGGAACTTTTACAGCATTCCCACTGTAAGAACTTGGGTCTTTTGTAATTCCTGGTACTTTTTTAGCTCCTACTCCAGGGTATGTACTTTCAGCTCAACCAGGAACTATTTGGGGCGGAGTGGTGGCTCTGAGGCTAAGGATCTGCGCTGGTATCCAGAAGGTTGCCGGTTCGAATCCCCATCACTGCCAAATGAGATGCTACTCTGCTGAGCCCTTGAACAAGACCCTTAACCTGTAATTGCTCCAGGGGCGCTGTACAATGTCTGACCCTGCGCTCTGACCCCAAGGGGTATGCGAAAACTAACAAATTCCTAATACAAGAAATTGTATAAGATGAAATAAAGAACTAAAAAAAAAAAAAAACTATCGTAGGTGAGGCTCAGGTGAAGAATTGTGCTGATTAGTTGACCATAAGCACTGATGCCAGCTTTCATATCTGTTAGTAGTTTGGACTTTGAAGAGTTATCAATGAAAATGGAGTACCACACTTTGCACCACATCACTCTTCATACCTGCCTCCCTGATGCATCACCCAATGCACCATAAGAATCTCCTGCCTGAGGTCATGATTGCCTTGAAGTAATACGGTGAGAGGGTCCATCATGAACCTCTGAACTCCCAGTTGCACTGCATATTACACAGTATTACTCTTCATAGCTGCCTGCCTGGTGTGTCATGCCGTGTGTGTGTATCAAAGGAATAATTTCCCCTATGAAGTCAGGATCACTTTGAAACAATAAGGTGGAGGGGTCCGTCATTAACTCCTGATCATGCTGCACTTTGCAACGTATTACTATTCATGGCTGCATCCCTAGTGCGCTGCACTATTTACAACACTGAAGCAATATTCTCCCCTATGAACTCCCGAACACACCTCATTTTGCACCACATCACTCTTCTTTGTGTGTTATATATTTTGCATAAAGGTTGTAGTTCCTGTTGTGCAGTGAAAACACAACACCTGAAAGTGGCCAGGGACCACAAATGGGAACTTATATTAATCCTACGATGGGAAACGACCTTACAGTGACCAAAACTAGACAGCAGCAATCAACAATATTGAAAATGTCCATGAAATAACTCTCACGTTGCCTGTAACACAAATTCCACATGTCAAATCATCCAGTTGTATGCTGAAAACAACCCAAACACATGTATTTTTACTGGAATATTGTAAAATAAACCACTTCTGGAAAATACTCTTGTGAACAAAAAAGTGGAACGCAGTCAAAAACGACCAAGAATTTGAATATGAATTTCAGCAGTTCATATACTTGAGAATGAAAATGACACAAAAACTTAAAGAATGTTTCAACTTTAACTTTAGTAACTTTATGGAAAGTGTTAAACAAGATGTGATTAGCTGGTCAGACTTTTATGTTACATTTGCCAGGAGAACTGGCATTGTTACAATATGTTTCCTTCCATTATTTTATATATCTCATAGAATATTCCTTTAATATTAACAAATTTGTCTCTAAAGAATTGTACAAAATTATACCTTTGTTTATCTGAGACACAAAAAGGACATTCAGCTCTGAAGTGTGGGGGAAATGGGTGGGTTGCAAAAATATGTTTTATAATACTGTGGAAAGAATCAGGAAAAGAAATAAAAAATTTTCAGATAAATATATATTCCCACAGCAGCATGTATAATACATAGAAGGCACATGATATTGGGACTTTTATAAATTGTTATAGTTGCGTCATTTGAATAACTGTGCTTCATATGTAACCTTTCAAAAATTACTTTTCTATACAACATGGAAGTTAGAAACTTTGCTGAATTTAACATCGTTGAAATTTCCTACCTTCTTTCATCATCTGCTGTGTAGGCTATACTGTCTACCAATAAGTGTTGATTGGCAAAATTAGCCAAAATGTTTTTTGTAGCAAATTTGCTGTGTTTGCCCATTACATCATTTGCTGAATTTTTTCCTTGAAAATTCGCCATGCAGCTGGCATAGGCAAACTTTATTTTCCCAGCACTTCCTGATGTTTTGTAAGGCCAGCATGACAACACAGAGCTGTAGCAGTCAATGTTGGATGGGGATGTCATTATCTGATATGCGGTACTAATTGTGTCACTCATGCACAGAACTTTTAGGCATGAGTACTGTAAGCATACTCCACCTCACAGGTTATGGTGCTGCTTGATCTTCTTCATGCATGTGTGAATAATTTACGGCATATACACGCATGGGTGATGTCAATACCCAATTTGTATTCCAGCCAGATGTGTACCCTGCATGCATTTTTCAAAAACAAACAAGCAAACAATTTACTCAACATTACCTTTTATACCCATAGCCTTATCTGAAATGTGCATGCAAACACACAAGTTACAGTATTTTCATTTGAGGGGTACATTATCTGACCAAAATGAGAATATTGTGAAATTTCTTCATTGTTCTGCATAGATTCATTGTATGTTGTGTTTTCATTGCTGGATTAAGCATGTTATATTTCTCATTACAGTATGTAGCACATAGTGACAGGAACAGCACCATGAATAGATATTGCTGATCCCGTACATCACTGGCTCTGTAGGTGTTAGCTAGATGTAATGATAGGAACTTTAGATGTAATGATAGGAACTTGGGAGATGCAGGAAGAAATAAGGAACTTGGAGCATTGTGGACTTGGAGTGTAACTTTATCTGAAGCAGGCAGGGTAATGCAGCTGTTTGCTCAACTCAGGTCACATTTTTGGCCCCAGTAATCAGTCCTGCACAGTTGGCAGGCAGTTCCCTAGCCCACTTAAAAGACCATTACACCATTATAATCAACTCTTAAAACTAGTTCAGTTTTCCCTTCTCCATTAACTTCAATTCATTTCGCTGAGTTCGTCGAAATTCCAGAACCCCAGTGAGGTTCACGCATCATTCCTACCAATGATGGAGACACAGGTGGAGTCTCCAAACCTTTACTAGTTTCTTATGATTAATGTGCTGTTAGATAATCAGATGCAGTATTCAGTTACAGTTTCAGATAAAGGATGGAAATTAGCTTCTAATAAAATATATTCTTTAATTTAGAGGAAACACGGTCAACTTCAACTCAAAATTGTATGTTGTACACCTTTACCGTGGCCTATATTATCTAAATTGTACCTAAATATTAAATAGTTGTACATGCACAATAATCCCCAAGTAGCACTCTAACACCACTATTCAGATAATGCCAGAAGGGAATTTGCTGCTCATTTAATCTATTGTGGCCACTTACTCTGCACTGCTTGCATTTTGTTTTATCTTAACTCAGCTGGAAGAGTTCTAGCCCACATATTAGATAGAAATTAAGGGGAAGTGTATTTAAAACTGAAACCAGGATGCACTTCTTTACGCAAAAAGTTGTGGGACTCTGGAACAAACTACCAAGACATGAAATTGAAGCAGAGACCTTGACAACCTTTAAGAAAAATCTGGATGAGATATTGGGACAGCATAGCTATTAGATAAACACATGGGCAGGCTGAATGGTCTCCTCTTGTTTGTTAAATTTCTTATGTTCTTATATTCTATGTCATAACACAACGGGAAAAAGGACAATAAAAATGCCATTTACATAACAAGAATTAAGCATGAACCTCTGCTAACATTTGGTTTGCTTGAGCATCTATGAGTAATTACATCAATTTCTCTGGATGGGTAAGGGAGGGCATGTGAGACTGGTGTTAAATGCAGTGTGTGTGTGCAAAATTCCCTGCTTCACATTTCAGTTCTATGCTTATTAATGCTTGTGCACTGCTGACAAAGTAAGTTTTCTGCTGCCTTTAAAATGAACCTGTTTAGTGTATTTAAGTTTATAACCAATTCTTCTAATAATATTTAGATATCATATATTTCAATGCACCATGATAACCACGTTTCTGTTTGCGAATGAGCAGGTTATTAATATTACTCAATGTGAACACTCAAGGGCAATACACTGTGCTTTACTTTATACTAAAATGCCAATTTCAACATGTTTTGAGTATACAGAAGTGTATTAAAATGTAAGCAATTTCCCTTTTTGTATATGAATGCCGCCTTCTGCTATATGCACTACCTGCATTTGGAAAATTGGGTTAATCACTTGGTTGTGTTAACAAACAGCATTTGAAGTTTAAAGACCTGAAAATGTAGTGGATGTAATTACTCTTCCCAGGTAGTCTTTAATGTATCAGTTTTGACATTTTGATTGTTTTTGTTTGATATTCACTCCATTGGTACTTATGTACTTACTGTATTTATTTCTGTTTAGATAACACACACACACATACTCACATATATCTATTAAAGTGTTTGCTGCAGAGCCTGAAAGGATGTTCAAACTACTCTCTGGTGTGGCTGCTGTCCTTTCTAACTGAAGGATTAGGCCAGCTAATGTTGGATCAGCCCAGTAACGTACAACTGCCCCTCACAGTATGTCTGACTGACCTGAAATTTATTTATTTTTTGTCTAATTTATAAAACCAATTAAAGAAAATGAGAAATGGATAGGCATTATACCATACAGAAAAACAGCATCCCAATGACAGTGTGTAGAATTCCATCACCAAATGAAAAATTCACCTCAGCTGCAAATGTGCATGTACACAGATTGTCCATAGTTAGTATTTGAATAGTTGCGTACAATGGTGTGAAATAAAAACAATTTACAAATCTGCTATGTCCTCTACATAGTTGTAGATCTATCTATCTATCTATCTATCTATCTATCTATCTATCTATCTATCTATCTATCTATCTATCTATCTATCTATCTATCTATCTATCTATCTATCTATCTATCTATCTAGATAACCAGAGACTCTATGAAAGGGCAGTAAAGGCAGGTATCAACTCTGGATGGCACATAAAAACAACAACAATTTATTTCTTGTATAACCCAAAATCATATAAGGAATGCCTCGGTGGGATTTAACAGGGCCTGTATTTTAATAGCTCCCCAGCCTAAGAAGACAAGACAAAACAAAGAAAACACTGTGTAGGGAAAAAAGGAAGAAATCTTGGGAAAGGTAATTCAGATTGAGACCACCTTCCAGGTAGGTTGGGCATGCAATGGGTGACAAAAATGGGGTAAATACAGTATACATAAGAGGACACACACTAAACCGGGTGCTAACATGCTAACAGCACACTAAGCCACCTCACCGTCTCCAATCACCCCAACAGCATATCTTAGGACTGTGGGCGAAAAACACCCGTAATAAATTCAAAGGTAAAAATAAATGTTTTTATTTCAGATTTTCTTAATTACTGCCCTATTCAGAGAAATGATAATAATTCTGTACATTTATATAGAGCTTTCTCACTTACACAAAAAGCATGTACATCATTTTATTATAGCATCAGCTGTGCAATAAACTTACAGTCAGGCTATTGTGTCTGCAATGTTTAAATGCATTAATTGTTTCATTTGCCATCTTTAAATATTCACTTAGTCAAACTGTATGAAACGATTGCTTTCAGATTCATCTTTTAATTACAGAAACTCCTAAAGGCTAAGAAGTCGTTTTGATAACTTCTCGCTTTTGCTCTTTATGCCAATCATAAGTTGTCTTGCATTGTACAGATGGTGTGTTTTTCATTTGTCGCTTTCTCTGTTTCCTAGTGAGTACTTTGATATGAGTATTTTACTGGAAAATACAGTCTTTAAAACTATTTCTGGGTATAAAAGAAAACAATATAGGCCTGTGCATTGTTTTCAAGGATGCTCTAGTGCAACTGTGCTCTTCTGTCCTTGTGTTTTTGTGCTGACAAATGTTCATCATTTAACCAGCTGATGAATTTAAAATGAATCATATTACATTGTGCTGCCAGAATGGCCATATGCAAACATTTTAAATTGGACAGCCAAATATGCATTTGTGGTTAAATGCACTCCTATTTAAGATATCTGTAAGGGAAAATAAGTTTTCATTTGCCTGTATTTAGTCAGTTAAGTTAGAGAACATTTTATATGAAATTATTATCTTTTTGTAAGAAAATGGACTTCTTTAAGAAAGTGGTAAAAAATCAAACCATTATAAACTTTTACAGCATTATTTTATCTCATTTGTATTAAATATATGATAAATTCCTTATAACATTGATAGTGTTTGACACACAAGTCTGTTCCAGTGCAATGCTACCATCACTTTAGCAGAAAGCACAGACTCGGTCTGCTCCAGCTACAGAAGATCTTTAACTATGTCCAGTTTTACGGTGCGGTTGTCAGAGCAGTGGCCCAGGAACAAATTCAAGTGAAGAACAGGAAACATCAGACATGAACTGAATCACATTTAACAAACTTCTAAGAGAGCAAAATCCTTGTAAAAACTAACACTATTCACTCATGATACAAAAGATAAAGTGGTTATATAATTTGTGTGTCTAGTGGTTGCTATGGCCATTGCGTGATTATACTAAAAGGACATAAAGTAAGTGATGCTTTATGTCTTTTTCCTGATATAATCTATAATATTTTTCAAACTGAGGATTTTATTCAAAGCACATCAATATGCAAATCCATAACAACACTACAGCAATGAGTGAAACCAAACTCAGATCACCCTGCATGCTTTATTCCATTTGTTTTGAACAATAATGTGTACCAAAATTTTTTCCCTTCTGTCAATTATTTGTGATGTTGAACGCCATATAAAATAACAAGTTGTTAACGGAGTGCATAGCCAGAAGTGGGGATGATGAGAAAATACATGAATCATAACAAATCATTTGGGGGGTTTTCAGACCTGAACAGGTTCTCCACCCCCATGACACAGTACCCTTCAACATCAGCATCAGACACTACATCTGTTGTCATGAATGGGATTTTTTTTATGGATAAAAATTCCCACACCTCTTGTTTTCTTATTATAGTTTGAATGAAGGTTTGGCCAATCCAGTGTCTTTTCAGTTGAAACTGGTCCTTATTTGTTAGGTGAATCTCCTTTAAAAAGACTGTCTTGGCTTTTAAGCCTGTGAGATGGGAAAATACTTTTTTTCTCCTTAAGTCATGATTAAGACCTTTGACGTTCCAGTTAAAAGACTGATCAGAGATATACTGCTTCTGAGCCTTAGGAGATATTTTATGATCTTAAGTAAAAGCAGCAAGTTTTTTCTGATTTCTCATTTAACAATGTCTTTTTGATATATTTATTGCTAGGTGTTGAAATTATTGAGATAGCACAAAATTGACACTTAAAAGTGTGGGGGGTAAAAAAAAATAAAGAAATAACAACTTGCTCTCTTTCCCTTCGCTTCACCTCACCACCAAGGTTCAGACCCAAAATACCAAACCCAGGCACAAACTTACTGTATATAAAAAAAATAAGCTGATTTATTTCAGGAGAAATAATTGGAGTATATTCAACTTCCTATGTTATTTTATTCTTAGAAATTGAATGTCACTGATCTGGTCACTATACTGTATGTGGAAATGTCTTTGTATGAGTGTGTCCTGGAGTCTCGCTCTGGGCTAGATCCCAGCATGGGACTGATATTCTTAGGATACGTTCCAGCCACCCACAAACCTTAACTGAAGAAAAAGAAAAAAAATAAGATTAAAAGGGAAATGGAATAATGGATGTGGTGCTCAACTAATTTCAAGAACCTTTTGTAAACCACAACTGTCGTTATATTTAAATTTGCCATATTGATCTCTAAGAGAATTACATCATTGGAATAAGAAATGAACATGCTAACACACAATGTTCCGATATTAACAAAAAGGATTTAAGAAATGTCAAACATAAAAAAAAATCAGCATAGGAAAGAGTAACCAACCCTGAAATATTTAAAGGCATCATGAAAGCTACTATTTACATATCCTTTCAATATAGAAAAAAATATTATAAGCTTAATGTCACAAGTTCAGGCTTGACAACCCATCACATATTTTTTTTTCATCATTTCATCACCAATGTACACTTCTGCTTTAAGCAATGTGCTTTCAAGCTTTACTCATTGAATTGTCAATACTTAATTCACACAGAGATCCTAAGAATGGTGTCATGGTCTCATTTTTTTTCTTGCTTCACAAGATGTAATTTATGATATGGCTGTATAAGATAATACTACTATTCTACTCTCTTTTGGCAAATGCTATATAGAAATAACTAAACAAATATAATAATATAATTATGCATATAACTGAAAAAACAAGAAACACCATGTTTACATCTTCATATAGGTGATTTTATGCTGAGGTTATACTGTACTGAAACTCTCTAGTCCCACTGTTTTCCCACAGTCATTTCAATAATTTACTTCTTTCCCTTGTACAGTAATTCATCGCTTACTGTTTACAGTGGAAAGTACTATAAGCTAATGTCTGATATTATCTGTTTTGTTTGTGAAGGCTTGTCCAGTTTCTTTACATTACAACATTATGTCTACAGGCTGATTCATACTCTTTCCCACAATGCCAGAATGAAAGTGGGCTTAAAGTAGCAAGAAGAAAATGATGCAAGAAATGTTTCCTCAGAACAAAACTGTGACAGGTCTGCTCATCTGCCACACAATTACTTGTGAGCTACTGGGGTTAGAACCTTGATGTTAGTCGTAATCAAAAGCTTATCAGCTTTTCTGGAAATTCAAATCTTTTAGGCAGCGGCAACTTCATCAAAGTGATATGTGGTCATGTGTTTATTAAGGCAATGTTAGTGCAAAACCAAGTGACATGGTGGAAAGAAAGAGAACAGCAAACTGCAGAGGCTGTTTACATGATGAAGAACACCATCATAAGAAGAAAAAGAAGAGCAGCAACATCTTTTGGCCACCCAGCGCATCACAGAAGGCAATTAAGTGACACAGACAGAGAAAGAATAAACACACAAGATATGGAGCAATTTTGACAAGCAAGACAAAATCCTGAATATAGAGCAACTGCGCAGTAGTCATGGCTCATAGGCATGTATGGTGAAGTCCAGGTAACAGAATGCAAGAATGCCACGTGATGGTTCGGGTTGCCCCCATTTTCTTTGGCAGCCTGAACCCATAGACCAAAGGACAAGCCAGAAAAATGAGGACACACACATTCAGCAAGGTTTGGTGTAAAAATGCTTAAGTGCTTTATTAAACAAAACGTGTAACAGGGGTGCAAATATCAGTGCAGTGCACTTCCATAAATAAAGTAAATAAATAAATAATCCCTAAAATCAGGTGATTTGCAGATTTTAAAATTAAATAAATAATAATAAATAGATCCATAAAAATGGGGCTAAAATCTATGGCAGTAACCTGTCCATCCATTAAAACAAATCTGAGCCACAGTGCTACTTTTTAAAAATTGACGCCTCCTCTTCTTACCCTATAAAGGTCTTGCAGACCAAGGAGACATCCTCCTGACAAGCCCCATCAACCCTTGTGCTAGGCTCAGGTTCTCACCGCCAGTCCTTCAGTATTCATGAGGTGGGATACTAGGCCTTACTCCCTCATCTCCTGCTGCCACTCCTTGGCCTTACACGGGAGACCTACTGGACTGTTTGGGCCCTCCTGCTCCCAGATCACTCAACAGGTGCAACCCTCAGCCCCCTCTGGAGTCCTCTCTCCTGGGACTTACGTTCTCAACTGTTTGTCTCCACTCCACATTGCACTTGCTCATCCGTTTACTTCTGCTTTAATCTCCCATACTTTTATCTGCTTATTTGTCCTTTTTCCCGATTTCCCACACAGGCTTCCTTTTATGCTGTATGTGGACACAGGTGCTATAATCACGACACATAGGTGTGGGCAAACAACTTGAATGATCCGCTCGCCTCTGTATGTGAATACATAATCAGCCAAGCATCTCAATCAACCTTGGAGAAACGCACGCACATTTTCACAACCACCTGTGTCATCCTGAAACCTACCCATCCCAAATTATTTATTTAATTTAGAGATGCACAAAGCCACAAACCTCTCTCATCCCAGGGACAGGAATGTATGGCAATGCATGGAAAGATCATCAAATTGAGCCTTTTGTAGTAACTATTTACAAAACATAACAAGTATCAACAACTCCTTATCTTTACCATGGTCAGCGACAGCTGCAGAGCATCAGGCATGTCACAGAAGGTGGTTAGGTGATGAAGACCAAGAAGGAATAAGCAGATAAGATGCTGAAACACAGACAAGCAAGACGTAATCCTGAATATAGCAATACTGATAAGTTTTACAAGTTAAAAAAGAAACAGTTTGCGGCAACCTGATGGCCATTTTACAGGTGGGCAGATAAGTTTGGTGTAACAAAAGCATGGTCCGTCTCCCAGGACATGGTATATTTGTTTTCAAAACTCATAATCAAGTGTAAATGTTGTGTTTATTGATCACCATACAAAGGTTTACAGGTAAACCGTCATATTTGTTAACAGATGATAATAAAGACGAGACAGACATTGAAGTTTGTGAGGAAACAGGAATACTGCCACAAATGATGGAGCAGGAAATTCAGAATGTGGGGAGGTGTATATTTGTTATTTTGTTGATCTAAACTACCACTATTATATTTCTTTCATGTAGATAGATCCGCTATCTAGTTAGATATTAGTCCTTTAACAGACTAATAAAAGAAATAAGAAATCCTGGAATAAGTAGCCTAACAAACGTCTGTAAGTGGTGTTATGAAAATTTGAGACTTGCAATATTCCTCAAAGCTCCCACAATGTTAAATACTATTCGACAAAATCTACTGGAAATATTTACCTGTTGATAAAACAGCTAAAAGAAATAAAGAAATAAACACTTGCATGTTAATGGTTGCCACTCTGGGTTTAACGTTCAAAATCTGCACACATATACAGTATACCTGTGAGTGATGGTGGTATGGATTTTCTCCCTGTCTCTGTGTAAGTCCCTCTCCAGACACATCCAATTTTCCTGCTACAACCAAAGACTTGGAGGTTTTGTAGATTGTTTGCTCATCTTGATTTAGTGTGTGGATTATTTCACTCTTTAGTACATAGTTGGATTGTTCTCTTGTGCTCAGTACTGCCATGATGAGCTTCATGAAGGAATAAGTTATGTGTAATCATGAAGAAGTAAGTTATGTGCATTCTGAAAATGAATAGATGAATTTACATATCAGTGTAGTAGTTAGCCATTACGGATGCAATGAGAAGTCAAGCAAAATGACACCTTTTATTGGCTAACTGAACAGATTACAATATGCAAGCTTTCAAAGCAGCTAAGGCCCCTTCTTCAGGTAAGAAGTGACCTTAGCTGCCTTGAAAGCTTGCATATTGTGATCTGTTCAGTTAGCCAATAAAAGGTGTCATTTGGCTTGATTTCTCGTGCATATCAATTCACATATTTATGCTCATGTATGTAACTTAAACCCTATCAAGGATCAGTTTAAACCTTATGAACAATTCAGCCAGAATAAGATGTGGCTTCTCAAGGCCTAGAATTGAAATCAATGGTCAGGATGGTTATTTATATTTATCTTTACATTACCATAATTAAGAGATATAGATAATAATAATAATAATAATAATAATAATAATAATAATAATAATAATAATAATAATAAAAATAGATAGATAGATAGATAGATAGATAGATAGATAGATAGATAGATAGATAGAGTAAATGTAATGTCAGTGCTTCTGTTTTAACTCTTTCAGGGCTGATGTCGACTTTTGTCAAAATTCAGGAGTAGAGGACGGTAATCAGCTGTAAACTGCAACAAAACTCACCCTTACATTTTAGTTCGACTCTTTTTTCTAGAAGCTTTGTTAATTGAACCTCGATTCACTACGTGTGCATGAGTAGCAAACAGCAAACAACCTCTAAAATTGCGTTGACATCTGGCGAGAGACCAAAGCAAATGTGCAAAGCAAAATACTCCATGGATGTTTTACGTAATTTTGTTGAATAGGACTCTGACTTGTCGGACTCAGATTTTCATGCAAGTGATCTGGAGATGGATATCAAAAATGAAAGTGTGGTACCAGCATCATCTGATCAGTCCCCAGCTGACTGTGGTGCTGAACACTTTCGTGTAGCTGATGCGCATAGAACAGCGTTTGCCTGGGAGGACCACCACTTATGATGACAAGAGGTACAAACCATATTGCGTCACACTGCTACTGCCACTGCCACCGCCACTAACCTGCTGTGCGAAGACAGCCAGGCAGCTGGCCCACCGTGCATTCCTGCTGACCACTGAGGTGCTCCTGTACAGCAACTGCCATCAGAGATGCCAAACATGCGCCAACAGCAGCCACGGCACATACCAACAGTCGTTTCATGTTGACTTATGTGTGAAACCATTGCTTTGTGTGCTTTTCAGAAAAATGATTTTTTTGGAAAAAAATATTCAGCCCTCAAAGAGTTAAGTGGACAGAGTGAAGATATGCATCATATGAACATACACCTACATAAATGTAAACATTTTCTTCAAAATAAACAATAAATACAAGAAAAAAGTCATGTTTTGTCAAGTTCTTCATATTAAAGCTTTTTTAAAGTATTGCCCCCCCACCCTTGCAATAATGTGTAATCATTTTATATCCCTCTCATTCTAGAAAGGAACACTACATATTTGATTAACTTATACAAGACACTTTCTTTCACCAAGCACAAATGTGACACCTTTTGAAAAAGCTATTCATTGTTTTAATCAGTACACCAGGTTGGTATAATAATCTTGTCCGAATTGTGATGCTTTAAATTAGCGGGGATGTAATTCAATGTTGATGAAGAACGGGAGCTCAGAACTAGCAGGACCGACACTGCAAATTCAAAGGCTGGGTATCCTTAAACTTCTGAACTACACAGATGTTTTCTTCTATAATTTCTGACATGTTTTTAATGAGATGGTAATTACAGCTATAAAACATTTAAACCTCATTTATTTCACACTACTTTGTTGAATGGCAAGCTCTATTTTTTATCTACAATTATTGAACAAGGAAAATTCATGCAGTATTTCAGTCATTCTTTTGAAAGCATTGTTCACTGGATAGACAACAGACCCATTTAAGGATTTTTAAGAACGAGTTCAGTTAAAAAAAATATAAAATAAAATGTTGCAGGTAAATGCAGCTAAGGGAAGGCATATTATTAGAAGGGCTGTCAGTTATATGGAGAAGGCAGTCACAGCTTTATTCTATCAAAGGGGTGTATGACAGGTGATCAGTATGCAAACTGGGAAAAAATACAAACACTTACACTCAAGTACGTGAGACCCAAGAGCATGTATAGTAAATAGAACCTCCATAAAAGACAAATAAGACCTAGTCTGTGCTTGTAAGTACTTCTAAAATTTTACCTGTGTCACACAAAGTAAGGAAGAAACGGGTACATCTGACTCTAAAAACACAAGACTAAAAACAGCTGCTCCAGATATTCACTTATCTAACTGCTTCCAGCCTATAACTGTGTCCAGCTTGACCATCTGGTTTGCAGCATGTCTTTATGTCCATCATCCTTGACAGGCTTCTGGACAGTTTCTCTGTCTCTTAAGCTATGATCAAGAAGCCATTGCTTGATTTCCTGAAGCAGTATGCCTCTGGTCTAGGCTGTGCTGCATGTTGGAAAAAATATAAAAACATTTCTGTATTCAACAAAGGTCACCAAGATTGTGTGTGTGTGCAGAGTTTAAATGTGTCTGAGGGACAAGGGTGAATACAGAAAATCCAAGACATCAAAATATTGATCTGTTACATTGGTGAGAGGCTATTTTTAGGTAAACAGAAGATTTTTTTTTAAATAAATAATCCTAGGAAGGATATCCCTGGAAGTGTTTGATCAGCTTAAGAATTGGTGTATGCAAAGGAAAGTGTAAGGAAATTAAATAATAGCTAGCTGGCAAAAGGAACCTCTGGTTCACCTCCAGCTCAGCTACCAGACTAGTTAGATCCCAATGCACTGATCTATGACCACAAATTTAAGTGCATATATATATTGCATATATGGTGACCAGAACTACACATGTCTCAACAGACGACATTTCAGTAGAGACATCTGTCTTACACTGTCACAAAGTAAGAAATTGGAGAGACTGGTACAAGTCTGGGCTTTCAACTAAAGGAGACAAAGTAATCAAGAGATTTTGTATCATTTAAAGCCTGGCACCATTTGTTGCTCCTTCAACTAAGTAAATAAGGGACCTCTGACTTCTTTTACAACCTAGAGGGCAACATATTAGGGGAGCGGCAGGCTCTCTAGCAGCCTGATGGTGTACCTCCAACACTCCCATCATAAGGCAGCTGAGCTAAAAGAAAACTCCTTTGGTCTAATTACAGTGACATTTGAGCTTGAGTTTGCTGGTGTCTCTGGGAGGACAAGTGGCTGACCAGGAACATCTCCCAGAGCACATTCAAAAACAGAACCAGTGATTAAAATGATAGATAGATAGATAGATAGATAGATAGATAGATAGATAGATAGATAGATAGATAGATAGATAGATAGATAGATAGATAGATAGATAGATAGATAGATAGATAGATAGATAGATAGATAGATAGATAGATAGATAGATAGATAGATAGATAGATAGATAGATAGATAGATAGATAGATAGATAGATAGAACGAACGAACATATACTCGCGGATAAGTTCACCCACGGAAAAATCGGGACTTGATTTTACTATATAATTTCTGGTATTTTATAATGTCGGTCGTATAAGTCGAAAGCGGAAAACTGACGCTATTAGTTCAAGAGATTATGATATGCTAACGCCCACCTGAGACAGTAACCACGGAGTACACTGCCTTTTTTTTTCTATGTATTTTGCCTATGTGACCACACAGTAATACCTGAACTATTCCGAAGCAACGTTTGCACTGATTTGTGTTTTTTGTATCTCACACCCTCATACACCTTTATCATAAGAGCATCCCTTATCTATGATGGAGCGTTCGATCAGAAGAAAATATGAAGCTGGTTGTAAATTAAATATTGTTGAAGTAGCGAAAGAAATTGGTAACTGCGCTGCTGCAACAAAATTCGATGCGTCTGAGAAACTGAAGTGAGATTGGAGGAGGCAAGAAGATGTAAAAAAAAAAAAAAATTATGCATCACATTTTTGAACGGGTGTATAAGTTGGGGTCTGATTTTATGATCGATTTTTCGGATTTCAAGACCCAACTTATACGTGAGTATATACGGTAGATAGATAGATAGATAGATAGATAGATAGATAGATAGATAGATAGATAGATAGATAGATAGATAGATAGATGATTAAAAACACTATATAATAGACAGATAGATATAAATACACTATATAATAGACAGACAGACAGACAGCTATCATTTATTTTGAAGTGTGGTGTAGTAAGTAAGACATTCAACTTAAAAATCACAATGTTATTGGTTCAATCCCTTACACCAACACACTTTGTGGCTTTAAGAATGTCATGTATCTTGATGGCTACAAATGTAAAAATAAAATATCAAACAACTGCAATGGATACTGCTATTTTACCTCTTTCATGATAGAAACATTAGCCAAATATCCAGTAATAATAATAATAATAACAACAACAAATTATCTATAATTAGCAGCAGACCAGCATTTTTACCTTCTTTTTTTCAGGTTTAGGTACAATTTGGTCTGGTACCCCAAAGTTATATTTATCTCAAAGCCACCACCGTAGGCATATTATAGTTTCAACAATACAGATCTAAGCATCACTGGACAACAGAAAAACTGTGATAAACGACTGATCCATAAAAAGGATGGTTTCACTACTCTCACTGTAAATCTGAAATAAATAACCAATTTTGGCACTGAAACAAATGCACTCAACAACTGAGTGATTTTAGAAGTGGATGGTAATATTGAAACTCAGTAGAAATGAAATATTCAGCACGCAGCTGGCTAAAATAATTACCTATGCAATACCCAAAACCATCGTATCTGAAAAAAATGGGATCACCCAAATTAAATTGGCACAGAGATTGCATTTTTAAATCTAAAATAGGCTTTCTCACCGTTTGTTTTTTTCCATTATCATCTTTGAAACTTTTTTGATTTAACTTAAAAAAAAAATCAGGTATGCAATTGTTACTGTCAAGCAAGTATGACAAAACACAAAGACACTAACAATGTCTCACTTCCAGCTATATAATTGTTTGTTCTTGGAGAAAGTCACAGTTCTGGCATCAGTTATTTCAGTTCCAGATGCACTGCTCATTCACATTATCAGATCTGTTAAAGAGAAGGCTTCTGCAAAGAAAAATCCAAAACACAATGTCCCACAGAACATTTGTTTCCAAAACGGAATAATAATGAATCAAGTTAAAAGTAAAATGAGTTTGGGCTCCATTTTATTCTTCTTTTGTGCTTTTGGTTGATTGGAAACTTTAAGCAGTATGTCTTCATAAATAGCTCATGCACAGTTTGCTGATGCAGATGGCCAGTTCTGGCCCATATCTTGTTTTGTACACAATGTTTCATGTTGCCAAATATGCCAGCATAAAAAAGAAAAAAGTAACCAAGAGATTTTGTATCATTTGAAGCCTGGCACCATTTGTTGCTATTTGAAAGAAAGAACACACATTTGACCAGAGCACAGCTTTGTTAGTAGAATCAAGCTCAGACATATAAATAAGTTTTACATTTGGCAATACAGGAAAAAAAGCAAAGAGGGATGATTATAGGGAAATTCTTAAGCTTGTGGGCATCTTCTATAACTAATGACCTCTGGGAATTTATATTATTACACCGGTGTAATAGGCACCTATATAAAGCAGATTATTTTACTATTTTCAGCTTTTCTTTCTGTACATTTGCATTAAGGAAGATCACACATTCAGTATGCAAATACATATTTAAATTTCACAGCAGGTCCACATAGACTTGTAGAAGCCTTTTTAATAGCAGAATTCCGAAGTGGGAGAGATGGCGTGGTGCCTGGAAGATGTACAAATGAGTGCAACTGCCTCTTAGTTTCAGGAACCTAATGGAGGTTCATTTACCTTCTGTGTGAAACCTACAGTATGTGGTCTTCTTTGGCCATCTGTGCTTTCTCCAAGTAATGCAATTTGGTCCTACTTTCTAAAAACATTCAGGTTTGGTTCATTTATGTGCCAAAACTAGCATGGTGTGACCATGTTCATAAATGTGCCCAGGGTAGGAGATAGCTTTCAGTGTAATTAAAAAATTAGGTTTCAGAAAAATGGATAGATCGATGAAATTCACAAGAAATGACAAGCTGACCCCCTAACCCATCATGGTGTAAGTTGAAATACACCCCAGATTGAAAAGAAAATGTGAAGGGAATAAGTACATTTTTTATCCAGATTATGGTGAAAATGGGAATGGAAATGACACACCTTAGGAATACCTTATTTTATGGGTTAAGGCCATCGTAGGCATGCTACATGTTCCCTATCAGTGCTTTACTTATTTATTTAACATTAATTGATATTGTCAAACCTGCTTAATCTAGTTCTGGGGCCAGAAGTGTAATGTGACAAAAGAGGGCACAAGGCAGGAGAAAGCCCTGGAGCAGGTGACAATGCACGCTTGTGCAGAATTGTACATGCTGCCAGTCACCAATGGACTTAACCTGCACTTCGTCTGTATTGTGGGAGACTAATCCAACAAAGACATGTGGATAATACGCAAACTCCAACAGAGACAACAAGATTAAAAAGCAAGACGTTGGTCCATGAGGTAGCAGCGTTAACACCTTCTCAACTGCGCCACCCTTAGGTCATATTTTGTAAATTCATTAAACAAATCACAGGGACAATCTGAAGACTTTGCATGCACAGTGACCAAGTTGATACGAGATTCATGGACCTATGAGGTAGCACTGCTAAACAGAGTTCCATTTTGCCTCTCTACCACTTAACAGAAATGCCTACATGTTTGTAGTAAATAAATGAGAACTGGGGACATGAATAGAAAAAAAGTTCAATTCTGGAACATTACGCTTTTACACATCTCACTCAAAGAACAAAAGTTAGCCATCAGCAGTGATTATAGCATGAAAATGTATTATTTGAACTCATGTTAGTCAGAAATGAATGTTTCTCAGCTCCTGTATGTGATCCATTAAACACTGTTCATGCATGCCATTTCCCACATGTAGCATGTTCCCCCTTTAGACAGAAGATCACTCTGCAAGATCAGATCTGCCTGGCTCTGAAGTGAAGGAAATACATCTGGTATTCAATAGAGCCAGAAAAAAAAAAAAAAAGCAAATGATTTGCTAACTGACAAATACCATTTTGACGTTCACTCTTATTATTCTGTCTTTCCTGTAAGTCAGTCAGAAATAATAGCTGCAGAATCCCTATCAGGAAAAGGTTGCATAAGTCAATAGCCTCACCACAGAAGGTCATACCTCCTGGGGTAATTGCAAATTAATGTTCTGCTAGTAATGAATTAACTACAGGGTATTGATCTACAACTGAATCGCACTGTCTCCTTAGTACAGCATGCACTTTAATAACTCTGCACGGTGTAGATAGTTTTGTTCAATTATATTTTGATACATTTTCAAAGAAGGTTTTCCTGCATACAGCATTTATGGTAATTGCCGCCAGTCAGTGCAGAGAGCTGCATCGTAGCTTACTTCTCGCTTCAGGACTGTGTCTGTCAACTTGGGATGCGGCTGCCACCATTTTAATTACTGCATAAATGTGGGAGACGTATTTGCATGCTAGATTCTGTCTCTTTCCTATAGTTAAAGCAATTTCTCATCACCTCAAAAGAAGAATTGTTTAACAAAAGTGTCCTTCTTGAATCTGTCTGTTTTTCTGCTTGGATGAATGCAAGCAGAAATGCCTACACTGCATATAAGGCAGTCGAGTTAGTATGAGCCTTCATGTCCCTGGGAGAGGGCAAAAGCGGCTACTGTATTCACCACTGCTGTTTCTGCCACAGGCATCTGATAAGCAGCATGGATTAAGCACGATTGTGATTTCTTTGGTAGGCTTAGCAGGTCGGTGACACAGATTATGGTCATGAATGCCGGCTGGATTTCGCAGTGGTGCAAGGCCCTCAAGAAAGGTTGTATACTCTAGTAATCACTGCCATTGCTGAGAATTATGAAGGAGTCCAAAGGCAGCTGCAAGATATACACATTAAAGTTTCACGTCCAGAAGAATAAAATCACTAAAAACAAACAAAAGGGTGCATGTAAATATGCATGAGGATATAATGTATACATCAATGTATATCTGCATCCATACAAGTCTAAAAAATATTAAATACATTTACACACAGATATGCAAAAACCTTGTAACCATGAAGTGGATTAAATAGGGTTGTTAACAGATGAATTGAAAGTTGGATTCATTTGTATACTTATATCCTAGATGTATATAGATAGCTCTAGTAGACCCTGAACTTGATACATTGGATACCATAATACAAATAATATATATTAATTACAGTGTCAAGGGTAGAAAGTGTTCCATGTGTGTTCCATGCCGATGAAAGACTCAAAAATCCCCAAATAACTGAAACATGGTGGTGTAATAATCACAAGGAGGTGGAACACAAGAAAGACTCAAAGTAAATAATTAAACAAGTAAAGCCCCTGGCAAACACATGGAGGAACTGGAGCGTTTAGCCCGTTCAATTCAAACCAAAGCACTTCATTGTTTAATCCAATGTCTTTTTTTTCCAAATATTTCTACACTCTTAATATCATATCAATTGAACCCTTGTCCAATTCTCCCCTCTACTCCAAATTCAATTGTCTTCCGGCTAAGAGCCCATAAGTATTTATGGTTCCTTCTAGTTCCCTTGAAAATATTTCCAGACAAGGGTCTGCCTGTCCCTTGATCTAGGATGTCAGATCTGAACTCTCCCTAATGGAACCTGCTTGTCCCCACGGCCTAACAGGGATCTCTCCACTTTATGCAGCAGGGCTCCAACCATAACTTGAATGTCCCCTGCTGCCTCTAAGGAGGCTGGGGCTCACAACACACATACTGTTTAACTTTAAGTTAAAACTGTTACACAAAAAGGTCATTTACAAATAGACCTTCATGTTTAAATAGCAAAAGACAACCAAACTTGATTGTTTTAGTCTATGCATCTTGTAAGATGACAACCTTTGCCACTGCAAATGACTGGTTTTGGCACAGCACCCTGAACCTCCAGTACAGACATAACTGGCACAAAGCCCAGCTCTTAATACCTGTAGCACATCTTTGGGACGCATCTGGCAATGTGATCTACATAATTATAGGCTATGGCATATGGGGTGGGTGCACTATTAAAAAAAGGAGACCAAAGAAGGATCACAGCTGATCGTGTTGATGCTGTGGTGGAAGACCTGCTGCAGTAAAACATGGGGATTGGCAGATGCCCTCCTCTTTGAGAAAGACAACAAATGGAAAGACAAGTGTTTAAGGAAAGGGTGACTAATAATAATAATAATGTGGCCCCTAGCAAACGTGTAGAAAAAAAAAATGTCAGTTTTCAAAAATAATTAAAAAAATATTTTATGATACATTTATTTGTATAATATAATATTGCATAACATTTGGCAATTTAGATTCCTTCAGTTATTGATGTCACTTCTAGCTGTTGGGTATGTCATATTTGCTGATTGCTTTTGATTATCTCATTACCAGACCATGTCAGTTTACACAATTGAAAATTGCATGGAAAGTCCAATTTAGTGACTGCATGACAATTTTCTAGCACAGTCTTTCTTGCTCTTTTTTCTGACAGCCAATAGCATGCTGACTGATGGAGCCGGTGCTGTAAAGCAGGTTAACAGCCACGGCCTCAGTCTCTGCCCTTTTTTTTTTCTTGGTATGTAAACCACTAGATATCTGACAGATGAGTGTCTCTTCTATTTGTGAGGTCCAAAACACCAATGTTCCTTATTTTTCGTCGCTGAATTATATGCTTTGTACTCACAGAGGAGCACTCATTGGTCATTAGCTCTCATACTCACAGAGACCATCCTATGACTGAAGACAAAATCAAACCTGTTTGATTGGGGAGAG
Organism: Erpetoichthys calabaricus; assembly: GCF_900747795.2. Lineage (NCBI taxonomy): Eukaryota > Metazoa > Chordata > Cladistia > Polypteriformes > Polypteridae > Erpetoichthys > Erpetoichthys calabaricus. The sequence continues at coordinate 44,862,167 of NC_041403.2, forward strand.
TCGTGCACTAGTTAGACTGAGTCATTGTGTATTTCACATTATGTTTAGTGGCCTTCATGGCACTGTGCCGCCAACTGCGTCCAACTAGCTGCAATTATGTAAATGAAGGCTATGACTGAAAATCGTCATCTAAAAAGTCATTTAACGTGACACAGCCTTAATTTGCTGGGAACGTTAAAAATCTAAGATACATATTAGCTTCTTTTGATAAAATTCTCACTAGACAGTTGGGGACATTAATCAAGGCACAGACTTCTGTAGACCTGAATCTTATATACTGTATGATGGTAATAACACACAATTCAGAAGACAACCAAATTTGACTGCTTTAGTTTAATGTATCCAGTAAAACAATAACCTTTGCTACAGTATACAAGTGACTTAGGCACAAGACTCTCAAAGAGAGCCATTATGTTTAAAGTATCAGTACATTAATTGCTTCAGCAGCACAGGCACAGCAGAATTTCTCCTGCTTAGCAGACTGCAGTTTGTTCATATACATACAACTATACTTACAATCAAGTCAAGTCAAGTCAATTTTATTTATAGAGCACATTTAAAACAACAAAAGATGACCAAAGGGCTGTACAGCTCCCATAAATACACCAATAAATATACAGATACAGTAAATAAATACAGAAAAATAAATACAATAATTAAAAGAAACAGTACTCTCATACAAGTTTTAAAAACTAAGGCAAAAAGATAGCCCTTTAGGCAGGATTTAAAAGAGACTAAAGTTGGTACTGACCTAATATAAAAAGGTAAACTATTCCAAAGCTTAGGGGCGGCTACTGCAAAAACACGGTCCCCTCTGAGCTCAAGTCTACATCTCAGCATGACCAATAACTTCTAGTCAAAAGACTTCATCGATCATGTAGGAGAGTAAGAGTGTAAGAGGTCTGTAATATAAGACGCAGTGAAACCATTCAGGGACTTGAAAACAAACAGTTGTCACAGACGTGTACATGGGAGAAGGTTTATAGGCGCAAATAGTGCTGTTTTTCAGGCAAACCAAGGGTTGGAGCTATCATTACTCCTTTCTCCTTTTGTCCCTCTGCAGCCCAGCCGAAGACTGTGTCTCTCAGTGACATCACTACCTGTCCACCTACTGATGACATCACTTTCAGCACCCCGTGATGACATAATTTCCAATACCCAGAATCCATCTACCTGCCACATCAGTTCCTGTTCTGGCTTCCCTGACTCCACCATTTTTCATTTTTGCCCACCTTTTTTCAAGTATACGGGATGGCCATCCCCAAACCTTTTTCTCTCTACTGCCAAATTTATTACAAAGTAAAATTTTGTACTCAATCCTGTAGTGAACTGGGAGCCAGTGAAGAGAACCTAAAAGGGAAGTGATGTGATTCTGTTTTCGTGTGCCTGTTAGAAGCCTGGCAGCAGCTTTCCGGACTAGCTGAAGACGAGCAAGGGATGACTGATTAACTTCAGTGTGTAATGAGTTGCAATAGTCAAGCCAAGAAACAAAATCATGAATTATTTTTTTATTTTCAAAATCATCTACAGAAAGATCAAAGCTGATACAAATTCTTGACATTCTTACTGATTTTTGAGGTCCAGCTGCTCATTTATATCCATTTCTACATCATATCATACATATTCTTGTATTTCTGGTTGTACTTCAAAATGCAGCAAATTTGTATGTTTTGAAAGGAAGGGTAAACTGTAGTACTGAGGCACTACAAAACCCACTGTTCTGCATCCTCCTCTCTATCAGTCAAAGTGATGTGGCAGCTCATCTTTAAAGAAGATGGGGTGTAGGAACAAGGAAAGATTACACATCCCACAGCTACACTATCAAACAAAGGACTAAAAATGCATGTAAGAAACTTAAAGGCTGAGATAGAGGTTAGGATATTCTCATTGTCCAGGAAATGTGCAAAAGCAATTAAAAGGGCAAAAGAAAGTGTGAGGTGACATTTTAAATCTGCTGAATATATATCTGCGGGACATTCCACTCACACTGTATAATGCACTGGTGAGATCACATCTGTACTGTGTGCTGCTCTGGCCATCATACTATGAAAAAGACAGAGCAGCACTGGAAGCTGTGCAGAGGAGAGCAACCAAGTGCATTCTGGGACTAAAGGGCAAATTCTAATCAGACAGGCTAAAGAAGTTACACCTTTCAAGTTTGGAGCAAAGGTGGTCTTCAAACTCTTCAAAGCCTTTAAAAAATGGATCTAGCAGAATTAATTTAGATCAAATAGTGAATCACATAAATACTTCAGGGCACAAGGAGAAATTAAGAGGATGTGTATTTAAGGCAGAAGAAAGGAAGCACTTTTTAAACAGTCATAGGAATCTGGAACAAACTACTGAATCATGTAGATGAAAAGGAAATCTTGACAGCTTATAAAAAGAATGAGACATTGATACGATTTAGCTATGAGCTTGATGGACTGAATAGTCTTCTCTTGTTTGTCAAACTTTTTGTTTTCAGATGCATGATGAAGGTGGTGGAATTTCATTAAATGTGTCCACCGATGAGTTCATGTGACTGCAGAGGAACTGGATTCACTTAGCAATAAATAATGCACATTTTATGCACATATTTCATGTGAGCTGCCACCTTGTTTATAATGACAATGCCATTGCTATCACATGATCACTGGCACTGTGATGCTAGATGGTATCACATTAACCTTATTTAAGATGGCAGCACCCTTGTTATTGTATCCTTGTTGTGGATCTAAACCCACGTAAATCAAGTCTTTCTATAGGTAGGGGAAATTACACAGATTTTTAAAAGCTTTCCACATACTTTGCCTGTGGTAATATGTTTTTGTTTTGATGAAAGATTGATTGATTGATGAAAGATTGATTGATGATTGATTGTCTTGATCCCTTCACTTTTTGTCAGCTCCTTCTCTGTCTACTATCTCCAGGTTGAATTCTCAAATCTCTTTTGAATGTTTGTTTCAAAAAATGTTAGTAACATGCACATGTTTTTAAATATCAGTCACAATTGCCAGCAAATGTCTACCTCTTATGCAATGGTTTATCTGCAGTGCTGCAGTCAAATCAGTTTCCCAGCACATTTATGGATGACCCTAAAAATGGTGTTATGCAGAGATGTGCATTTTTAACTTAACAATGCTTGACCACACAGAATTCTGAAAAGACAAGGAGTAAAACACAGATGGACTGCTCTTCCATATCGACGCTACAACCCAAAATTTTGCTCCTTCACATTTTATCAAAGATGCCAACCTTAGGAAAAGGTTTGGGTGTGATGACAAGGTTTTGAAATGAAGAAGTGACTGGATGTGTAGGATTTAGACTGGTACAAGAAAATGAGCCCCAGTCTTGGGTTTCACTGGGAGGAAGGCTACTGAAGTTGACAGAGGTTATGCAGTAAAAAAGAAGTGTAGCAAATACATATAGTTATCCCATGACTACGTTCAAACTATTCCAGCAATAAAAAAATTGTGCTGGAAAACTTTCTTGGCAGTCAGATTATTTGAACAATGTCAAAATACTTTTGTATACAGAGAAAAATTGCTTTAGCAATGTTTTGTATGATGAACACAATAATATAAGAGGCTACAACCTTCAATGACAGCCCTACAATTCTCCTTGTAGATGTACAACCTAAAACTACGACACTTCAGTGTGTTTGATTTGCCCCGTTTAGGCAGTGGTGAATGAATAATATTCAGTGTGTGGTCTTTGTATTTAATAAATGCTGAACACATATACAGTAGTAAGTGTTCTTATCAAATGTTATCCTTTCATGTACAAAATGAACGTCTGCTTATTATTTTTACTGTGTTACAGTGCTTGCTTTTCTGTTTTACTACACATTGTTTGCTGGTTTTTTCATTCTGTGATAAAGCTTTTCTTGGGTTCTTTGTGTTACAGAGACTTCTCGAAATGAGACAGTGAAGCTTCTGCATAGACACTGACAAGTTATTCTATCAAAATAATATTATACAAATGTTATGTAAAGTGCTACCACACACCCTGGCATTTTGAGAGCCTACTGCTGGACACCAAATGTGCTGTAGCACCACAGCTACTGACCTGCACAATCTGAAGGCTTCATGAACCTGAGCATTATTGGAAAGCAATATGGTTGCTAGGAATTATTTGCTGTGTTTATTTCTGTCCACTTTACTCATGGGGCTTTTAATGGAGCTTGACTGTGGGTGTCTATGCTGAATTACCAAAGGCTACGAAAAAACTCGTAAATCCATTCCACCTTAAATCCCTTTGCACCTTTCCATCAGCTTCTTTTGTCTTTTAAATGTGTCGATAAGCAGCAAGCAGCCTGCTATCAAATCCCCCCACCGCCGCACAAAGTTTTCTCAGCTCAAGTCTGTTTACCTGCATGTCAGTTGCTTAGAGTTCCATCCATCCATCCATTGTCTCCCGCTTATCCGAGGTCGGGTCGCGGGGGCAGCAGCTTGAGCAGAGATGCCCAGACTTCCCTCTCCCCGGCCACTTCTTCTAGCTCTTCCGGGAGAATCCCAAGGCGTTCCCAGGCCAGTCGAGAGACATAGTCCCTCCAACGTGTCCTGGGTCTTCCCTGGGGCCTCCTCCCGGTTGGACGTGCCCGGAACACCTCACCAGGGAGGCGTCCAGGAGGCATCCTGATCAGATGCCCAAGCCACCTCATCTGACTCCTCTCGATGCGGAGGAGCAGCGGCTCTACTCTGAGCCCCTCCCGGATGACTGAGCTTCTCACCCTATCTTTAAGGGAAAGCCCAGACACCCTGCGGAGGAAACTCATTTCAGCCGCTTGTATTCGCGATCTCGTTCTTTCGGTCACTACCCATAGTTCATGACCATAGGTGAGGGTAGGAACATAGATCGACTGGTAAATTGAGAGCTTCGCCTTGCAACTCAGCTCCTTTTTCACCACGACAGACCGATGCAGCGCCCGCATTACTGCGGATGCCGCACCGATCCGCCTGTCGATCTCACGCTCCATTCTTCCCTCACTCGTGAACAAGATCCCGAGATACTTGAACTCCTCCACTTGAGGCAGGATCTCGCTACCAACCCTGAGAGGGCACTCCACCCTTTTCCGGCTGAGGACCATGGTCTCGGATTTGGAGGTGCTGATTCTCATCCCAGCTGCTTCACACTCAGCTGCGAACCGATCCAGAGAGAGCTGAAGATCACGGCCTGATGAAGCAAACAGGACAACATCATCTGCAAAAAGCAGTGACCCAATCCTGAGCCCACCAAACCGGACCCCCTCAACGCTCTGGCTGCGCCTAGAAATTCTGTCCATAAAAGTTATGAACAGAATCGGTGACAAAGGGCAGCCCTGGCGGAGTCCAACTCTCACTGGAAACGGGTTCGACTTACTGCCGGCAATGCGGACCAAGCTCTGGCACAGATCGTACAGGGACCGAACAGCCCTTATCAGGGGGGCCGGTACCCCATACTCTCGGAGTACCCCCCACAGGATTCCCCGAGGGACACGGTCGAATGCCTTTTCCAAGTCCACAAAACACATGTAGACTGGTTGGGCAAACTCCCATGCACCCTCCAGGACCCTGCTAAGGGTATAGAGCTGGTCCACTGTTCCGCGACCAGGACGAAAACCACACTGTTCCTCCTGAATCTGAGGCTCGACTATCCGACGGACCCTCCTCTCCAGGACCCCTGAATAGACTTTTCCAGGGAGGCTGAGGAGTGTGATCCCTCTGTAGTTGGAACACACCCTCCGATCCCCCTTCTTAAAGAGGGGGATCACCACCCCGGTCTGCCAATCCAGAGGCACTGTCCCTGATGTCCATGCGATGTTGCAGAGGCGTGTCAACCAAGACAGTCCTACAACATCCAGAGCCTTGAGGAACTCCGGGCGTATCTCATCCACCCCCGGGGCCCTGCCACCAAGGAGTTTTTTGACCACCTCGGTGACCTCAGTCCCAGAGATGGGGGAGCCCACCTCTGAGTCCCCAGGCTCTGCTTCCTCATTGGAAGGCATGTTAATGGGATTGAGGAGGTCTTCGAAGTACTCCCCCCACCGACCCACAACGTCCCGAGTCGAGGTCAGCAGCGCACCATCCCCACCATATACAGTGTTGACACTGCACTGCTTCCCCTTCCTGAGACGCCGGATGGTGGACCAGAATCTCCTCGAAGCTGTCCGAAAGTCGTTCTCCATGGCCTCACCAAACTCCTCCCACGCCCGAGTTTTTGCCTCAGCAACCACCAAAGCCGCATTCCGCTTGGCCTGCCGGTACCTATCAGCTGCCTCCAGGGTCCCACAGGACAAAAGGGTCCTGTAGGACTCCTTCTTCAGCTTGACGGCATCCTTCACCACCGGTGTCCACCAACGGGTTCGGGGATTGCCGCCACGACAGGCACCGACCACCTTACGGCCACAGCTCCGGTCAGCCGCCTCAACAATAGAGGCACGGAACATGGCCCATTCGGACTCAATGTCCCCCACCTCCCTCGGGACATGGTCGAAGTTCTGCCGGAGGTGGGAGTTGAAGCTACTTCTGACAGGGGGCTCTGCCAGACGTTCCCAGCAGACCCACACAACACGTTTGGGCCTACCACGCCTGACCGGCATCCTCCCCCACCATCGAAGCCAACTCACCACCAGGTGGTGATCAGTTGACAGCTCCGCCCCTCTCTTCACCCGAGTGTCCAAGACATGTGGCCGCAAGTCCGACGACACGACCACAAAGTCGATCATCGAACTGAGGCCTAGGGTGTCCTGGTGCCAAGTGCACATATGAACACCCCTATGCTTGAACATGGTGTTCGTTATGGACAATCCGTGACGAGCACAGAAGTCCAATAGCAAAACACCGCTCGGGTTCAGATCGGGGGGGCCATTCCTCCCAATCACGCCCTTCCAGGTCTCACTGTCATTGCCCACGTGAGCATTGAAGTCTCCCAGCAGAACGAGGGAGTCCCCAGAAGGTATGCCCTCTAGCACCCCCTCCAGGGACTCCAAAAAGGGTGGGTACTCCGAACTGCTGTTCGGTGCATACGCACAAACAACAGTTAGGACCCGTCCCCCCACCCGAAGGCGAAGGGAGGCTACCCTCTCATCCACCGGGGTAAACCCCAATGTACAGGCTCCAAGTCGGGGGGCAATAAGTATACCCACACCCGCTCGGCGCCTCTCACCAGGGGCAACTCCAGAGTGGTACAGAGTCCAGCCCCTCTCAAGGAGATTGGTTCCAGAGTCCAAGCTGTGCGTCGAGGTGAGTCCGACTATATCTAGCCGGAACCTCTCAACTTCGCGCACTAGCTCAGGCTCCTTCCCCTTCAGAGAGGTGACATTCCACGTCCCAAGAGCCAGCTTCTGTAGCCGAGGATCGGACCGCCAAGGTCCCCGCCTTCGGCCACCACCCAACTCACACTGCACCCGACCTCCTTGGCCCCTCCCATAGGTGGTGAGCCCATGGGAAGGGGGACCCATGTTGCCTCTTCGGGCTGTGCCCGGCCGAGCCCCATGGGTGCAGGCCCGGCCACCAGGCACTCGCCATCGAGCCCCACCTCCAGGCCTGGCTCCAGAGTGGGGCCCCGGTGACCCGCGTCCGGGCAAGGGAAAACGGCGTCCAAAGTTTTCATTCATCATAGAAGGTTTGAACCGCTCTTTGTCTCATCCCTCACCTACGACCAGTTTGCCTTGGGTGGCCCTACCAGGGGCATAAAGCCCCGGACAACAGAGCTCCTAGGATCATTGGGACACGCAAACCCCTCCACCACGATAAGGTGGCGGTTAAAGGAGGGGTGCTTAGAGTTGTATAGACTAAATACTATATCGTTATTTGGAACACATGCATTTCATGTGTGTTCCGTGTCTACAACAATTTATGTAAACACATCGTTAAAACAGAAATGTTTTGCATGTTTTAGTAATATCTAACAAAATGTAGACTTGAAGTGTATAATGTGTGAAGCCTGAATTCCAAATATCAAATAAACACTTTCACAAAAGGTACAAGTATAACAAAACAAGTGCGCTTTTATTCAAGAATATAACCACAGAAGAAAAACCCACGCTATGGTGCGACATACAGTGGTGTGAAAAACTATTTGCCCCCCTTCCTGATTTCTTATTCTTTTGCATGTTTGTCACACAAAATGTTTCTGATCATCAAACACATTTAACCATTAGTCAAATATAACACAAGTAAACACAAAATGCAGTTTGTAAATGGTGGTTTTTATTTTTTAGGGAGAAAAAAAAATCCAAACCTACATGGCCCTGTGTGAAAAAGTAATTGCCCCCTGAACCTAATAACTGGTTGGGCCACCCTTAGCAGCAATAACTGCAATCAAGCGTTTGTGATAACTTGCAATGAGTCTTTTACATCGCTCTGGAGGAATTTTGGCCCACTCATCTTTGCAAAATTGTTGTAATTCAGCTTTATTTGAGGGTTTTCTAGCATGAACCGCCTTTTTAAGGTCATGCTATAGCATCTCAATTGGATTCAGGTCAGGACTTTGACTAGGCCACTCCAAAGTCTTCATTTTGTTTTTCTTCAGCCATTCAGAGGTGGATTTGCTGGTGTGTTTTGGGTCATTGTCCTGTTGTAGCACCCAAAATCGCTTCAGCTTGAGTTGACGAACAGATGGCCGGACATTCTCCTTCAGGATTTTTTGGTAGACAGTAGAATTCATGGTTCCATCTATCACAGCAAGCCTTCCAGGTCCTGAAGCAGCAAAACAACCCCAGACCATCACACTACCACCACCATATTTTACTGTTGGTATGATGTTCTTTTTCTGAAATGCTGTGTTCCTTTTACGCCAGATGTAACGGGACATTTGCCTTCCAAAAAGTTCAACTTTTGTCTCATCAGTCCACAAGGTATTTTCCCAAAAGTCTTGGCAATCATTGAGATGTTTCTTAGCAAAATTGAGACGAGCCCTAATGTTCTTTTTGCTTAACAGTGGTTTGCGTCTTGGAAATCTGCCATGCAGGCCGTTTTTGCCCAGTCTCTTTCTTATGGTGGAGTCGTGAACACTGACCTTAATTGAGGCAAGTGAGGCCTGCAGTTCTTTAGACGTTGTCCTGGGGTCTTTTGTGACCTCTCGGATGAGTCGTCTCTGCGTTCTTGGGGTAATTTTGGTTGGCCGGCCACTCCTGGGAAGGTTCACCACTGTTCCATGTTTTTGCCATTTGTGGATAATGGCTCTCACTGTGGTTTGCTGGAGTCCCAAAGCTTTAGAAATGGCTTTATAACCTTTACCAGACTGATAGATCTCAATTACTTCTGTTCTCATTTGTTCCTGAATTTCTTTGGATCTTGGCATGATGTCTAGCTTTTGAGGTGCTTTTGGTCTACTTCTCTGTGTCAGGCAGCTCCTATTTAAGTGATTTCTTGATTGAAACAGGTGTGGCAGTAATCAGGCCTGGGGGTGGCTACGGAAATTGAACTCAGGTGTGATACACCACAGTTAGGTTATTTTTTAACAAGGGGGCAATTACTTTTTCACACAGGGCCATGTAGGTTTGGATTTTTTTTTCTCCCTAAATAATAAAAACCATCATTTAAAAACTGCATTTTGTGTTTACTTGTGTTATATTTGACTAATGGTTAAATGTGTTTGATGATCAGAAACATTTTGTGTGACAAACATGCAAAAGAATAAGAAATCAGGAAGGGGGCAAATAGTTTTTCACACCACTGTAGACACCCCTTTGATACAACCGCTTTGGTGGCGCAACAGTAACAACTGTTGACTGGTAATCAAAACTTCATGGATTCGATCCCGGACGACTCCGTTTTGAGAAGTGAGCTGTTCTTATTCCTACTATTTTAAGATAAAAACATACATTTGATTTGAGTCTGTAACAGCCGTTGTAAATATATGGTACTTGTAAAGGTTAGCGTTGTTTTTTTTTTATTCATTTTTATTCTCCCAGTTACACTTCCCCTGATCTGACACTGCTGTTTTCACATAAAGACGCGCAATAGCAGAGGTGAACTCCGATGATGACGAGGGTTCTACATCGGAGAATGCACGTTGTACTTTTGCCATCACTGTACTTTGTATATAAAAGCCAGATCGAATGTTATTTACCTATATACCTTGATTTGTTTACTTACTTCCTACTGTGTAAAGTCACAAGTAGACTGCAGAGCTTCCCGTGTTTGATCGACATGGGCATGCTCAAAAAGTACATGTGTAATGCCACGAAAAGTATATGCTGACACTTCAGTACGTGATGCAATGGTACGAGAATGCAGTCAGACTTCTTGTTTGGGCACATACACCGTCCAGATCTAAACACTACAGTGAAGAGTCACTTGCATACTGAAGAGTCTATGGCTGCAGGTGGAAGCCGCCATCGCTGTACTTCCATCCATCCATCCATTTTCCAACCCACTGAATCCAAACACAGGGTCACGGGGGTCCGCTGGAGCCAATCCCAGCCAACACAGGGCACAAGGCAGGAACCAATCCCGGGCAGGGTGCCAACCCACCGCAGGACACACACAAACACACCCACACATCAAGCACACACTAGGGCCAATTTAGAATCGCCAATCCACCTAACCTGCATGTCTTTGGGTTGTGGGAGGAAACCGGAGTGCCCGGAGGAAACCCACACAGACACGGGGAGAACATGCAAACTCCACGCAGGGAGGGCCCGGGAAGCGAACCCGGGTCCCCAGGTCTCCCAACTGCGAGGCAGCAGCGCTACCCACTGCGCCACCGAGCCGCCCATCGCTGTACTTGCATCGTGCATTCTTCCTTTGTTACTCTTTACCAATCTCTAGATGAAAATGTCTGCTGAATAAAGAGTTATTGCTAGCTAAGCGGAATCAAGGTACGATCCAACATGTGGCAAAAGGTACAGCGACTCGAAGGGAGGCTGGCGCATGAGTGAGGATGGCCCCACCAGGCTCTCTACTCTTGAGGTCCCGCCCCGAGGCCTCTCTCTTGGATTTGCGGAAATAAATTGCTGCCACAACCAAACTAGGATACTTAGCGCAATGAGAGAAGTCGCAAGATCAACCGAATGTTCAAGCAAATTATAGAAAAAAACCCTGATCTAAATCCGTTAAGTAGTTCTCTCGTGAAAAGCAGACAGACAGGCAGATGCTGGATTTTATACATATAGAGATGTTTACCCACACAACATATATATTTGTGTGTGTGTGTATATACAGTATATATGTGTGTGTATGTGTGGAGGTGAAGGTTTGCATATTTGTAGCTGGAAATCCACTAAGGTAAAAATGAATTACGTATTATAAATTTGTTTTTTTTCCCTAAGCTTTCAAATTGTACCAGGAATCATCATCAGAGGGAAATGATTAGACTTACAGTAACCCAAGGTAATATATAGAAAATAAGAAGGGCAGGATAGATGAAAGTGGAGGGGGATTGGTGAGGTGGGGTTTGGAGGGTGTTGGTCACAAAGTCTTATTTATTATTTGCATGTACTTCTTTTCAAGCCTGCATATGCTGGGTTCATGTCCAAATGTCTGTTAATGGCGTTTTCATTGAATAGCCGTATTTCAGCCAGTTCTCTGGCACTTTTAGAATTAGCCTTGAATTTTACTTGCACTGAGTCCCATTTAAAGGTGTGTCCGGTCGAACTTGTCTGGGTGTAATTTTACCTTAAATGTGTAAACTGATATAAATCCAGCTATAGGAATAAGAAATCTGGTAAGACACTTTAAAAAATATATGCAGTCAAAAAGAAAAAAAAATTCACCCATTGTCTAAACTTTTTCATCCATCCATCCATTTTCCAACCTGCTGAATCCAAACACAGGGTCACGGGGGTCTGCTGGAGCCAATCTCAGCCAACACAGGGCACAAGGCAGGAACCAATCCCAGGCAGGGTGCCAACCCACCGCAGTCTAAACTTTTTTTTTGGTATTATATTACTAAATCACAATCTGTGCATATTGAACTTTATCTTCATATTTAAGAGGAGACTTTAACATAATGAATTTCTGCCTCTACGGCTAGAACCATTTTATTGCATAAATCAAAAAGCTCACAACACCTGTCTTGAAACAGTGATGCTGGTTTTCTTGCAGCTGCCAATGTCCTGATCTCCAACATTTCATTACACACTGCATTACTTTCAGTACCAGATTGTGAAACAATATGAAGGGCTTTTGCTTGTAACAATGCCTTACTGTTTGCATATTTACAGGGTATTTTATTTGTAGGGTGAAGCGATTGGAGAAAATGAAGATTCATTAGGCAGGAAATGAGAGTGGAAGTTTTAGTGATCAAATGTAAAAACATTACACTGACTTGTAAGAAAAAAAAAGTTAAAACAGTGAAGTTATTGGCTAAAGCCACACAAATATATAAGTGTAGAATGAATTTGATCACTACATTAATTTTATTTTTATGGTGCCATTCATACAGCACACCATTACAGGGTACTTAACATAAACATAACTTAAATTAAACAGCATGGAGACCATATTTTGTTTACATGGCACAGTTAGAGACTAAAGTAAAGATGAAGTAAAGAACGGAATTGTACAGTGGAATCAAGGATCGGCCTGAGAGGGCACCATGGGAGCATTTGGATTAGCACCGCTTTTAGAGAAGAGTGTGGTAAGAATTCAGTTATAGTCAAGTCAATTAATATGCAAAAAAGGGGTTAAACTAAGAATCAGAGGGCCAGAGTGTTTTACCTACACTTTCCCTGCAATAATCTGAGGATGAACTCTTGAGAGCGATTTAGCAAAAGGGTGGTGCCATATAAAAGATCACCAGATGAAATGTATTTTGGCAGCAAGGTCTTCACATTACAGCAATTTCACTCTCCCTGTCTTGATGAGGGTCATGGTGGCAGCACATTGAGATGGACAGAGCAGTCCATCCTCAGTAACTTCTTTCAACTCCTTCTGAGGGAAACACAGACACTTCCTGGTCATTCGAAAAGTATACTCCCTGCAGTGTGCCCTGGGTCTGGGCAGTGCCATTTGCACTTACCGAGAGAGGCACCCAGGGGCGTTCTAACTACTGTAAATGTTCAAACTACAAAATTGTCATCTTGATCTGAAGAACCAACAGATTCCATTCTTCTTTTTGTCTGCTGCCATATTCTGGTTCAGTACAATATCTAAGTAGTATCTATACTTTGTGTAGTGGTATTTGTTTTCACCTTTAAAACTAAAAAGAAGGAAATATATATTTTGGTGACTGCCAGGCATATCATTGCGATACTGTACATCATAAAAGGAAATGACAACAATTGTAAATAATTCCCTTATGTAAAGTAATGTAAACAGAAATGCATAAGACCTAAAGATACACCCTTCTAAATTTAAATCTCAGTTATAATTTTTGCTTACAGTATATATTAACCGTCTACAGACTCTGTGATGAAAAAATGATTGTTAGAAGGCTTGTGTTTTCTGAAGCTAACGTCACCATTTTTAATTATGTCTCTGCTTTGTAAATCTATTTTTTCTCTGTTTTCTGAGCCCACACTATATTTATCTTGTATATAAAAAGCTACAATCAGAACAATATCACCCAAGGTCTATATAATAAAGAACATTACTCTGTTAGCAGCTAACGAAGTCAGGTCATGTAGTGCGATGAAACTGTGACACGTGATGTTTACTCAAGCCCAGATCAGGATGCTGCACTTCGGATGAGTTCAGTTCAGGACAAAATACAAAAAAAAGAAAATAATCCCCAAGTCCAGTTTGACATACAGTATACAGTATGGCTACAACAGATCGTCTGAGCTCTACTATGTGTTGAATATGTGATATTGCATTGAATATCTTTACCTAAGCACAGTACATCTAGGGAATGGTAAATAAGGAGTTAATAGTTGTTGCAAATACAGAATAAATAAAGACTTGCTAAAACACGTCCATCTATAATTTATCTGACCTGCTTAATTAAGTTCAGAGTCACCCAGAAATACACACAACCAATTACACCCAACTGAAAATCTACATGAATGCTTTAATAGAAGAAAATAAAAATACACAGATGAACTTATTCAAAACACAAAGTACTTTAAGGGCCCTGAAAGCAGTTTACTAGTTGAGGACCACTTTGATTTGAAACGCTACTGTAGTTTATGAAGTGTAACCACAAAGGGGCACCACTGAGCCCCAAACCTCAGACACAGTATCACCCAATACAACTCTGATCTTAAAATTAAAGAATTGTATTTCCTCCAACACCTTCTTAGTATGAATACAGCCAACATATCCCAACAATAAGCAAAGTAGATGTGTGTAGACATCTCTCTCTCTCTTCTACCATCCTTCTGATGAGTGTCACCTGCTGCCTCCTGACTCTGACTCCCTGAGGTGAGGCTATGGGCTTCCCTTTAAATCAGACCTGGGACTGCTTCCGGTATCATGGCCATGGTCATTCAAAGTATTTCTGGATTAGGCAGAAACTGGGGCAGTCAATCCTCAACCTGCAGCACCCTCTGGTGACACCCAAGGACCCTGACAGTGTTGCATTTATGGATTCCAGCTCCCATGACACTCTGCAGGTGTCTTATCTTGGTCCAGTCTGGAGGAATACTGCCATATGCTGTGTGGGAGAATGAAATGCTTCCAGCACTCACGTTCGCCCAATCCATCCATTACACTTCTCTCCTGGCCAGGATGAAGAATGTAAGGTGTTCCAGCCGGGACAAGTCTCAACACCTGCTATCCTCACACTATGAGCAAGTAATCATCTTCCATCCTGGTCGGGATGCCCGTCCTTCCTCTCTGACATCACAACTAGTGCAATTTGACTTAGAACTGACATTCCAATGAATGCCATATTAAGGTGACCTGTATGCAATAATAGTCACTCTACCATAGGTCAGTCCCATACCACCTATCATTGAAGTCAATGAAACTGTACAAGCAAAACATTGGGAAATGTTGGACATCTTCCATAACCAATGAAATATTTTGCTTCTAATGTATATAAAGCAAGCTGACCACATAGTTAGTGTTTTATGGCCTCCTAATCAGTGCATCAAAAAATACAAAAATTGCAGAGGCTGTTTGAAAATCTGGGAAAATGACCTTTTTAGACTTATTTCAATTTATTTCTGTGAAGGTGATCATGAAACAGACATACTGTTTCTTGCTTTTATCGTGTGTTTCAAACAAAAACTTCACTTTTCGCCATTATTTAAGCTCCCCTAACTTACATTTGCATTTCTTTGCTTTACAGATACTTTTATCCAAAGCAACTTACAAAAGAGATCAATGTAATCAAGTAACATTAGCCTAGGGCCTGTTTGCTCAGCAAGTGTAGTAGGACAGGTAATAAAAGTTGATTGCAACAAGTGAAAAGATATACTTCAATGTAACAGGGACAAAAATGCTCTAACATAACATTCCTATTAGATTAGATTAGATACATTTTATTAATCCAATGGGGAAATTGATATGCATACAGCAGAAGAAACATAAAAAACAAGGGCACAATCACACAGGACAAATAACACAGCCAATCAATCCATAAATAAATAAAATAAAAATAAATAAATGTATATTGTGCAGATATTGCAGTGGGCACAAAAGACCCTCGGAGGCATTTCTTTGCACACCGTAAAGGAATCAACCAGTAGCTAAAAGTGCTCCAAAAGAGCGCTTCCTGGAGGGAATGACTTAGTCCAGTTCATTGATGGTGGCCACAGTCCACCCCGACAGAGCAAGGCAAATGCCAACCCTGGGTTTGGTGCCACCCACATATGCACCCACAATCACATTCACACAGGGACATTTTATAATTGTGTAATTAGCCTAAAAAATGTCTTTAGGATAAGGGAGAGAACATAACATCATCATTTAAAATGTAAAGTTATGGCCCACCTTGTTATAAATCACCTTACTTACGTACAAATAAAAATTCAGGCCCACTATGAAAATTGTTTTTGCAGGTTTACATGGCATATGCAAGTAAGCAACAAGTATAAGTGGATGTGTTTTGCTATTTATACTTTCATCTTCTAAAGAAATTTCCTTAAGAAAAAAATACCTCATTAGCCTGCCTGAAAGCAATTAAAGCATATAAAATGTATTAGTCTTCTGAATGCAGTTTTTTTTTAATGATTAAACAAAGATTTTAAAAGCCCTAATATCTGGCTGCTAGCTTTATTCATTTATTTATTTGCCAGCTATGCATATACAGGAAATTAAACTCTGCCTAATTAGTCATAACTGATCCTCCCCTAATTGTACAGAGACATTTTCCTCTTCCCTTACACACATTCCTTAGAGTTTTTTGAGCAAATGAAGTAGCACTTCATGCAGAACTTTTTCTTGCTTGTTTCCTTTGAAAATTGCCTAATCAAAGCAGAGGGCGGAGACTGCAGTCAATGGCTGTCGCGGAGTCCACCATTTTTCATAATTCCAGGCTCCATCCAAAATGCCTGGCTGCAATATTCTGCTTGTCTTTGTTTCTACGTTGCACATTTGGAGGTTAACAATCACATGAGGACTGCTCTGTCCACGTCCAGAATGGCTTTGCTTTTCAGGTCTATCTACCTGGAGCTTTACACCCCCCCCAACACCACACACACGTAGCCCTCACAGCTATCAAGGCTGCTTTTATAGGTCAATTTGACAAGTAAGATGAATGCACAACATGGTTATTTTAAGCGCAACAACGCGTCTGGAAAGGCAGCGCAAATAAAACTAAATGACAGTTTACCTGAGTAGCAAGAAAAATAAATGAATAGCTGCAGGATCTTTTAAAGAGCACATTTCTATTCAAATCAAGCTGTTTAGGAGCATTGCTCTAGTGCACTGCCTAAACCAGTGGGCTTGAACAGCTAGAATCTCATGGCATATAAAATGCAGCAGAGCTTTGCTTTTTCTAGGCTTCTCTTTTTTACCTTGCCTAAAGCAAAAAAAAAATTATAGGATAGTAAAGGACTTCAAGAGCCCAGCCAACATTTCTTTTATTACTATCAAAACCTGCTCCTGAAATAGCAGTAATAAAATAGCCTAAATTAAAGCTTGCTTTTGTTCAAAAAGTAGAATTTTATATTATTTTATTTTAATATGCAGTAGATATGGCCTTAACAATATCGAGGTGTATGTCAGTCAGTCATTTTCTAACCCGCTTAGTCCTGAACAGGGTTGTGGGGGCCTGCTGGAGCCTATCCCAGTAGGCACAGGGCAAAAGGCAGGAATAAATCCTGGATAGGGTGCCAGTCCATCGCAGGGCAAACACACACATCCACACACACAACCCTACAACATTTAGTCTGAACACTTGGGAGGTAGAAATTCATTTAAATGTATGAGTTTTCCTTAAGGAAGACACAGTGTAGCGATAGTGACACTTCTTTGATAGTAGTAGTTATTGTATGGCCATGTGTACGCAGTATAGTGAAACTCTTATTTGCACAATTGACCGACCATTCACTAGTGCCATTGTAAAGAAGAATGTAGAAAAATGCATAAATTCCTCTATTTAATAGAACACATAAATCAGCTTACCTGACACCAATAGTTATAGTGCTCACTTGTAAGTCATGAGAACATTTACTCAGACATTTAATTAATTTTCAAGTCAATTTGGGAAGCTTATTCATCTATTTTTTATACTGGTATAGTAAGATTACTCTGCTTTTAAAAGCTCATAGGAGAATATGGTCCCCATCAGAAGCTCCATCACAAATAGTCTTGATATATACAGACAGTTGGCCTAAGATAGGGTGTGAAGAACACACAGTATAAAGGAATACTCAACTGAAAAATGGTATTTTTTTATGTTACTTACCCAGTGTAGTTTGTGGTGATGACCAAGAAAAACCAATTAATCTCATGTTTTAATGCAGAACAGAAATAAGTTTCTGATATAATAGGCATCAATAGTGAACAACAATTTCAAAAACATCTATGAGAAAATCTCGTTACTTTTGTTACATAATAATCCATCCATCCATTCATTATCCAACCAGCTATATTCTAACTACAGGGTCACGGGGGTCTGCTGAAGCCAATCCCAGCCAACACAGGGCGCAAGGCAGGAAACAAACCCCAGGCAGGATGCCAGCCCACCACAGGGAGCGCACACACACGCACACCCACACACCAAGCACACACTAAGGATAATTTAGGATCGCCAATGCACCTAACCAGCATGTCTTTGGACTGTGGGAGGAAACTGGAGCACCTGGAGGAAACCCATGCAGACATAAGGAGAACATGCAAACTCCACGCAGGGAGGACCCAGGAAGCGAACTGTGAGGCAGTAGCGCTACCACTGCACCACCGTGCCGCCCCGCATAATAATCCACAAGTCAAATTGTCCAGTCATATGCTTACAACATCCCAAACATATGTATTTTTACTGAAATATCATTGTTATTGAAAACGTTATTGTGACTGAAAATGGAATGAGCTCAGATACAAATACTGTATATACTCACGCATAAGTCAGGCCTTGAAACCTGAAAAATCAATCATAAAATCAGACCGCGACTTATATGTGACACAAAAACTTATATGCATACAAAAATGAGACACATAATTTTTTTTTTTTTACATCTTCTTGCCTCCTCCAATCTCGCATCAGTTTCTCAGATGCATCGAATTTTGTTGCAGCAGCGCAGTTACCAATTTTTTTCATCACTTCGATGACTTTTAATTTAAAACCAGCTTCATATTTTCTTCTGATCGAACGCTCCATCATAGATAAGGGATGCTCTTACGATAAAGGTGTATGAGGGTGTGAGACACAAAAAACACAAATCAGTACAAACATTGCTTTGGAATAGTTCGAGTATTACCGTGTGGTCACATAGACACGATAGAGAAAGAGAGAAAGAGCTTAGGAACACGTGCTGATACAGCGCATTGCCGCACCCACATAGAAAAAAAAGGCAGTGTGCTCATGGTTACTCTCTCAGGTGTACGTTAGCATATCACAATCCCTTGTACCAATAGCGTGAGTCTTCCACATTCGACTTATATGACCAACATTATAAAATACCAGAAATTATATTGTAAAATCAAATCCCTACTTATCTGCGTGAGAACTTATCTGTGAGAATATACAGTAAGCATTTGAATTGTAGTCCCACCTCCCATCATCCATTCATCAATCCATCCATTGTCTAAACCCACTTAATCCTGACCAGGGTCATGAGGATGCTTGAGCCTATCCCAGCTGCATTGGGCACAAGTCAGGGATAATCTCTGGACAGTGTGCCAGTCTGTCACTTGGTGGACACACAGACACACACATACACTAGGGCCAATTTACAACTGTCAATCCACATAACTTGCAGGTTTCTGGACTGTGGGAGGAAATCAGAGCGCCTGTAAGAAACCCACATGGACATGGGGAGAACATCCAAAATCCAAGCAGGGAGGACTCTGGACGTGAACCACAGCCTCCTTGTTGTAAGGTGACAGAGCTACTGTGCCACCCTTACTAGAAAACACTTATGTTAAATGAAATCATTATATTTATATTCATGGAACCTCAGGATTATTTTGCAGTAGCTTGTGAAAATGCAGAGACAAACTGACCTTCTGCTTGTTGAACCATCTTGGATATGCACAAGTATGAGGCATATTCTCTTCCTGATAATGTTTTCACTCGTTTTTTCCTTCATTTCTAATATTTGGTTTTTGTATGTTTCTCAGTGTGCACTTTTTGTTGATATCACATGAAGCATAATGTTAGCCAATGAAAAAGCTGTTACTGGGCTGGACTCCTGTTCAGTAAATGAAGTGAGGAGGTGGGTCTTCAGTTCAAATACTTGGCTGCAATCTGAGGACATTCCATTGTCATTCACAAGAACATTGTCCATGAATGGTTTATTTTACAATATTTTAGTAAAAATATGTGTGTTTGGGAGGTTGTGAGGATACAACTGAATAACCTGACATATAGATTATGTGACATTGATAATGTGACATTTTTTCATGGACTTTTTTTTTATTGTTTGCTGTTGTCCAGAGACCCTGCTATATCAGAAAATCTGTTATCTCCATTTTGAATGAAAACATCAGGTTAAAAATATTTCTTGCCCATGACTACAAACTACACGGGGCAAGAAACATATACAAAATATCTTTTTTCGGGAGAGTATTCCATTAAGGAGAGATGAAACATATTACACTAGCTTTGTAAAAACAGACAAAATAATAGATAGTTTTATATGATAGTACATGCCCATTTAATTGCCTTAGTAGAAAGAAGATAAGGAAGCTTTATCATTTTATTTTACCAATGTACACTTCCTGAAAAATAACGCTTTTACCTGTAACTTTTTAATGAAATAATACTCCTTTATCCACTTTCTTAATGAAGGCCACTTGAACACTAGACAAAAAGAAGCCTAACTGTTAGTCAGTCAGTCAGTCATTGTCCAACCCGCTACATCCTAACACAGGGTCACGGAGGTCTGCTGGAGCCAATCCCAGCCAGCACAGGGCGCAAGGCAGGAACAATCCTGGGCAAGGCGCCAGCCCACTGCAGAGCCTAACTTTTAATGTTGGTTTAACACTAAAACCACTATGCATTTCAATGTACTATAACTGATGAAGCTACAATAAATGGTGTCTGAATCTTTTTCTTCTCACTAATGGCCCATTAACTCTCTACTGCCCTACTCCCAGAAACCACAAATAGGCTAAAAAAGATGGAGTTAACGTCTGCATATATTTTCACTTAAAATATTAGCATACATTTTTAGTAATAAAAAGAAAAGTTCCAGGGTCACACTGCTGCTTGGCAGATAACTGGTTCTGGTTCAGTATTTGTTAAAAGCAAAATGACACATTCCAATCAGCTGGGCACATAAAATAAGAAATTAAATTAAAATAAAATGTGAAAATGGTTTAAAATTTGCAACCATATTTGCACAGTTCTGTAAAAACTATATGTAAATACTTAGAAACAGAAAGATGCATGTAGGCTTATTACAAAACAGTCCTCATCAGCAGTCAGCACAGATTCTTGGCATCATTTGTGAGCAGCTCTTACATGCAAAACTTAAACCCTTTACATATTTTTTGTTTTATTGAGTGTTCATCTTCCTGCCTGCCATGGTGTCATTCTGCAAAGAGTTAGCGGGATCTGATGGGATGCTTTCCAAACGTTAAGCTGCTACTCATCATAAACCTGCTATAGTATTTCATCTTGGCACATAAAATAACAAATAAAGTAGAAGATATCATTTTTTCTTCATAAATAGTTAAACAATATTGCCATACTTACATATTTCACAGAATTAAGCAGCTTGGTAAACTGATTATATAACTTCCCACATCAGCGGTCTGCTCAGATTTTTGAAGTCTATTATGAGCAGCACCCATAGACAAAATGATGGCACTTGATTCACTTTGGTTCTGTTGTGTGTGCATCCTCATATTTAACACACCGCATCTGCACTTTATTGATGGCTGCCATCTTGACTCTCTCTTAGGTTGCCTTTCACAGCAGAGTGACGGCTCTTGTTTCATTTTGTTTACATTTGTACAGAGGATGTTTGTCTTTTTGGCAAGCAGCTTTTTTGCCATGGAAAGTAATGTGAAAATATTGTCAGCAGTGACATTTCTCCCATTCCTGTGAAAGAATCAAATGAGTCACATCTCCACAGTTGTTGTCTTTCTCTGGTAATCATGTGGGATGTTTCTTTAAAAAGTGAATAGTGTTTTGTATATATTTGTTATTTACTCCAGCAGACATCCACAATTGTATGCCAGACTTATCAGGTTTGCCTGACTTGTATGATTGAAATTTCATAAGAAATAAGTGCTCATCAATGGCTATGTTCTGCCCAGGCTTATAAAACATGATGCAGTTCTGCACAAAATGTGGCAAGTTCCTGATATAATGGCAAAGATGTCAGCCAGGAGGCACTGTGCTGTACTCTTCACTCGTGACCTTTCTCTTTTCTCAATATACCATCTTGCATGTTCTCCTTTCTTTATGTTATATTGATGCTGGATGTGTACTTTGTATTCTAAGTTGTGTGAAATACAATGTGATGTCATTTTAAGTGAGTTTATAGTTGTTTCTACCCAACAGAAATAATTGGAGTTCTGTCAGTGTTTCAGATTTATATTATTGTCTTAACCCCATGTAGTGAAGTGGAGGAGACAGACAGTGATTCACACCAGGATACCAGTGTTCATTGGCATTGCTTGTGGAGGTAATAGGGGGTCCTTTGTGTGGGGAAAAAGACAATTATTATCAATCATACAGTATTTTATTAATAGAATTTTAGAGCTACAACAACATGGGCATTTAGACTGCAGTTATTTAGGAAAAGTCAATGAAGGACAAAGGCATGACATGCACAGTGAAGAAATAATTAAAAACGTAAAAACACATCATCCATTGGTGTTGCACATCATGCTTCTAATTTTAATTGCTCAAGAGGAAAGAGCAAGGAAGGTAGAACATCAGCAGAATAAGGACTGTGAGTTCATTTGAGTGAAGGCAGGAAAATAAACCCACTATCCCTAGGGAGTTTGCTTCTGAAAATGTCTAATGACTGTGTGGACTGATTGACAGAATAGCAGTGGCTGCAAGTCCAATTTTTCGGTTTAAACACGTTTACCTTTTTCTTTCTGTGTCATTGGATACAAACATTTTCTCCATATAGCCTACACCTTCCACTTTTATTTGTAATCTTTGCAATAAAGTTCCAAAAACAACTGTGCCTCATAACTAAACTTGGGTCTTACTACTTTCTTTCTCTGCTTGCAGCTGCATGTTTGTTGCATATAAAATCTAAGATCAAGTAAAATGTTTATTTGAATAATAGCTAACTATGAAGATTTCCCAGAAAGCCTGCAACACAATTTTGCTAGTAATTTATTGTCATATTGTTTCAACACACTCTTACAGTAACTAGTTTTATTTGCTCCATTCCTCAATTTTCATCCTAATCTCCTTCGACAGCTTTTTGTTCAAGAGGCATATCACCACACAATACCATTTTGAAGGATAACAGTTCATGTGCATTGAAATAGATTGCTCTGCAGTGATGCATTAGCAAACAAAATATTTTCAATTATCTACGTAAAAAATTGCAGACATTTCCAGTTAATTTTGACTTAAAGACAGAAAGTGCTGGAAACTATTTTGGGCACCTTTTTATATACCTTAGTGCGGTGCCAGGACAGAGGGAGGATAGTGGGTGTCAAAGGCTCTACAGAGAAGGGATAAAGCTTTACAAGACACTGAAAATACACGGAGGTCTGGTGGGAGCAACATATTCTTTTCTTCCAGCAGAATGGAATGATGACAACTAGGGTATGGTGCCTCTTGTACTTGTAGGGAATGCCTTGGAAATTATTATTTCAGTGGTACATAAGCAGCATTATGGCAATGAGGATGCAGTTCAATTTATTAGGAGTATAGTACTCCGGCTCCCACAGATATTAGTAGTAGGGCTGTCTGTGACATTATAAAAGCAGGGACTCAGACCTGCAGAGGCACCTGTGGCTTGTAAGTGGAGGTGAGGATAGCGTTTCATACTGCTGATGAGGGACGTGTACCAACCACATCACATAACAGAAATGATAACTTACAATGTATGGGATGGCCCTAATGACAAAAAGGTAAATGATTTTCTTATCTCCATTAGATGTGTTTATCCTTTCCTATTTCGAATAAATCATTTTGCTTGGAAATAAAACATTATAACATAACTCAATAAAAAATAAAAAAATAGCAAGCACAATATGCTCTAAAGACAGTCCATGAAATTCAACATTTCAACACTGACCTGAGAAAGACAGCTATATGACTAAAGTGTCCGGTCTAAAATGGTTCTCTGTAAACAGTGAAACAGCAAGTGAAATAAAAGTTTGAGTACAGGCTTAGCATGTGTGCTCTAAAATAATATTAAAGAGTTCTTGCAAACCTCTGAAAAAGTTCTGAACAGATCCTCATAAAGATATATTTTTTTTACCTGAGATTATACACAACATTGCTTTCCTACTGTCTTGAGGAGTGGGTGGATTGGGATTCTTCCAGTTGAACACAATAGGTTTTCATTGAAGAGACCGTGGTATAGAATATTAAAAACTACTTAAAATATTTCAAAAATGTTCCTTTTATACAATTCTGGGCTGTTAGGCTTTTATTCTCAGTTTGAGGAACGCATATTTTCCACAATGTATTGAAATCTAAGTGCTCATTCAATCTCTCAATCCCTGTCATATATTTCTCTTCAACAATTTAAATCGTAAAAAGGCATTCATAATGTCCGCACTTGCTACAACACCACCAGATGCACACTGCACTTGTCAGTTTTTTCTAGTGGATAATACACTACTGTTCTGGGAGATGCTGGACGTCCAGGGGCCTTGCACTTCACAGTTCAATTTATTTGGAGTGTGTGGAAGTCCGTACACATTTAGCTATTCAGACCTGTTCAGGAAACATGGGGAATCTATCCTGGCAGCATCAGGGTGCCGGTCCATTCACTTTTACTCACATCCACAGTTTTATTCATGGTAGACCCGTGTCAGAGTCACTAAATGAATCAAACATGAATATCTTTGAGTTAGGGGAGAAGAAATAACATACTCAGTAGTTAAATCCATGCAGGCATGAGAAAGAGTAAACTCAATAAAGTATTTGAGCCCCATCTTTATGGAGCTGTGAGGCAGCAGCAAAACCATTGCCCTCCTTGTGCCACTGATAGACACTGATTGTCGTTAAAAAAAAGAATGCAACCCCCTTTGAAATTTCTGGATTTCTTCTAATATGTGATCTGTGCCCAAGCAAATTAAATGTCTCAGAAATACTCCTAGGAATTGCACTAAACATCTGACTAGGATAAGAATTTGTCCTACCCCAGAGTAGGACGTGAGAAGTATTTATGAAGCGTCTTACATCTACTGCAAGCTAATGGGTGGAGATCACATTTGAGAATGAATGATGCCACCATTTTACGACACACTAAGCCACAAAATGGCACTAATGAACACTTACGATGCTCTCTTGAAGTAGATTCCTAAATTAAAAGAAAAATCAAAAAATGCTATTACTTCTACTCTTAAGAGTAGGACTAAATTTGCCAGTTGGGACTGATTTCTTAGTCTGTGATTCTTGATATCATGGGGACTGATCTTCATTTGGGATAATTACAAAATAAACAGTTGAATAAACAAATAGCACATGGTAAATTATATAAACTATACGGAATCAAGGCAGGAGCTCAATGAGGAACATTTCACATGTGGGTTATCTTACCTTATGCATATAAGATTCTAGAAAACGTCAAACAATTCATAACATTTGTTTTCCCTAAGTGCATAGCCTTCTAATTTTATCCACCTTTAACAAACTCCATATATTTTGTTTTTTATTTTGCTAGTTTTTGTGCTGTTTTGGCTATCTGTACCACACTCTTACGTAGCCTGCTGTGTGAACTGATTTAAAATTAAACCCCATTAGACTGATTGTTTGAATGTTTTTTGTCACATTTACATTTTGAAAGTCAGAAAAGTTGTGTATAGATTGTCATGAAATCAAC
Source organism: Erpetoichthys calabaricus (assembly GCF_900747795.2). Taxonomy (NCBI): domain Eukaryota; kingdom Metazoa; phylum Chordata; class Cladistia; order Polypteriformes; family Polypteridae; genus Erpetoichthys; species Erpetoichthys calabaricus. The sequence continues at coordinate 44,887,605 of NC_041403.2, forward strand.
TCTGATTATGGATATACCAAAAATAAACACTGTTTAGTGGAGCTTTATAAATACACAGATAAAGAATGATTCTGCACACGTGTATTTTGTAACAAATGGCAAACAGACAGGTTAAATGACTTATTCAAAGTAGCACAGAATGGTTGGGATGGATGTGGCAACCTTGTTGTTTTATGTCCAGTTCCTGACCCACTAGGCCACACTAAATATTGCTTCAGGTTTTCCATCAGGAGTAGGAATTAATTGTAGAATCTGTAAAGTGGTTACAATGTAGAAAATGACTGATGATAGTTCTACATTATGAGAAATTGAGCACAAAGAAATAATAAACTAAATGTCTTTATGGAAAAAGAACATAACAGTTTTTTTTTTGTTAAGGAGTAAAGCTAATAGGTTCTTCAAATTCAAATTGCCTAAGCTAAAAGGAAAACAACCATGAATGTTAACTTACCTGCAGTACAGAAGCCCCAGCTTGGAGGAACTGCATGCCAGTTTCTGCTGAATCAATTCCACCTGTAGCTAAAATGGGAAACCCAGGCAAGGCACTTGCGACGGCCGATACCGCTCTTAAGGCGATAGGTCTGATGGCATTTCCTGTTGGTATAAGAATTGAAGCGATGTTATTATTACCAGCACTCTGTTGTTTCATATGAAATGCCCATGCCAGTACTTCTGGGATACAAATATGTGTGCCAGGAGAGTTGTAACAAATCCCAGACTGAAATGAAATAACAATAATAAAAGCAAGCACCTTCTGTATCTGCTTCTTTGGCAGAGAAAACAATCACAGGAGGTGTAGAAGAATGCCAGTAAAACAAAGCCACACGCGCACACACACAAACACAGAGCACAATCCTACACTAACACTTTTAATAAAGTTAAGTAAGTATCTGTTTGCAATTGTCCTTTCCTGAGATACACTGCATAGAATTTGGTGGTCAATAACAATAGGGGGAGTAGAAGCCACTCTGTTCAGTACTGACTAATAATAATATATTGTGTTATTTATTATGGAGTTAACACATTACAGCATGCAACACCAGATATAAAAAGAGCAGTCTGCCTAATCTGTCCATTTTCTGAGCTCACATTTTTCATTAGAGATGTGAACCAAGCCTCGACAGTCATTGCTAACCTTAAACGGCTTCTTAAACAGACATTTGACATTGTTGGACATAGTATTATGAATATTGTCTAATATTGGCCTAGTCATTTGTAATAGCTGTATACTGACCTAGTATTTTGACATGACAATGGGTGTGTTCCAGCTTATTTGAAACATGCTTTGGTATGGCTTTTGATTAAAAAGCCAAATCTGGATCCTACAATTCTTTCAAGTCTTAGATTTGCCATTTCTCTCTAAGATTCTGAAGAAAGCTATTCTTCTGTAAATCCAGGCCATTTTAAAAGGAAGTGGCATTGGTGACATATTCCAGTCTGTCTTTAAAACTCACCAAAGTAGTGAATCTGCTCTTTTAAAGTCTGTAATGATATTGTTATTGATATTAATAGCTGATCCCGTGACCCTGTAGTTAGGATTTAACGGGTTGGATGATGGATGGGTAATAGCTGATTCTCAGTATTCTGCACTCTTTATGCTTTTTGACATTATATCCTTATTAACCATCTTGTGTAGGGTTTTGGAATACCCTTGCTTGTTCATGTTCTACCTGATAGGCAGACGTTTCCCTATATGTCTTGGGAACTGCTGCTCCTCCTCTGCCCCTCTCTCTAAGAGAATATTTTGAGTCCTTTGTCATACTCATTGCACATGCTCTCCATAGGGTCAACCTTTTAAAAAGAAATATCTCTTTCCACTGTTACACTGATGACACTCAGATCTATTCACCACTGAAATGGGATCACTCCCTTAAGTCCTTATTGGATTGTGTAGAAGACATTAAATTTTGAATGTCATTAAATATTCTTGATTTTAATGTAAAGAAAACCGAGATTGTGATGTTTGGGCTCTTTGACCTCCATAGTTCCACTGATTGTACTACAATCTCGGTCCACTAGCACCATATATTAAACTCTAGGACCTAAGGTCTGATATTTTAATAGTTAACCTCAACTGAACATATGGTTTCTGTTCTTAAGGCCTTTATTTCATACTAAGAGTTTTAACCAAGATCAGGCTCCTTTTGTAGATCATGAAAAGGTGACTCATACCTTCATTTCTTCACGAATGGAACACAAGTACTGTAACTCACTACACACTGGAGTTATCCAACAATCCCTTTCTTATCTAGAACTGGTCCAAAACACTGCTGCTAGATTTTTGGTGGGCACACGTATGCATGAACCAATCTTCCTGTATTAGCTTTCTTTTATTGGCGTCCAGTCCGTGCCAGGGTTGATTTAAGTTGCTATTGTTTGTCGTTTTAAGAGCTCAAAAGGATTAACACCTTCATGTCTTTCCAACTTTTTACATCTTTACATTCCATTTTGCTAACTTAAGTCCTCTGATCAGACAATCTTAGTGGTGTTGAGGGCTCGGCTAAAGCTTAAAGGTGAGCGTGCTTTTGCAATAGCTGCCCAAAGGATCAGGAACAATCAATGTTATGTCGGCAACAAATGCGGCCTTTTTTAAATCCAGGCTGAAAACGCATCCTTTTTCTTGGGCTTTTTATTAGAATCAGTTACTTTAATATCTTTCTTGAGTTTTATGTTGTATGTCTTTTATTTACCTTTATCTTGTCTTAAATGTAGTTCTTTTTACCTTTATTTGTTTTAATGTGCAGCACTTTGATCAATGCTGGCTGTTTTAAATGTCATTTATAAAAATATACTAAACTAAACCGATAACAACAGACCACCTCATCATATTTTACTTTATGTGATTATGGATTTTTTTATGAAATTATAGAAGGAGAAGGGTGACCAGTCTGGACTCTATACAGGTTTATTTCCTTCAGGAATGCTGTCAACTGTCCTTAAGCATAATCTCAAAATGGTACATCAAAATGGAAAATTGGTAGAAAAATTTGATACACATGAGGCTTCCTTTTTTCATTTTACCTTAAAATAATCCATTTGATTTTCACTTAAATATTGTTGGTTATAAAATCTTAATAATGCAGAAAATTTGTCTGACGTGATTAGTCTAGATGTGCATTTAACACCCTGTTTATGTTTTATTTGCAATCATAAAAGCCATCTTGGTCCATTATTATAAAGCTTACAGTCACTTTTAAAGATGGTTGGAGTCAAAGAATGATCTTTTGTCTCTCTCTTCATATAAGTATTTACATGTCACACCACCCTGTAAGATCCCAATTTCTACTGAAAATGACACTCAAATCAATTCTTAGAATTGTATAGTGGGGTGAGGATGTTGTTTTATTACTTTTAAATGGGCCATTTGTAAATTTTTGGCCAATTACTGAATTTTTCTTATGAATTTATAGCAGACATATACGAATAATGATTGATGAAGAATATAATTAACTAGACAAAGAGCCCGTTTCGACAACGTAAGATGAAACGGGCACGAGTGGAATAGTAATAAGTATAAGCACCACAAACCTGATATAGGTGTATTGAATGAATGCGTAATTGAATAATAATGTGTAATTAGGCCTCGACCTGTAGTCGAAATCGCCTTTCAGACCTCTAGAGCTTTAATCAAACTCGCCTTTCTCTTTGAATTTTTGTGGCCGTAAATCCGCCGCCTGCCGCGATGTCGGTCTCGTAAGGTTTTTCGGGCAGCTGCACAGAAGGCGACTGCACATTCGGCTTCGGACGTGCTCAGAAGGCGACTGCGCATTCGGCTTCAGACGTGCTCAGAAGGCGACTGCGCATTCGGCTTCGGATGTGCGCAGAAGGCGACTGCGCATTCGGCTTCGGACGGATGTGAGTGAGTGAGTGAGGAGGCTGGCAAATTATGAATTAAGATAAGCTGGTTAAGTTTGCAGATGATACCAAACTTGGTGGAAGGGACGATAATGTAGAATCAGCTGAATTGTTACAGAGCAACTTGGACAGCATACAGGCTTGGGCAGATCTGAGACAGATGAAATTTAATGTGAGTAAATGTCATGCACGTGTGATTAAAAGACAGTTTACTGGCTCAAAAATAAATGTTTCTCAGCTGAGCCAAGGGGTGGCACTGCCCAGTAATACTCTCTCCTCTTTACATTCTGCAGACCTTCAACAGAATTGTCATCCTAATGATGACAGTTTCAACTACCAAGATCCCCTCCTCCTCCTAATGACATAATTTCCGGTTTTGCTCCCAGCAACTCTTCCTGCCTCCAACATATATTTCCACCATTTTACCTGTCTATGTCAGTTCCACTTTGAACTTATTGTCTGTAATAATGTAAGTCTTTTTTTTGCAAATTTTCAAGTATATGGCATACAAATTCCCCAAACCTTTTTTGCGGCCCCTATAATTACAGTGTAAAATCTTACACATAGGAAGATAAAGGTTAGATTTGAATGCACAACTGGAGGTCTGAAACTTGAAGGGACCTTGGAGACCACTTTTAATAGCCAAGCCGAAAATAAGGGTCATCAATTCATGTGACACTGCAGGCTTCTTTAACTTTAAGAAAGAAGAGCTCTGGTGGGCTTTCTTGACTCTAACAGGTGAATTTATCCCTCATGTTAGAGTGCCAAGAAACCTGAGATTTTCCTGTACCTCTACAATCAGAATATTTGTTTATACAGTAAAGGTATGAGTGATTTTTTTTTATATATTAGCTTTGATTTGTAACTACTCACTGCATTTTAACTTTTTTTCCCTTTAAATATTGAAAAGAAAATCTTAATATATAGAAAGACTGTAAGACAATAACACAATACTCTCAACTCAGCAGGCCTAAAGATTAGTCATGCAAAATCAGAACACAAAATATGCCTTCCTGTACCTTTGGAAATACTCCATCACTTAGTACTTGCATTACTGCACTATCCAATACCTGACAGTGAACACTTTCTGAAACTTTCTCCTGCATTTTGCTGAGACAGAGTGACTGCTGAAATACTTTATTCACTGAGTGTTCAAATCATTCCATTTCCAGTTAGCAGTTAATTCAAAATGATGCCACAAAGATTTATTTTTATTTCCTCCTCCTTCTAACATGGAAACACTTAAATGTAAATGGCTTTGGCACCCTTTAGGAATCAGAAGAGAATGCACACTGTGATTCCAAGACAAAAGATTTAAAGGATTGTGTTACTCTTGGAAGTTGATCCTTTAGCAACAGAGCTCATAAACTGTGGAATGATCTGCCTGACTGTGTAACGGATGCCCCTTTATTCTCATCATGTGTATCCAGGCAGAAGTCTTACTACTTGTGACTTATTAGACTTATTGTACACCCGCATTAGAGCTACTGTTCACATTGTAATCTGATTTGAATCATTTCCTTTAAATAAAAGTTTAGAATATATTACACGTTGCTGCTAACCCAACTTTCCTATTTATTTCTTCTTCATATTCTGCGAGGTCCTTGTTACCAAAACTACTACTTCTGGACATGAAATGGGACCTTTTTTATCTGATCTTTTTTTGAAGCAAAAAAGCCAACAACTTAAACAAAACAAATTTTAAAATGTAGTAAAACTAAGGGGCTCCACTCCTGCTCGCTTCACTTGCCAACCCCCAGAGGCAGGCGCTGGGTGTCTGCAATCTTCCGGTTGAGCCACTTGAAGGGTGTCAGGGAGCTCCTACATTATAAAAAGCGATTGTATTTAAAGAGATGGTATATAGAAAAGTATGCAGGGCGCAGGAGGAAGATGGTTTGGTCCTCAATTATTATTGATAGAAAATCAGTTACTTGAGTATTTCACTACAGCCATCTATTCTAAAGACCAATAAATAATAAAACGTGGTAAAAAAGAAAAAGTAGAAGGAAAAAAGTAAACGTAATAAAAAGTAAATAAAAAAAAAATTTACATTCCATAAACACTGCTTTTTTGCATTGCTGTTTACACATTATTCAGGATAGTTTTCTCTTTTTTGTTTATTGGACGATTCTCTTAGTTTTTGAGTTTTATTATATTTTTGTTCATTATCAGCTCTTGCCTCTCTTATTCTATCAAGATCTAAAATTCGACGTTCTTGAATCGATAATTTCCTTTTCTGCCTTGCCATTATAACTGACTGTATTGAATTGAGTTAGCACTGACAGAGTCACGGGGTGGTACTGACAGAGGATGTGCACAGTAGGAGAAATGATTGGACAAGCAGTGGGGAGGGTAGTGCAGACACGACGGAAAACTTTTTTAATAGAGAGATAACAAACCAGCTTCTGGAAGGGACACACACACCCTTAAGTCTCCCAAAAGGGAGAGAGAGAATTGTCATTTCCATTGAGAAGCAAGCAAAACTTTTGTTGCTATTGTTGTTTGAGTAAATACGGAACAAAGAAAGGTTTAGAGGTAATAATAATAATACGAGGGCAATCCCAAAAGTAAGGTCTCCAAAGCGGTGGGGATGTAGAGAAACTGTTCGTACGGCTGTTGGCCACACTGTTGTGATTGGTGCTTCCTCCACTCCCAAACAAGCATGTGCGGCTTCGCTGGGATGCTCAGTCTTGGCTTGGCAGCCCTTGAAAATGGAGCTCCCATTGAACACTACCGCCGAGTGCGAAGTTCGCGCAGGAGACCGTCAATTTCCGACGAGACAGTTGTGAAGGTTGAGGAAAACATGCGTAAAGATCGGCGGTTGGAACTTCATCACCCACCCACCCTATAGTCCAGACTTGGCACCCAGTGACTACCACCTGTTCCCTAAGTTGAAAGAACATTTGTCCGGAAGGCGATTCTGCTCTGACGAAGAGGTGAAAGATGAGGTTCAACACTTCCTGAAGGACATGGCGGCGAGCTGGTATGACATGGGCATTCTAAAACTACCACAGCATCTACAAAAATGCACCGACCGAAATGGCGATTATGTAGAAAAATAAATAAGTCTTTAACCTTTAAAATGATGTAAACATTATAGAAAATAAATGGTTGTTTGTATTTCTAAAAAAATAGGAGACCTTACTTTTGGGATTGCCCTCGTACATCTTTATTTTCATATAGTGCTTTTCTCACTACTCAGAGTTCTTTTAGGGAGTGCCAGCACTAATCTGTAGTATCCACCTGGATGATGTGATGGCAGCCATTAGCTATTAGATGGTGAAATGGTAAGAGATATAGCCAGATAGAGACAGGGGCTGATTGGAGGGCAGAATGACAAGGCCATGGAAAGCAATTTACCCCATGAGGAATGACAGAAATATTAATAGAGACAATGGATGCAAGGTACAGCAGACCTAACGCTAAACATTGATGGACATTCCCAAAACTTTTACATAAAGTTGCCCGATGTTTTCAAGAAACAGAGATGACAGTTAAGGTTGAAACTCAATCCCCAGGTGCTTGTGTGGGGTGGAAATTAAACGGTCAACATATTTGAACTGGGTCTGTTGATAATTTGGGTTTCTAGACACCAAGAAGATCTTTAAAAACTAAATTCCTTGACATTGAAAGGACAAACAGAATATTTGTTTGTCAGACTCAGAACTGAGTGGTGAACTACCTTACACAGCGTTGTGCACAAAGTTGACAGTGGTCTCCAGTTAGGGGATAGTATATGAAAGAATTTATACAGAGGGTAGGAAGTAAGATCAGATGAAGGAATGAGTTATTTAGAGCTAGTGGAATCAATAGGCAATAACTGTAACGTTTACTAAGAGCAAAAGAAACATCTTAAGAAGAACAGGCTATTCAGCTGAAGCTATCTTGTTAATCTGTACAGAACTAACTGTTTCAGAAAGCCACAGAGTCTAGACACAGCATTGCACCATTTTCTTGTAACACTATTATGGGCTTCAGCATGTTGTTGAACATCAGGAGGGGGAAGAGCTTCCATTTGTCCCACAGCAGGTAAGCTAAACTCTGAGTTTTCTTTCCCAAAGCAATAGAGACACCACCATTTAGGTTTATTTTCCTGGGAATGGTGGAAGTTTTGTTTTTTTCTCCTCTGCAGTCAACAGGCCTCATCTTTTATTAACAGGATCTTCTGTTAACATGACTTTCATTATACATTACCAAACTTTGGAAATCTCTATAGTCTATATTCTTGTTTATTTAATATGACATCTATCTATCTATCTATCTATCTATCTATCTATCTATCTATCTATCTATCTATCTATCTATCTATCTATCTATCTATCTATCTATCTATCTATCTATCTATCTATCTATCTATCTATCAAAATGGCCTCTTGTACAAATCTTGTAATCGATATTTAACCCACTTCCTATTGTACAAATGACTTGAAATTCTGCACACTTACTCACTTCCAATGACAATACATGAATCAATAATCAGTTTCACTAATTGGTCAATTAATCCATGTTAATTAAGAAATGAAATTTTCATGTGAAGAATAGTTCAAGATTTCACCAATAGATGGTGCTAGTAATAGATAGAAATAGTAAAGAAAATGTTAAAATCTTGATTACAAAATTATTCTAAAACAAACCAAGACTAAAAAGTTGAAAATAATATATATATATATATATATATATATAAAAACTTTTTAAAAACCACGCTAAAATAAAAGGTAGGTGCTTTTGCTAAGATTTTAAGAAGTGTTTTTTGAATATTGATTGATGAAAGCACCCACGCTTTTATTTTACAAGTGATGTATGAGAGACTAATTTTTTACTTTTTAGTACACTTTCATCCATCCATCCATCCATTTTCCAACCCGCTGAATCTGAACACAGGGTCACGGGGGTCTGCTGGAGCCAATCCCAGCCAACACAGGGCACAAGGCAGGGAACCAATCCAGGGCAGGGTGCCAACCCACCGCAGTAGTACACTTTTTAACTTAATATAAGCGTGGTTTTTAAAAAGTATTTTTTATATACCGTTTTTACTCATGTGCCACGTGCCCTCGTGTAGGACGCGCAAGTTTTACAAAGAAAATGGCGAAAACTGTTTTGCCCCGTGTACTACGCGTGTTGTGATTGTATAGGAAGCGCTTAGGGCATGTTTTCCGCGAAATACCCTTCTGTTTTTGTTGTGCTGAAAGTTTTTCTTTCTTCCGTCGTGAGAGAGAGAGCACGAGTGAGTGAGCGAGAGAGAGAGAGCAAGAGCGAGCAAGCAAGCCCAAGCAGAAGAAGTAAACATTACAGAAAAAAATGTCCTCATGTATGATGCGCACCTGATTTTCTAATGCTAATTTTCGGGAAAAAATGTGCGCGTGGTACACACGTAAATACGGTATATATTATTTTCTCTCTGAAAGCAAGTAGTAATAGGTACAATTCTTCTTCTATCAGCAGAATTTCATTGAGTGTAGACATCTTCGACTGAACAATCACATACACAACTCAGGTCTTATGTGCTGAAATTGTTAGATATTTGACATTGACCAAACACTGCAACCTACTGACTAAGAGAAAATAGGTTTTGCCAATTGGATGAAGAGTAGAAGGAGCTGACTTAATGGACACTCTGTTGCATTATTTGGCTCACATAAACCTGGACAAACTGGTGAGGAAGGCAGGCTCTATTGTTGGCATACAGCTGGACGGTTTGACATCCGTAGCAGAACAACGGGCACTCAGCAGGCTCCTATCAATTATGGAGAATCCACTACATCCATTAAACAGTGTCATCTCCAGACAGAGGAGCAGTTTCAGCGACAGACTGCTGTCACTGTCCTGCTCCACTGACAGACTGAGAAGATCATTCCTCCCCCAAACTATGTGACTCTTCAATTCCACCAGAGGGGGTAAACGTTGAGCATTATTCAAGTTATTGTCTGTTTTTTACCTGCATTTTTTATTACTCTTTAATTTAATATTTTTTGCTGCTGGAGTATGTGAATTTCCCCTTGGGATTAATAAAGTATCTATCTATCTATCTATCTATCTATCTATCTATCTATCTATCTATCTATCTATCTATCTATCTATCTATCTATCTATCTATCTATCTATCTATAAACCTCCCACAACTCTATTCTTAACCATAGTGCAACTGTGCGGAGATCTGGAGGTCTGCAGCTAGACTCTATTGGCAACCATTCAAGTCAACTCTACCTACTTGGAGCTCCAGTATAGAGGCCGCGGGCTGCAGAGATACAGTGGAACCTCGGTTCATGACCATAATTCGTTCCAAAACTCTGGTCGTAAACCGATTTGGTCGTGAACTGAAGCAATTTCCCTCATAGGATTGTATGTAAGTACAATTAATCCGTTCCAGACCATACGAACTGTATGTAAATATATATTTTTTTTAAGTTTTTAAGCACAAATATAGTTAATTAAACCACAGAATGCACAGCGTAATAGTAAACTAAATGTAAAAACATTGAATAACGCTGAGAAAACCTTGAACAACAGAGAAAACTAACACTGCAATAGTTCATGCTATAGCGCTACCAACCGCTGGCTAAAAACACTTTTTTAATGAGTTTTAAGCACAGGGAAAAAATGAACATTTGAAAAAATCCGTAATTTAATAAACCACCAAGAAAAGTAACATTGCAACAATGCACGCTACAAACCGATCGCTGTAAACAGAAGTGAAAACAAAATCAAGCCCAGTGCATTCTTTAACTGCCTTCCTACCTTCTGCATCCAGCTCTCTCTCTTGTGCTGCCTCTGTGTGTGTGTGCGCGTCTCTCTCTCTCACACTGTCTGTGTGTGTGCGCGGCTCTCTCTCTCGCGCTACCTGTGTGTGTGCACGGCTCTCTCTCTCTCTTGTGCTGCCTGTGTGTGTGGTCTGTCTCTCTCTGGCGCTGCCTGTGTGTGCGCGCGGCTCTCTCTCGCGCTGCCTCTGTGTGTGTGCGTGTGTGTGTGTGTGTGTGTGTGTGTGTGTGTGTGTGTGTGTGTGTGTGTGTCGCGCTCTCTCTCTTGCTCGCTGCACAGGAAATGCACAGGGAGAGACTGAACATCTACAAACCGAAAGGGAAACTGGCTTGTTCGTATACCGAGTGTGTGGTCATGAACCGAGGCAAAAGTTTGGTGAACTTTTTTGTCGTAAACCGATTTGTATATGTACCGAGACGTTAGTGAACCGAGGTTCCACTGTATATACTTGAAATGCATGAGCTCACACAAGTATAAAAGCATATGTTTTATGTGATGGTCTGCACACATGCTTGATGCAGTACGTATAAAAAAGTCTTTATTCTGGAAGATTTCTGTAATATTGTTAATGTGTAACATTGTCTATTCTTCAAGTCAAGAGCTGTCCTTACTTCCTATTAGTATCATTCAATACTGCATTCTTATTTCAACTTGTACAACAACTTTAATTTGAAGTTTACTCATGGGTCTGTCAGTTTGATCAAACTTTGAATCTTGTTTGGTCTGTTAAACACCTTGGGATAATGTCTTCTGTTAGAGATGCTATACTAAATAAAACCTGATGCACTGATGGATTGTGCTTAACACATACCACAACAGCAGTTTTCAGAGATACAGATTTCTGCAAATTTCACCATGGCTTATCCAATTAACTTCAGATACTCTATTATGTACAAATGTTAAAGTAAAAAAACCTTGTGAAGGAAAAGAGAGAGAGAGAGAGAGAGAGAGAGAGAGAGAGAGAGAGAGAGAGAGAGAGAGAGAGAGAGAGAGAATGGATAAATAAGCCACATGAAAAGAAATACCAAGTAAAAACCGTGGAAGAATAATTTTAGGGTAACATAGCATTCATCTTAAAGAAATAGCATAAAGGCTTAATATATGTCATAAACCTGTTCAGGCACACCAGGAAACCAGATAAAGGTCAAGTGAACAACAAAATGTACATTGAAATATAAGAATTGGTTTAGGAAAAATACTTAGATGGTCAAGTAAATAATGTACCAGAAAAAAGGTTGACTGCTGATATTAGTAAAGTCAAATCAAGTTGGGGAGCATGCACTGGTACACTGCGTTGCCACACCCACTACACGACGAAACAACTCAGGATCCCAGTTGACAACCCCCCAGGCAGACACGCGGTCCATTCCCACCCTCCAGAAATGACCCTCTATCTGCTGCTGCCAGGTGTTACGCGGGCGACCCCTTGGCCTGGTCCAGCCACTCGGGTCCACAACAATGAGGATCCTAAAAGCTGGATCACCTTCAGGGAAACGCGCCGCATGGCTGTAGTGCCGTAACTGACGTTCCCTCACAATGCAGGTAATGTGCCTCATTCAGGACTCCATGAGCATCCGCTCATTCGACACAAAGTCAAAACAACGGTACCCAAGGATTCTCCGAAGAGACACAGTACCAAAGGAGTCCAGTCTTTGTCTCAGGTCACTGGATAGCAAATGTCTTGCAACCATATAGCAAGACAGTGAGCACCAGGCTTTTGCATAGATATCGGGAGCGCCACACACCCCTTTCCAGCAACCTGATGACCCCCCATGCTCTCCCAATCCGTCTACTGACTTCATAGGAAGAGTCACCAGAGACATGAATGTCACTGCCAAGGTAAGTAAACCTGTCAACAAGGTCGACACTCTCTCCGCAAACCGACACACTGCTGATGGCTGTGCCCAAGAAGTCATTAAAGGCCTGGATCTTGGTTTTTATCCAGGACACTCACAAGCCCAGACACTCAGACTCCTCACTCAGTTTCTCAGGCACCCCGATCAGAGCCTCCATTGACTCCGCGAAGATCACAGCTTCGTCAGCAAAGTCAAGATCCATGAATCTTTCTTTACCAACAGATGCCCCACAGCCGCTGGACCCCACGGCCTTGCCCAACACCCAGTCCATACAAGCATTGAACAGAGTAGGAGCAAGAATATAAAAAACAGACAATGAGTGGAACACCATATGTTACATACAACATCAGACGTTACCCAGTTAGTAAGGACGCTGATGCAGTAGTCAGCATACGTGGCTGATGATTGGCCTTATGACCTGAGCATAAAAGCTCTCCCAAAATCTAGCAGTGTGAGTACAAAGGTTAGGTATTATGGAGGCCTATCTTCATGACTCTTCTTGAGCTTAATTTACCTTCAGATTGGTGTTTAGCAGGCTGCACGTGCTACATGTTATACCAACTAAAGTTACAAAACAGTGCACTTTCACCAAGCACTTGGCAGTCATTTAGGATACCACTGTAATGTTCTTTTAATAAGAACCATAAACCTGCTGGAATAAAATCATATATAACACTGCACAGGATGTAAATCTAAATCCTGTTGAAAATCAAAAAAATAACTTTGTTTAAACCCACATGCTTTTCTCCTTTTTGCCTGTTATTGTTAACAATTAAGGCTAGGAGAGTTTAGGAATTTTGTATTTTTATTCATCAAATAAGTTCAATATAGAAAATATCTTGCGTTTGTTCTTTCGCACTTATAATTGTCATGGTGCAGTGTTTCCCTCTACTCAATTGCTTAGCCGTGTATCATCAAAACAGCCTCCTTCTCTCAGGAAAGCTGCCACTTATTCTAGCTTCAGGCCTGTTTTTAATGAAATTCTTACTGCTATCAGCACCTAGGCTGCAATTTCTCATCATTCTTATTCAAAGTAACATGATCAATAAAATGCTTTTGGTTAAGATTTAAAGTTCAACTGTTAACTAAGGCACCACTTTATACGCTGAATCAAAAATGCTTAAATCATGTTCATAAAAAGTCACACAAATGTATGAAATTAAACATATGATGTCTACAGTCTTGGGCTATCTGGCTGAAAGTACTTCACCATTTTATGACACTTATTTATTCATCTCATTTTCAATTTCCATAAAGAATTAGGGTTTCTTCTCTTATCAAGATGACAGATGGAAGTCTTTATCACATTAGATTTAACCTCATTTAGCAAGCAGGTTTCTTTTATTGATTACAGCTACACGTTGTCTGCACTAATTTTGTTTCCTTAACTCAAAAAGCCTGGTCTTAGACTTCACAAGCAGGAGTTAGCTTGCATACTAAATCATTTATTAGGATTTTAATACTCATTGAAGAGAAGACAGCTTTAACTAACAGGTGTCAGTTTACGACTGGCATGAGTAAAGCTTTGATTTGACATGTTTTGAGTGTCTTTCGTCATAGATAGAGAGAGAGAGAGAGAGAGAGAGAGAGAGAGAGAGAGAGAGAGAGAGAGAGAGAGAGAGATGGGATCCCTGTACATGTCTCTGGCAATCTCTATACAGATATTATTATGAGTTCAGGGGCGAGATGGAGATCCCACCTGTAAAAGGAAAGGAACGAAGAACCGGGAAATGAAATTATTGCAAAGGAGCAGGCTAAATATGAAGTTTAGAAAAAACTAACTGCAACAAAGAACAATGCTCTAAACCAGGAAAGACAAGCCAAAATCAAAGTTTAAGAATACATAGCAAAAACATCTTAATATTGACTTGTTACAATTGTCCCTAACTCCCACTAACAAAGATTGATTTTACAGTTTAGATCTAAACTAGGATGGTAAAAGCTGTGTGCTGCAATCTTATATAGGTGGAGTGTGATGACATAAAGCATCATGTGACTTCTGTGTCAAGAAGATTCAGGCATAAATCACAACAGTAAATCATAAGAACAAACATTGTAACAAACGGTATTTATTGTATATACAGCTTGTAACTGTATATGTTTTATATGTTGCCCACTAATTAATGTATATCATGTATTTATTTACTGTATTTTTGTCAACTGGTCTAAGAAGACATGCAAATAAAATAAACTTGACAAGTGTAGCAACAGTTAACAGTAATACTGCAGGCCAAACAAGGAGCCACACAAAATGGCAGTGACTTTATTATAGCAAAAAACAAAATGTTAAAATGACAACAGAAATAGTAACAATAAAACACTGAAACAGGACAGAAATAAAAATGGATGAAAATTGATTTGTGAGAGTCCAGAATTTGGATTAGAATGAAAGATAAACAGATAGACAGACATGCAGGCAGATATAAACTGTACAGTATTATGGATGACAGACAGACAGACAGACAGACAGACAGACAGACAGACAGACACAGATAGATAGATAGATAGATAGATAGATAGATAGATAGATAGATAGATAGATAGATAGATAGATAGATAGATAGATAGATAGATAGATAGATAGATAGATAGATAGATAGATAGATAGATAGATAGATAGTGTCACACACGTGCGCATGGGAGGCAGCTAAAGGGCTCGAGGGAAGGCAGTTCCGAGGCATGCCGGGATGTGGCAGAGTGCACTGATTCTTTTTTTCCCTTGCCTGTAGACCATGTGACATTGGCGTAATAACGAGACATCACACAGATAAAGGTTTGGGGCAGCCACCCGTATAATGAGGTATCCTGGCTGCAAAGTCGTATGTTCAAATAAAGAGCACTGATGTGCTTACAACAGAGTCCACAACAAGACTGACACATAGGGAAAACGGTTAGACTTTTAAAGGGGGAGACAGGAAGTGAGGTCATATGGGTCTGGCTCAGGTTCATCTGCCATTGGTTCGAGCCCAGAGGTGTCATCACAGGGGCGGGAGCCGGTAAGGTCTTCTTCCATTGGCTCGGTCCCGGAAGTGACATCATGAGAGCCAGGTGAGATATCCCGGGAATGGTCTACAGGCAAGGGAAAAAAAGAATCAGTGCACTCTGCCACATCCCGGCATGCCTCGGAACTGCGTTCCCTCGAGCCCTTTAGCTGCCTCCCATGCGCACGTGTGTGACAATAGATAGATATCTGCAGTGGGCTGGCGCATCTGCCTGGGGTGTGTTTCCTGCCTTGCGCCCTGTGTTGGCTGGGATTGGTTCCAGCAGACCCCCATGACCCTGTAGTTAGGATATAGCGGGTTGGATAGTGGATGGATGGATGGATAGATAGATATTAGAATTTTACCAGTTTGTGAAAAATATTCATGTAATGAGATGTAGAAGCACTTTGAGCATGGGAAAGGTGCTATATAAATAAACTTGATTGTTATTATTATTATTTGCTATTAGCTTATTTAGCACAATACATTACAGCAAGCGTTGAGATGGCATCCTTACACCACTTACTACTCTAAATCATGGCACTGTATCAATCATTCAATCAATCAGTTACCTTTCCTCATATTGCTTGCTCTGTCTCAAAATAACATGGAAATTAATAATTACAAAAGTTCAAAAGCCAGCTCTAAGACTGCCTGTTTTCTATGGCATTCTGCAGTTGCCATTCTTCCCTTCTATTTTGCACATTTTTATTTTCTTAATTATATTCCTCTTGTACAAGTAATCTCTGTACTCTCTGAGGGACCTACTGTCCACTTTTATTTGACAAAATACATTTAATGCATTGTTTAATATATATCAAGTGATACCTGACTAGTAAAATAACTACAAATTGAGAACTAATTGTCAGCTAAACTAAATACAGGAAACACTACCATTAAAATAAAGTTTAGATGTTGTGAACTACTATGAAATAAAGTTTTTACTCCTTCCTAATTGGTTTAATTATTGCAATTTTTTGACACTTCATCTTCAATGAAAATCTAATACTACATATCTAATATATTTTCCTTGTTTATCTAATGAGTCGAGTTATCCAACAACAACTGGCTTTGTATGTAAAAATAATTGCCCCTAGTTAAATCAGCCCATTTACAAGGGACAATTAACGTCAGTTGAATGACTTAATTATAGTCAGCCCTCCTCAATATAAACCTCACTTGTTTTGGTACCTTCAGAGTTAAGTTGCCAGCACAGAGTTTCAATGGTCACACAATGGTACAAGCCAATGAAATTCCTGAAGAGAACACAAATGTTTTTAATATCTATCAGTCTGGAAGGGACTACAAAGGGGCAGTCATAATCTTCAAAGGGAAAACATTTAGAAAAGCAGTAAATCTTGCCAGTGCAGCCAGACTGGGATAATTATTTCAAGGGAACAATGTAAAATCATCCAGGAAGTCACAAATGATCCTAAAGTCTTACAGACTTCTCTGGCCTTGGCAAACGTCACTGTTCATAAATGTATAATCAGGAAGATACTGGGCACAGTATGAAAGTCAGAAACCACTTCTAAGCAAGAAGGATGTAAATGCTTGACTCTCATTTGCCAGGAAGCACTTGAATGACTTCCAAACCTTTATTTGGAGAGTGTGGCACTTTTGGGTTAACATGGGTTCCACTATGTCCAGTGTAAAGCAAGCACAGCACTCCACAGTAAGAATATTGTAACAGTAGGTGCGATGGTCTGGGTGATGATTTGCTGCCTTGAGACCTGGATGAATGGTCATAATTGAAGGAGCTATGTAATGTACTCTGGAATAGAAACTTTTTCCACAATCCATGAGCTGAAGCTGAACAGTAGCTGGGTCATGCATTGGAAAATGAGTGCTGCATGACAGTGGACATTGGAATGTTGGAAAATTAAGGTGTTTTCTAAATATGCTGGATATTAATTAATTAGATAGATAGATAGATAGATAGATAGATAGATAGATAGATAGATAGATAGATAGATAGATAGATAGATAGATAGATAGATAGATAGATAGATAGATAGATAGATAGATAGATAGATAGATAGATACTTTATTAATCCCAAGGGGAAATTCACATACTCCAGCAGCAGCATACTGATAAAGAAAATATTAAATTAAAGAGTGATAACAATGCAGGTATACAGACAGACATTTCTAGTAGGATTGACTACTGTAATGCTGAGTTTACTGGCTGCTCAAATGTTTCTTTATAAAGCTTACAATTAATTCAAAATGCTACTGCAAGAATTATTACAAGAACAAAAAAATACAAACACATAACTCCAGTTCTTATGTCCCTACACTGGCTCCCAGTTAAGTTTAGGGCAGAAATTAAAAATCTCATTTTAACATATAAAACCTTAAATGGCCAAGGTCCTCCTTACTTATCTAAACTTATCATTACTTACAAACCAGACAACACATTAGGATTTCAAGATGCCAGCCTGCTTATGATTCCACGGATTAATAAAATAACAGCCTGAAGTCAAGCTTTTAGTTACAAATGTGGAATGGCCTGCCTGCTACTGTAAGAGGTGTCCCTTCAGTCTTAGCTTTTATATCCTGGCTGAAGACTCACTGCTTCAGTTTAGCATACCCTGAGTAGAGCTACTGATTAGTTGTGCATAGTGCATCTCTGCTGTTAATCATTAGTACTACACAATAAGTAATATGACTTTTATAAAATGTTACTAACCCTCCCATGTTATGTTTCTCTTCTTGTTATCCCCATGTATCACTTGGTGCCACTGCTCTACTGCCAAGTTGTTTGCCTGCCTATGGAAAAATCATCTCAGATAAAGGAGTGCAGGAATCAACCGGTAAAAAGGTCCCTTCATCAGATTGGCCGGCCCATCACTGACTCAGCTGTAGAATGGCCAATAGGGCGGCTTGTTGGCTGAGGTCTCCAGGGCCCTCATGTATAAACGGTGTGTACACACAGAAATGTTGCGTACACATGTTTCCATGCTCAAATCGCGATGTATAAAACCTAAACTTGGCGTAAAGCCACGCACTTTTCCATGGTACCTCATACCCTGGCGTATGCAATTTCTCCGCTTGGTTTTGCAGACTGGCGGCACCCAGCGTCAAAGCAGTGCTACTGTTCCTGTGTGGTTACCCTTTCTTTCTTAGATCCACATTCCTGACGCGGCTTTATAAATACACTGAAACTAACTGCATATTGTTTATTAGTGTAATGCATCTGATTGTAATTAACCTGTAGCAATATAATGGTCCAGGGAATAGCCATAGTATTCCAAATACCATAACTGCTTTAGCGTTGTTACTCTCAATGCATCTTCTTCTTCTTTCAGCTACTCCCGTTAAGGGTTGCCACAGCAGATCATCTTTTTCCATATTACTCTCACGGCACCACTCGGAGTATTTATATCACTGTATCTGAGTGGGGAATCACAGCAGCAGCTGATTGGAAAGAGAATTATCGGTATACAGTTTCAAGCACACACTACCTCAGCCACGGCAAAATGCGTCAAAGCCTTTCCTTGCACTGGTGGCGCAGGTTGTGTTATAATATTGCATAACCTGCGCCACTTTATAAAGCGCGTATGATAATGATATCATTTTTAAGATGAAATGCAGCAAAATATGCTGCTTATAGTATACAGATAAAACTTTAACTTCATTTAAATAATCTGTATTGTTAATAATTAAACATGTGAGGACATGGTGCCGCAGCGCTAGCTAGTTCACGGATAGCTCCTGCTGTATTATTGCTGGTGCTGACGCAACACTGGAAGGATAGACGGATAGAATAATTAAACATGTACTACGAAGATATTTCAATGTTCCTTAAAAGTTTTGAAGAATCGGCGTTATAAGCTTATAGATGGCTTAACGTCTATTACAGAGCTGATTGTGTGGCGATCTGGGTAATTGGAGAAAGAAAAGTAAGGAATTGGAATTGGAGGTTAGTATGTTTGAAAGAGACAGTACTTCTATGATAAATTATTTCATCGAAGGTCGCGCATGGCGCAGCAAGCCTCTTGCGTGAGATATGAACAACCACTGCGCCACCGTGTTCCCATGTTTAATAAAATGCTTTCATTCCTATCATCATGAAAAAGATATCACTTATACATCTCAGTATTTTAATTATTCAGAGAGCTGTAATATCACGAATGTAATGGATTCTGTGTCCTATCGGAGAAAGAGAAAGAACGGAAGCACGTAGTGATTCACACACATAGAGCACATTAAAGTTCAAACACAGAACAAAGCATTTAACGTGCTACTTGAGAAACTAGTAAAATAAATGATTTTAAGATGAAGTTTATGATGTTCTACTTTAATGACAAAATAAACTACGTGATTAAAGTGGATATTTCGAGATTAACGTTGACATTTCGTGCTTTTTTCCCACTGTGTGCCTATTTTTTTTCTCTGTACCCTAATAAGCTTTCATATGACACTCAGATGATCCGCTGAGAGTCGCCTTTTCACGCTGACTTTGATATGTGACAACTTCTTTTTTATTTCGGGCACTGTGCGACTTTGTGAACTTGAGCTTTCGAGTTTCTCCGACAGTATGTCACTCGATCAACTTTCTTTTGTTGTTTATACCACTGTTTAAACCAACCAATAGTACGTTTTTCCTTTGCCTCCACTTGGTATTCGCTGAAATTCTTATATTTCCCCCCGTGCTTTTCCCATTGTCTTTTCACAGAAGGCTATTTATATCGATTTGCATATTCAAAGAGGCATAATTCTGGGAGGAGTTGGGGTGTGACAGATGTCCCACATGTAGTGGAAAAATGTGAAAGTTTGCGTACGTACAGATTCCTGCATCTGGATTTTTCTGTGCGTACACACATTCCTGCTTTTGAGCTTACGCCATGTTGTAGTGTGAGTTCTACGCACTGCGTTATACATGAGGCCCCAGGACTCTGACTGTGTCTGGCTTATCTGAGTCCTTTTATACAATCTGGCAGTGGTTCTACAATTAGCTGATTTTATATGTAAGCATATTTAAATATATATCGCGGATTTTTTGCTGCTTCGCGGGTTTCTGCGGACAATGGGTCTTTTAATTTCTGGTACATGCTTCCTCAGTTGGTTTGCCCAGTTGATTTCATACAAGAGACGCTATTGGCAGATGGCTGAGAAGCTACCCAGCTTACTTTTCTCTTTCTCTTGCGCTGACTTCCTCTGATCCTGACGTAGGGGGATTGAGCAGGGGGGCTGTTCGCATACCTAGACGATACGGACGCTTGTCTAAAAATGCTGAAAGATTATCTTCACGTTGCTATCTTTTGTGCAGCTACTTCCTGAAACGACATGCTGCACGCTGCTTCGCATACTTAAAAGCTCGAAGGGCATGTATTGATTTTTGCTTGCTTGTTTTTCTCTGTGTCTCTCTCTCTTTCTGTGCTCTTGACGGAGGGGGTGTGAGCTGCCGCCTTCAACAGCTTTGTGCCGCGGTGCTTCGCATACTTAAAAGCAAAACAGCCCTATTGATTTTCCTCTGCCTTTATGACAGTCTCTGCTCCTGACTCCTTTGAAGAGGAAGATATGTTTGCATTCTTTTAATTGTGAGACAGAACTGTCATCTCTGTCTTGTCATGGAGCACAGTTTAAACTTTTGAAAAAGAGACAAATGTTTGTTTGCAGTGTTTGAATAACGTTCCTGTCTCTCTACAACCTCCTGTGTTTCTGCGCAAATCTGTGACCCAAGCATGACAATATAAAAATAACCATATAAACATATGGTTTCTACTTCGCGGATTTTCTTATTTCGCGGGTGGCTCTGGAACGCAACCCCCGCGATGGAGGAGGGATTACTGTATAGTCTTTTAGTCTTGGTATAGTCTTTTAGTACTGTTGTTGTAGTGTATTTCTAAGATGGCAATGGCAGATTGGCCATCTAGCTCTGTGGTGATGATTGCTTGTGTTCTGTTTCGTGTGCTGTATTTACTCCAATTTTTTTCACTCCCATTGCATTGCCAACCTACCTGGAAGAGGGTCTCTTTTTGAACTGCTCTTCCCAAGATTTCTTCCGTTCTTATTCCCTATAAGGTTTTTTTTGGGAGATTTTTCTTGTCATCTTAGGCAGTCAATGCTGGGGGGCTATCAAAAAAACAGGGCATGTTAAAGCCCATTGAGGCATTCCTTGAGTGATTTAGAGCAATACAAGAAATAAATTGTTGCTGTTGTTTTCATTGGAGGTAAAATATGAAAAATGTGTTCTTTATTCACACAGGTGTCCTTGATCATATATTAAATTTTGGCATTAAGATCTAAAAGTTGTAAATTATGGCGCTATATATAGGCGCCCGACCTGGCACAGATTCACACTGAGGCACGTGTCAAACCCACAAGTCTTTTATTTTTCTTCACCTGTGAGGCACGTCTTCCCTGTGAACCCCACAGGCAATACACAGTCCCAAGCACTTAACCAAAACAACCAACCCTTCGTCTGGCACCACCACTCCTCCCAGACAACCTCGTCCTCTTCCTCCCGATTCTGGCCCTAGAGTAGTGGCTGCAGGCTTCTTTTGTAGCCCTCCCAGAAGTGCTCCAGGTGGTAATTGGCCTAATTAGACTGCACTTCCGAGTGTGGCTGAATTCCAGCTCACAGAAGCTCGTTAAGCCATGCAGCTCCTCCAGGTGAGTCCTGAAGTCCCACACCTGTGGCCCCGATGTAACCCAGGAGGGCTGCCACTACGTGTTCCGGGGGACATAGAGTGCATCCCATGGCTGTGATCCAGTGTTGAAGGGGCATCCCGGTCAGGCATGGGACCCGGCTGCCCATTACAAAGTATTTAAATTCATTTGCAATAACAGTGGAAGTCAGGAAGGGGCAAACACTATTTCACATTGCACAATGTGTAGTTCTGAAAAGATAAATTACTGTGTATACAAAGATAATACAATTGAGTGGCATCCACTAGGGGTTAATTTTACATTTGGAAATCAACAAATGAACAGCAGAACCCATCGATCCAAACCCTTTAGCTTATACTGTGTTATTAGAACCACAAAAATCCATTTACTCTGGTAAAATATGAGCCATAAAAAATCTAACATTTACAATGCATTCTTTTAATTTATGGCAATTCATTTGGGGTTCAGGACATAGAGAAGATGCTGCTGGTGTCCCTAGGCAGTGTGTTTCAAGTCAACACATCAGAGGACCAACAAGGGAAAAAATGCAACTTGAAACGTGATTCCTGAACCAGAAAGAATCACATGAGAGTCTGGCCTCTAGTGTTAAACTACTTCTTCTCTGCAGTCATAAAGCACTTTGATTCATTGTGTGGAAGTGAAAAAAAACAGCATCATTCTTTTGTTATTTGTATTAGAAGTGAGAACAGAAATTAAAATCACTTGACTCTCCAGTCATTTCTCAGCTACTTACTTAACCAAGTGGCTGTTTTTTTCCTTTATTCTCTCAGGAGCCATCGCTTAAAATGACTTGTTCTTGTTATCACAGAGACGACGTTGCATATCAGACCCTAAATTTTCAGTAGTGTGGAAGTGAGTAATGTGATCTTTGCCACCCATTACACCTATCCATTTGTTTTAACATCTAAACCTCATAAAATAACAGCAGCTGCAGCCTTTTAAACTGTAGATGTCAGCTTGCCAGTGGCGTAGCACACACCTGAGTGACACACCACTATTGTATGGCATTATGTAAAAGATAACGCATACAAAACAGATTATGTTCAATAAGTCACTGCAATTCCTTTCAATCCTCTTCTTTGGTATGTGGCCTTGAAAAATCCGAATCAACTAAGAAATGATCAAAAAGCCGCATGCTAGTGCTAGAATACCAAATGTCATGATTATAGGAGCTCTTATGTATTTGAGGGGAAAAAAAGATATCTGTCACACATTAGAGACAGCAGGAATTCAGTCATCTTCAGGATTACAGACTTTTAGCTAGTGCTGAATAAACGGAAATATGTATAACTGAGCAACATAATACAGTATGTGTAATTTTGATTTTTTTTTCTCTCTGTATATATGCACTTGAAATATAAAGAAGTATTCATGTTTATTACAGAAATTGCCTCAAGCCATCATACATGTATAATAAATGTTTAAAGAAGTCTATCTGTGCATGATATTTAAATTGTTTGCTATTGCTTCACATTGTGCTTTGCTTTTTAACTATTCTGCCCATAGGTGGCCACAAAAGGCTACTAACATCTCCTGGCTCTCATTAGCAGCCCTTCATTATTGACTTAGTTAGATAATTAGCAGTTTATTCAAATAGGCATTTTTGTGTAAATTATTGCCTTAGAATGGCCTGGACAGAGAACTGCCCCCCCTCCCCAATATACTATAATAAAAGTGTTAAGATAATTCTGACATTTGGAAATGTCATCTGCTCACCTTTCCTTCAGCAAGCAGCACAATGGCATTGTTCTCAAACAACTACCTGATAAAGCAGTACTTTATTAGAACTGATCAACCAGAACTGTCTTAAAGAGATTTCATATGCATTTCTAAGCAGGAATTTGACACTGGGATTAAAAGGACATTATTTACTAACACTACTTCCCACGCAGCAGTGCTTGGGCAAGAGAATGGTTGGATAGTTAGACAAAAAAAAACAAAACAAATTTAAACCGTTATACAATGCAGCAAAAGACAGCATGAGGTATGATCGTAAGATTAGGCAAAGGTAAAAAAAATAAAAACATTGATGAAAATACTCTATTCTGATAACAAATGTGATTTTTTTTTTCTTGATGTGCTACTTGAATGGCAGATGGTATGATTATTTGTACAAGTGACAGGGTAAACATTTGAAATTACAATCTGTAAATGACTACCTAAAATGTGGTGCAGTAAGAACTGAAAATAACACACAGAATGGTGTACAAAGAAAAGAGGCTGCTTCATGGTATTCTGCCATGTACAGTATTCCTTACTGAAATGTGTAATAAAGTTTGTACAATAATGTAATGATGCTTAAACCCTATAAACTTATAAGGCGCTGGTGCACTGTCCATAATTGATTCCTTACAGGACTGGCACCAGTCCCCTTTGTCTCAGAACTAGATAAAGTCAACATGAAAATATTATACTATACTAGAATATATTGTCATGCATGCACATCAGAGGACCTCCTCATAGGCTTAGTGGAGGTATGTAATAACCCGCCGAGAAGAGAAGGGGCACTGCTTCTAACATTGTCATCTCCTTCTTTCCTCAAAGTGCTAAAAAGCTGCCCAGTGAAGGCATTTGACCCCACTCCTTCATGTCCAAGTGCCGTAAAATGCCCAGGTGTCCCAGAAGGAGGTGTCACTTACTGGCTCCAGCAACCTACCAGATGAAACTCTGCTAGAAATGACTGTGCTACCCAACCCACCATGCAAATAAATTGCCTTAGTTTTCCCACATATAGGACATGCAATGACAGGGCATTTTGTTTTTCTTTTGTTTTTGCTTTGTCCTTGTCTTTATTCAATGGATGACCTGGATGGTGCCTCAAGATTTCTTGTTGTCTTGGACCTGTTATCCCTACACCTAGTCACACCATGTATAAAAAATGTTAATATCTGTTTGATATTCACAAACTAATGAGACCGGAACCTTTATCTTGGTCATATACCGGATTAGTTCTCAGAATGTAAGGTCCTACAACAGATTGTGCACACTGCAGAAAAGATTGTTGGGTTCTTTCTACCCTCCATTGAAGACATCTTTGTAAAGAGTTGTATCTGCAAAGCTTACAGCATTGTGAAGGAGTACTCCCTCCCCTCACACAGTCCCACTTCCGTCAGGTAAAAAGAAGTGTAGTATCTGAACCAGTTCTGTCAGCTACTACCACAGCTCCTACTGCTTAGCTGTTCAGACTATGAACTCTGTGCTACCACTCAGATCTGCCCCAGTAGTATATTTGTTCCACATGTTATTACTGTTGTTTTTTTATTGTTAGTTTTACTGTTATTTATCATTAATTATTTATGTATTACTATCTATCTATTTCACATTATTACTATCTCCTTACCTATTATTTACTTTTAATTATTTATTTATCCATTGTAGTATTGTATAGTTCTTTACCTATCTTGCACTGCAGTCGTGGGGAATGTTATTTCACGCCACTATACGCTGCAATACTGTGTATGGATGGTACAACAATAAAATCACTTGACTTGAAAAAAAATTAGATAGCAGCAACTTTGTGGGCACTTTATATAGAAAAGTTTATTGTAATCAAACCACAGTCCCTTCAAGCCCATTTATTGATAATCCCCCAGGAAATGATACAGGTCAAATCTTGTTATAGCGAATACCGAAGTAACGACATTTTCAAAATAACAAATATTTTTTGTTGACCCGAACAAACGTTCATACAGCATCATGTTTAACGAACTTCGTTTTAAAGAAATGAAAATTTCAGTATAACAAACGTTTTTTCAATCAAAAATGGCCACCAAAGATAACAAAACAATGCAAAAAATACTTAAAGCCACACCTACATTTTTGCCGAGTCTTGGGAACCCTACAACAACAGACTGTTTCTTTCTTGTTAGACCAAAAAGAAAGAGACAGTCTGTTGTGAAATTTCCAGTCTCGGGCAGTCTTGGCAAGTGTCGCCAACAGTGTAGGCACACCATCATACAACTAGGGCTTCTCAAAGTTTTGTTCTGAACAAAAAAAAGTGAGAAATGGTGTCAGTTTACGCGTGAAGAAAAATTAAAAAATCCTGGAAAAATTTGATTCCGGAATGAAGAAAAATGACGTGGCGAAAGCATTCAGAATCAAGAATAGGAGCTATTAACTTCAGCACTCAAGCACACGAAATAGGAGCTGCGACATGGGCAATCGTCCTGCTTCAGGTTCCACCTTCAGACTAGAAGAACACCAATAGCATTGGATCATTGCTGTGGCAGACCAGTAGAGTACGAGAAAGAGCAAGTTAAAGGCCGGTGTTAAATGTTCTTAACATTGTGTAGAGGACAGCCAATTACTTTGGCTTTGGTGTACTGTTTACCAGATGCAGCAGAGCAGCTACGGAGCTGTCCTTGTGCTGCTGCCGTTAGAGATGGCGTATTGCCAGTGCCCCCCGGTCACAACACTATATGTAGTTTCCCCACATTCCTGGGAATCATCATGAACCAAATTGAAAAAACTGGAGTGATTTCTGTTGTGCGTGTCAAGAACATGAATAATAATGGACATACAAGACGGCAAATGTGACATTAAAGAACAACTTAATTCACGTTTTCTCATTATGTTGTTGAAAGTTATGTTTAACACTAATTAACCTAAAACTAACGGTCAGGCACATAGAAATCTTTACACACTCACCTGCAAACTGCTGCAGAGTTGCTATGCAAATACCAGCTTTAGACTCACTGAATTACATTTTTAACGAGTACATAGTAATGAAAGCTGAACAGATTTCTACTACACACCTCCAAACTAAACTGAATTCCCAGTGCCCTGATCAGAAGATCGGGATTAAGAGATGTGACATCATTTGCCTCTTTCCTGCTCAGATGGAGTGTGATTTTTTTTTATTGTATAAATTATCCAGTGTGACAGTGTGCCCTGGAAATACAAAAATGTATGCCGCCTCCTCAGACTGGAGGGTGTATGTGTGGTTCAGAAGATCTTTTTTTTTTTTTTTTGATAGCCAGTGAGAATTTCTTCAAAGAACAAAAATAATTTCCCTGAGGCAATTTCATAAAGAAGAAAAGCTTTCTGCATTTACTCACTTCTACATGATGCAAACTTTCTAAGAAATGGGGTGAGACAGAAGGGAGGACAGTGAGCAGTTAAATATATATAGATGTCAATAATTAATTAACACAAAGAGCTCAACTCTACACAATAAAAAAAGAATACAGAAGAATCCCTTAGGCAATCATCCATTCACTTTCTGAGTCTTTTTAATCTAATTTTAGGGTCATGAGACACCATAGGCTATCCCACCAGCATTGGATAAAAGGCAGGAACCGACCCTAGACGTGGCACCAGTCTATCATAAGGCAGAATCACTCGCAACCCAGTTCACACACACCATCTCAATTCAAATGCACCAACTCACTTAACAAGCATATATCTGGGATGTGGGAGGAATAATGGTGTAATCAGAGAAAACCCCACGTGTGCAAACTCCGCACAACTGCGAATGGACTGGGTTTGAAGCCCAGTTTCCTACAACAATGAGGCTGAGGCCCTAAACATGCACCAAAGCACTCTCCTCATGGAAGACAGAAATATTTGACTCATTTAATTATTAATGGATTGCAAAAAAAGAGACTGTATTGTATTATTACTTTTAAACTGGCCAGCTTCAAATAAGTGTCTGAAAAAGAAGACGAAAAAAAAACTCGACAGCAAATTACAGACAGGCCTTTTAGCAGCAATTTTCAGCTTTGTTGAATCATTTTACTATTTTTGTAACATGTCACATATGATGACATTAAAAGCTTGGCCATGCATTTTTTTCAATGTATAATGTAGTCTTTATTAAGACTTTTCTTATGCAGAATATCTTCGATTTAACCTTAGCTGTCTTGCCCAAGACATTACCAAAAGAGGATTCTGCCAAATGCTTCAAGTCTAATGGAGGACAAGTCATTCAGTGCTGACAAAGCATATGTGACATTTGCATTATATTTAACAACACCAAAATAAAGTTGAGATAAATAGACTATTTCAATCACAAATATATTTTAAAAAAGAAAAATTAAATTGCAAGTGAAATATTCACTTTATTTATTATTTTTTGCTATTTTATGCAGTAGTGTATAAATCATGGGCTGGAATTTAAGACAAACATTAAACTCTGCGAAGTGTCTTTCAGGATATACAGTGGCAAGTGAACCATTTGGAAAAAACTGCATTTATATATGTGTTTCTCTTAAAATATGGTCTGATGAAGTTACAATAATGAACAAAAACAGTCTGATTTAGATAATAACATACACATTTTTGCATTGTTCTTGTACGTATTGAATTCATCATTCAAACATTCACAGATGTAGATAGGAAAAAAGTATGTGAACTCCTAGGCTTGAGGACTTCAATAAAGTTAATTGGAGTCAGGCGTTAGCAAACCTGGAGTCCAGTCAGTCAACAGAGATTGGGGGTATGGTTTAGAGCTACTCTGACCTATTAAAAAAGACTCAAACATTTTGAGTTTGCTGTTCACAAGTAGCATCAACAGAAGTGAAGTATGCTTTGCAAAAAAGGGATCTCAGAAGAGCTGCGGTCGAAAATTGTTGATTTGCCTAAAGCTGGAAAGAGTTACAAGGTAATATTCGGTAGTGCACAGTGAAACAAATTTTGTACTATGACTACTCTCTCTAGGCGTGTGCACCAAGCCAAGATGACTTGAAAGGCAAAACACTGAATGTTCAGTGAAGTACAAAAGAACATTACAGTAATAGCTAAAGGCTTGAATGAAACATTGGAACAGGTTGACATCTCTAATCATGAGTCTATGATACACAAAGCATTAAACAGGCATGGTTTCCATAACAGGACACAAAGGAGGAACCTCTGCTCTTTGCTGCATGTCTGAAATTTGCCAAATGACACTCCATAATGATGTTGGGTAAATGTTCTCTAGATGATGAAGCTAAGGTTAAATTGTTCAGGAAGAATACTTTGGTGTTAAAAGGGCACTGCATACCCACATGAAAACATCATCCCAATGATGAAGTATGGTGGAGGAAGCATCATGATTTGGGGGTTGTTTTGCTGCCTTGGAACCTGGACAGCTTGCCATCATCAAAGGGCAAAAGAATTCCCAAGTTTATCAATGTATCCTATAGCATAGTGTCAGGGTGGCTGAATCTCAGTACAAGTTGGGTGATGCAACAAGGCAATAACCCCAAACACTGAAGTAAATCTACTACAGAATGGCTTCAAAAAAGTATATCTGCCCAGTCAGAGCCCAGACCTTAACCCACTAAAGATGCTGTGGAATGACCTGGAAAGAGCCATTGAAACCAGACATCCTGAGAATATGGCTGAGCTGAAGCAGTTCTATAATGGTGAATGGTCCAAAATTCCACCTGAATGTTGTTCAGCTACCAGAATTGTTTACTAGAGGTTATAGCTGCCAAACAAGGTTTGACCAATTATTAAATCCAAGAATTCACTTGGGTGTGTTTAATAAAGATCCATCCATCCATCCATCCATCCATTGTCTCCCGCTTATCCGAGGTCGGGTCGCGGGGGCAGTAGCTTGAGCAGAGATGCCCAGACTTCCCTCTCCCCAGCCACTTCTTCTAGCTCTTCCGGGAGAATCCCAAGGCGTTCCCAGGCCAGTCGAGAGACATAGTCCCTCCAACGTGTCCTGGGTCTTCCCTGGGGCCTCCTCCCGGTTAGACGTGCCCGGAACACCTCACCAGGGAGGCGTCCAGGAGGCATCCTGATCAGATGCCCGAGCCACCTCATCTGACTCCTCTCGATGCGGAGGAGCAGCGGCTCTACTCTGAGCCCCTCCCGGATGACTGAGCTTCTCACCCTATCTTTAAGGGAAAGCCCAGACACCCTGTGGAGGAAACTCATTTCAGCCGCTTGTATTCGCGATCTTGTTCTTTTGGTCACTACCCATAGTTCATGACCATAGGTGAGGAAAGGAACATAGATCGACTGGTAAATTGAGAGCTTCGCCTTGTGGCTCAGCTCCTTTTTCACCACGACAGACCGATGCAACGCCCGTATTACTGCGGATGCCGCACCGATCCGCCTGTCGATCTCACGCTCCATTCTTCCCTCACTCGTGAACAAGACCCCGAGATACTTGAACTCCTCCACTTGGGGCAGGATCTCGCTACCAACCCTGAGAGGGCACTCCACCCTTTTCCGGCTGAGGACCATAGTCTCGGATTTGGAGGTGCTGATTCTCATCCCAGCCGCTTCACACTCGGCTGCGAACCGATCCAGAGAGAGCTGAAGATCACGGCCTGATGAAGCAAACTGGACAACATCATCTACAAAAAGCAGTGACCCAATCCTGAGCCCACCAAACCGGACCCCCTCAACGCCCTGGCTGCGCCTAGAAATTCTGTCCATAAAAGTTATGAACAGAATCGGTGACAAAGGGCAGCCCTGGCGGAGTCCAACTCTCACTGGAAACGGGTTCGACTTACTGCCGGCAATGCGGACCAGGCTCTGGCAACGATCGTACAGGGACCAAACAGCCCTGTTTAATAAAGATATTAAAGATAATAATTGTTGTGTGTTATTAGCATAAGCATACTGTGTTTGTCTTTATTTGCGACTTAGACAGAGATCAGATCACATTTTATGATCAGTTAATGCAGCAAACCAGGTCATTCCAAAGGGTTCACGTACTTGATCTTGCCTCCGTAGCCAATATCTACATCAAACTAAACTCTACTTTATTTTCTTGTTTCTGTATTTAATGTTTGGTGGTATCGGGGCATAGTGGTCAGCACTGAAGCTTCACAGTTGCACAGTCTGTCTCTGAATTATGTACTGCAAAAAATGAAATCTAAGCAAGTGGAAAGTACTTATATCATGACATTAAATCTTGTCTTCTTTTTAGTAAGAATGATTGACTTGTCAAAACATTTATATTTACGATTATTTAGGTTACTTTAAGAAATGTGGTCATGTAAATTTTACTTATTCTATTGGCAGATTTTTTTTTTTTGCTAAATAAAAGCAAAACAACTCCCATTTGACGTTTTTTTGTCTAGTTTTGGCATGTTCATTTTTTGCAGTGTGGGCTTGGATGAGGCCTGTGAAGATTGTCGGAGGCAGTGGCGGCATGCTCCTGTGACCATAGTGTGACATACCCAGCGACTCAGTACAACCAGTCTGTGACTCAAAGTCAAGTTGTGGAGGAACAGGGAATGCGGGTGTTTTGGACCTCACGAACGGAAACAAGGCTTGTCTGTCTCATATGTCGTGTTTTATGTACCATGACAGGACAGAAAAACATAATAAAGTCCAAGATTGTGGCTGAATTCATCATACGTGTAAAGCACCACCTCTGTCAGGCACCACATTATTGCCTGTCAAGCTCATCATACTTTAAAAAGGTGAAACTGTGCTAGAAAGTCATAACTTGCCATCCTCTGAGATTTCTACTCAAGTAAGCTGATATCAAGGGACACGATCAGCAGCAGGTGGTCATGTACCTCCCATATTTTCATCTTATATAACATGAGGAATCAAAACTGCCCCTCATTTACATTTCAAACTTTGTTTTATTATTTTGAGGTTAGTAGTTGTTTGTCACAGTTTGCTTTTCAGCATATTTTTACTGAAAAGTGAAATATAAGCAATGAATACATGTTATTTTTATAATGCTTATTCACATAGTAAAAAGAATCCAAAGAGGCTTTACAGGCACAATGCAGTTTTGTTCATATTTTTTATATTATAAGAACACGCATTTTAATAGAAACCTTATTTTACTGCCTGGTAAAATGGCCTGTTTTAAACAAATGATTTCGTTTGAATTATTACATAACATTGGTTCTTGAATAAATCCTGTTTCAGAATATTATGTACACACAGGATGAACAGCATGAGTCAGCATAAGAATATACAGTATTTTTAACATACCGTATATACTCGCATTTAAGTTCTCCCACGGATAAGTTGGGACTTGATTTTATCATATAATTTCCAGTATTTTATAATGTCGGTCATATAAGTCGAATGCAGAAAAAACTCACGTTACTGGTCCAAGAGATTACGATATGCTAATGCCCACGTGAGAGAGTAACCACGGAGCACACTGCCTCTTGTTTTCTATGTATTGTGCCTACATGACCACACGGTAATACCCAAACTATTCTGAAGCAACGTTTAGACTGTTTTATGTTTTTTGTATCTCACACCCTCATACACCTTTATCGTAAAAGGATCCCTTATCTATGATGGAGCGTTCGATCAGAAGAAAACATGAAGCTGGTTATTGAGGTAGCGAAAGTAATTGGCAACTGTGCTGCTGCAACAGAATTAGATGCATCTGAGAAACTGATGCGAGATTGGAGGAGGTAAGAAGATGTAAAAAAAAAAAAATGAGTGTCGCATTTTTGAACAGACGTATAAGTCGGGGTCTGATTTTATGATTGATTTTTTGGGTTTCAAGACCAGACTTATACGCGAGTATCTACGGTATATCTTACTATTTAAAATGTGTTTCTGGATGCCTGAAGGGGTACAGTGATTAGCAGTAAAGTCTATTTGTGTGGATTTTGCATGTTCTCTCTGTGGGTTTCTCCTGTTACTCTGTTGTTCTCCCACATCCCATAGATGTACAGGTTAAGTTGATTGATATAGCCTGTGCAAATGTGGTCATGCGAGTGGCTGACCTGCACTCTCATGTTGGTTCTTGCCTTTCTCTTCATGCTACCAAGTTAGGCTTCACCTTTTTATGACCCTATAAGGGAATAAGCAAGTTCAAAACATGAATGGATGGAGACGTGAAGTAAATTAGACCAAAAAAAAAAAGAAAAGAAAACTGGTCAGATATGCAGAGCCTGCAGATGATGCTGAGATTGATGGTCTTGGCAGCAGACAGACATAGTGCATGGTGACTGAACCAAAAATTAGTGCACATTTGGGGTGTTTCAACAGGCAGCAAGCCAATTCCAATGCACTCCATTTTATACGCTCATATCATTTTTTTACATGACTTTAAAGGTTTTCCAGGAAGAAGTTTTCCTTTTGCAACTGCCTCTCACTAATAAAGGTTATCTCACTTTGTTCTTTTTTTCCCTCCTTTACTCCTATTGATGATGTTAGCAACTGCATTCAACAGGTTAAGTCTAATTCCTATCAATGGGTATTAACGGATTAAGATGTGGAACCATTTTGTTGCTGAAATTAATCTTCACTATCCAGCGTGTTCAAAACAACTTGAACTGGTAGCGTTTCTAACTATTTCCTCAGTAGAGAGGGATTTAAAGGATGCAGCAGGAACGTGTTTCAATTTAACTTGTTGAGATAATGGCTTCATGCCTGGGTTGCAATACCAATGTAGGAACTTGAACTGTGTTAATTTAGCAAGCTTGATCTTGCTTGCCAGCACATGCTTGTCAATACTTAGTTCCCAGGAGCATGTTGTGAATCCCTACCTGCACTGCCTTAAATACAACTCTTGACAAAGGACGGGGTTATCTTCTGTGAGGGCATCTGAGCTTTTCCATTGTAAATGATATGCAATACTTTAGAGTGTATTCTTATTAAAGCTTCTTATTCAACACCCTGCTCCTTAAGAAGTTGCACCATTTTTTTACTGCTGTTTCAATGCACACACCACTCTCACACACACACACACAAACACACAGAGGAAAAAAAGGAAAATACAAGAATTAGACTAGAAGAACAAGCTGTAGTAGTGGTATTTGAGAAGCAAATTAAGATTAATTAATCTAAATTGGCATTCTCACTAAAATCTGTGCCTATTACTTTTAAAGAAGAGTTTCAGCTGTCTTTGATGTCTGTATTTACTGTTTCCCATGAATTTAAATTTTTGAATTCCTTTTGTGAATTTTAATTTTGTTGAAAGGCACAATAAACATTACAATTTGCGAACTGTTTTATATTTTACTCATCTTAACAAAGCAAACCCACTATAGTTAGATGCAAAGCACTCAGTCTAACAATCATATTAAAAACCCCTTCAACTCAAAACAAGAGAGGGCACAATGTAAATTTAAATTCTTAGATTTTAAGCAGTACAGGACACCTTCTATCCTTTTCACTATAGCAGATAGGGCATTATTTTTTAAGTTAAGCAAAATAAGCACCAAGTGGGTGGTGCAGATGGATGTTAGCCTAAAAGGAGAATTTAAAGATAACCCTGAAGCAGCCCAACAGAAAAGTAGTAAAGTAGAAAAGCAGTAAAGTTTAAGGCAAGGCAAGGAAATTGACAAACTATGAATACGATGGAGGCGGATACTTGAAATGTAGGGTCTGGTCGGAGCTGTTTTTTATTTTAAAAGGCTATTCCAATTAGCCATAGTCCAGCTTTGAACAGTAAACTTTGATGGTTTCATTCAGCATCAGAACAAGGAATGTGTTCAAATGAGATCTTTTAAGTTTAATTGAACTTATTTGTTTTTAAATAGTAGGCTAGTGGTGCAGCTTTTAAATTTCAAAATTGCCTTGGGTGGGACAGTGGGTCCAGAGAAATTGCAGGATATAGAGATCCATGTCATTTCATATATATTCTGATTCAGAGAAACAAGTTGAATTTTTAAAAACAAAAATAAAAACTGGCTCCAACTATAAGTTTGCTTATATGGAAGAAAGAAAAATGTTAAAAATATCAAGACCAAAAATCATTTGGAGGATTGGAGGATCGCTTCTGTCAGACTTTCCGTTTCATAATTGAACATCAATTCTTTGAGAGTTTGGATGGAGTCAGATGGAGCTGAACCCACAAATGCACAGCTAGCTATGAAAAGAAGATCCTGCATCTTGTTTATCTTCTGTTTTGAGTGCCAGGACCTACAAAGTATGAGAAACTTACCCATTATCTGAAGGATTCACGCTTACTGAGAATCTCTCAGGCAAAAGAGTTACTGTCACTTGCAGTTATACAAAGTCATCCTACTTCCTCTTCTTCCATAAAATACACTGTACTTATTGCTAGAGTTATTATTTCAAGGTTATTGTAATTATGTATTTTTTGTTCATTTGGTCTTCTTTATTTACTAGTTTCTATGTGTTTGTATGGTTCTCCCGTGCTCTTTGTACTTTGTGGTTGGAATCCCAAGAGGCAGGACCACCTTGATGTCACTGTTGAAGTACAGTCATCAGCCTGTCACACATGTGCGAGTAGGACGATGTTGTATGGACCAAGTGAAGGTAATTCCATGCCAGGCCAGTGGGTGGCAGGGTGCGCTAAACCTTCTTCTGTTGTCTCTGCAGAATGTCTGACTCATCCCCGAAGACATCACTTCCAGTTCTGGCGCCTAGGGTGATGTCACTTCCAGTTCCGGCACCTAGGACGATGCCACTTCCGGTTCTGGGGCCTAGGACGACGTCACTTCCGGTTTACATAGGTCACTTCCGGTCTTAGCATATAAAGCTGCCATTTTTACAACCTAGACTCAGTTCATTTTTGGACTCCATCGAAGACACTTCTGTCAACTTTTGAAAACCCATTGTGGCCAGGGCTGCCCTAAAACTTTTTGAGTGTGTCGAGTCTGATCATTTCACAAGCCTTTATATTCCGATGATGGAAGAGGATTCTTCAGTGGTTCATTAAAGTTCAGAGAGTGCATATCAAAGTGAACATTGACTTTCTGGCTTCTGGATTTTTGCTTCTGTTTTGTGGATTCTGTTTATTGGAAAGCAATTTGGGACTTGCTTGCTTTGAGTTTATTTTGAGTCAGCCCTTTTTGCTTTCTTTTGTATTCTCTGCCAATTTTGTGCTTCTTGCCTTTATATAAATAATTCTTATTTATCTTAATTTTGAAGTTTTTGCTTTGGCCTTCTCCTTGCCAGCCAGCTAAAGGTACAGTTCATCTCCCCAGAAGGGAAATGTGTATTTTGGTTTGTTTTTTTTACAATTGAGATTATCTTGAAAGTTGGGAGCCCAAACCCCTTTTAGGCCCATATAGGCCGAAGCTCACCAGTAAAGGATTCAGGTCAAGCTGCACTAGGTGAGGCCTTTCTTAAGGAGATTAGGGAGGGCCTTGGCCTATTTTATGAGTCTCATAGAGGCCTCGCATCATTTTCATTAGTAAAACACAATCGATTCATGACAGTTACAAGCAGTTTTCCTGGGTATTATTTTTCATTGTAAATTTTACTTTACACTCTTTACACAATCTAATGTCCTCCACTCTTTTTTGACTATCATGCTTTAAGATGTTATAAGGATGCCATGATTTAGTTTTTACAAAATAACAGATTGGAAATTACATGTGAACTGATATATATTTGTGGTTAAAGTTAGGTCCAAAAGTTCTTGCTACATAACGTTTCACTTTTATACATATTTCACACATGTTGGATCCTGAGACAGTAAAGGTTGAGAAACAGTGATGAATGGTACGGACCTATATAAACTGTAAATTATGAAGCATGTTTCTAAGTATAGAGATGAACATATTGCCCTTTATTTATTTACACAAACACTGAGTGCTTCTTAAAGCTTGTACTTTATGAACCATCATGCCTTAAATGAAGTCCTGGTGACCTTAATGAGTTTGGCATAGTTCTGAAGCTGATGTCAGCCTGGGAAATATAAGGAAGAACCTTTAATAATTCAGACTATTAATGGACAAAAGCAAGTTTTACTGATCAACTTAAGAAGCTGCACCAATTAAGAGAAGCCCGACCCTTCTGTTCAAGAAGCTAGAATTGTTTTAAAAATTAAGTTCTCCAAATATCTCATCCAGATATTTCTCAACAGCTGCTTAAACTACAATAGTTCAGTAGTTTCCGAGTCACATGACTCATTGCTTCCTGAGTTCCCCTTGCATTTAAGTGAAAAAATGATATCTGATAAGCTTTGAGATGTCTTTCAGTATTCTGAAAGCACAACATAGGCTTCTCTACGAGAGACTAATGAGGTTTAATTCCATCAGCTTGTCAGGTCCCCCATGCTCACTGAAACACTCTCACTATCACAATGGCAAAGCATGCTTGCAGTTTCACCAACTGTGCTTGCAGTGGCTGGCACACAACTTATAATGCTACACCCTAATAGACTGCAAGGTCAACCTGCTGCTGAATGGGCACAAAATGAGCAGTGCATTCTCATTTTCCTACATGAATAATCAAACACTTTTAAATGGCAACATAAGATTTTATTTTGATAGATGATTCATCATCGCTTGGCTCATTGGTGCTCAACCTACTCTGTCTGCTTTGTTGTTGTCTGTGAATGCTAGCAATGATAATGGAAAATAACTGAAACTTGTCAACCATACTTACCAGTAGCTGAGCCACAAGGTAGGCACAATTTGGCATGGGAAAAATGTCTCAGTATATATTACATAAAAAAACACTTGCTTCTTATTGTCACAAATTGGATTAGGGATTCACTAAGATGCATGATGTTATGGCTCACATCCCTATGTGGAGGTTCTTTTGCAGTACAGTTTGTGTACTTTTGCCAGATGACACATATCATTTCTCTAAGCCACATTGTTGTAATTATTTTTCAAAGCTCTTCTATAGTTTATTTTTTCTCTATGTTGCAAGTATGACAAATTAAATTTAATGTCTCTGATCTATCTAAGAACATTTCTACCAAAGTTCTAGATGATTATGAATGCTTTAAAAGGGAGAGAGAGAGAGAGAGAGAGAGAGAAAGGAAACGTTATTTTTTTTTTAATTGGATACAAAGCTAGCTACGTACCATAGTTGGATAACTGTTAAGAGTAAATTTTGCACAAACATTAGGATTTTTTTCTTCAAACAGAAAACGATAGACACATGGAATAAGCTATTGTGATTTACAGTGTTGCAGTTCATCAGTACATTTCAGATTTGTTCAATGATTCCTCCACGTATATGTAAAATTCTCTCTAATGGTCCTTTTGCAGTGACATTGATGAAATATGTATCACATACTCTGTTTTACAATATCTAATGGTTGTACGAACACCTACACAGTGACACTATTGGTATCTTGTGTGTGGGTGATCTAAAGAAATGTCTCTATGATTCTGTACATGCAAGGTTTCTTTAACAATATGAATGTAAATGCAATTTTTTTTGAACGTTGGACAGCCTGTGTTACAAGTGGTGACCATTTTGAGTTTTGGGTCTAGAGTTTTGAAACTACTGCCAAAGCAATTGTTAAAAAAAAAAAAAAAAAACTGTAAAAGAATTAAGGTGATAGGACTGGAGAGATTTGTTAGGTTGAATGGCCTGTTCTTGTCTAGATTGTTGTAATGTTCTAATGGATAGAATTTCACCTCCTTTTACACCATCAGTTCACAAATCTTCTCTGTTCTTCCTTGGTGGAAACAGATACCGTAGATAGGCGATCATTTTCACATCTTAGTGGCACTCCATTAACAACAGATGGACACTAAACTACAAGTTTAACTGTGCCAAAGTCTCAGTGAGGTACCACACAAAAATGAATTTAAAATACCAATAATTAACTTTACATTATTTTAAGGTAACTTACAGTAGGCAAAAAAAAAATGAAACTTCATAGTTGAACCTGACTCTCTTTTGCAACACTGAACAACTGTATCTACGCTCTTAAAAATAAAGGTGACAAAGTGGTTCATCAGAGCGATGCCATATGGGGACCATTTTTGGTTAAAAAAGAACTATGCACCATGAAGATTCCAGAAACATCTTATTTATTAAGATCTGTAACAGATTCCAAAAAAAAAAAAAAAAATCATGAATAGATACCAGATTAGTTAATTACTAAGGAGTTCATTTTTCTAAAAGGACTCTTGCTGCATACAATCACACAGGCTAAGTTCAGGTTTTCTTGATCTTCCAGTATCCTGCTGGTAACTACTATAACACTGCTATCCTACTGTATACTAAAGATTTCTGCTTTGCCCACACATTAGGGAATCACCAATTTCATGAGAAAAGAACCTTTACCCAGAATGCAATGGTTCTTTATCAAACAAGGGTTCAACAAGAAACCACACAACTCAGTATCGTGTCATTAAAGAACCCTTATTTTTAAGAGTGCATTCTCTCCCACAACACCGAAGCCATGCATTAGTGATACAAAATTGCCCTCTATAAGTTCGAGTATAGGTGTGTGCATGAGTAGGGCCTACTATGGACTGTCAATGGTTGGTTCCTGCCTTGCTCCTGATGCTGCTGGGACAGCGTTTAGCTTCATCCACCCTTGAATTGGATTGGGGAGGGCAAAGTCATTCCAGGAGGGTCGCAGTGGCTACAGGTTTCTATTCCAACCCAATTGCTTAAAAAGAAGCACTTATTGCTGAAGTAACACTTCTGGCTTCATTTTAGTTGTCTCGCTCATTAAGATTTGGAACCTTTATTGCTTATATTAGTCTTGAACAGCTGTATTCTCGGTTTTTAATTCATCCTTATTAGCAAGAAGAAGCAAATGACAAAAGAGACCAGCATTTCTCCATTTAGCTTGTTTCCATTTACACCTGTGTGTATTTATCGTGCACTATTTAGCTTAATTATATACTTGGAAGGAAAGTGAAGACAGAAAAAGTGAAGGACTGAGAATTACTCATCAGTTTTAGACTTCAAATCATTTGGATGATATCCTTAGAAAGGAAAAAAAAATCCAGGATATGAGAATGACCTGACACGGCAGTGTTAAAGCACTAACAAGCAATGCCATTAAATTATTGGCAAGGACTGTTTTCTAATTAAGCAATTGGGTTGGAATAAAAACCTGCAGCCACAGCAGCTCTCCAGGATGGACTTTGCCCACCCTTGAATTGCATTAACCACAGCTGAGAATGTTGTCTTTTGGCTATTATTTTTACCTTGTAACTCCCAGTGATGTGCAATGCATTTTCACATTGAATATGATGACTATGTTTAGAATTTAAAGAACACAGAGGCTTCTCTTTCTATTCTTAAATGCTGTTTTATTTTACTTTGTTTATCTTATCACTTGGTAAACTACTTTCATGCCACCTTATAAATTCGGTCACTGTAAGTATCGTTGGCATTTTTAATTAGTCATTAGTTTAGTTGTTCCATCATTTTCTGTCCTTTTCCTAAATCTGAATCTTTATATGCTATATAACTTGCTTCATTTATACAGATGAAGAGCTTCTCTGGGCAACTGGGCTGAAGTTGCTGCATTGTAATTTATTTTGTCCAAGGTGGAACTAACATCCATAACCCATAAGTAATAGTATAAATTCACCTACAGTGGGTCCAGAAAGAATTCCGACCTCTTATTCCTATCCTACACAATAACCCATAATGACAAGCTGAAGATATGTTTTCAGAAAGGTTTACAAATTTATTAAAAATCACAAACTGAAATCTCTCATTTATAGAAATATTCACACCATTTGGTGTTGCACTCCAAATTGTGGTCAAGTGCATCTTGTTTTCTTTAATTATCATTGAGATATGTCTAAAACTTGATTGGAGTCCACCTGATGGATGTCCAACCAAAGTGAGTGAATGGGCAAGAAGGGCCTTGGTCAGAGAGGTGACCAAGAACCCAATGGTAACTGCTAAAGCTCCAAAAGTTCTCTGCTAAGATGCAGGAATCTGTCAGAAAGATGACCATTTCAGCAGCACTCCATCAATCAGGTGTTCATGGTAGAAGCTAGACAGACACAACTTCTGAGTAAAGGCATATGACAGTTTAAAGGAGAATAAGGAAAAAGATTCTCTGATCTGATGAGACAAAAATTGGACACTTTAGGCAGAACATTAGAAACTATGTCTGGTATGGAACAGGCACCGCTCATCTCCTGCCTAATACCATTTTTACGGTCAAGCATGGTGGTGGCAGCATCTTGCAATGGGGATGATTCTTAGCGACTGGAACAAGGAGATTGGTCAGAAATGAGGGAAGGAGGAATGCAGCCAAGTACAGTGAGGTCCTTCAAGGAAACCTTCTCCAGATGAACACAACATTCTATTGGGGAGATGGTTCACCTTAGAGCATGAACTAAACCTGAAGTATACAGCCAAGACAATGCTGGAGTGGTTTCAGGACAAGCTCTGACTGTCCTTGAATATCCCAACCAAAGCCCAGACACAAACCCCATAGAACCTGAAGACAGCAGTTTACAGACACGTCTCATTCATTCTAAAGGACACTGAGAGGATCTGCCAAGAAGAATGGGATAAAGTGCCCAAATCCAGATATGTAAAGCTTTTAGAGACATACCCAAGAACAGCTGAAGCTGTAAAAACTGCCAAAGGGGCTCCTACAAAGTATTGAACTAAAGTCTGAATATTTAAATGAGTGGTTTAAATTTTGGATTTTCAACAAATTTGCGAACCTTTCTGAACATGTTTTCACTTTGCCATTATGGGTTATTGAGTGTATATTGATGGGCAAACATGGCAAATTTATCCATTTAAAATTAAATCTACAACACAATAAAGTGCATGGAAAGTGAAAAGGACTGAATCCACCTCATCCCTCCATTCTCTCAATTTGTTTTACTTTGGGATTGTGGGGTGATGGAGCTGATTCCAGAAGCATTAGGAGCAAGACACATTACTGGATGGAATATCAAATGCATCACAGAACTGGAAGAGTTGACATTTTTTTCTAAACTACCAGGCTTATAAGAAATACCTAAATGATATTTAAAACAGCTAATAAGAGCTGTTCCAGTATTCCAAAACAACATTTTTACATTTGTGTACATTGCATGCATTTATTTAGGCAACATTTAATGATGGAAATAAAATACAAAGTGTGCACATATTTCTAAAATTGGAAGACTGGTCATTCTAATAACCGACCTGGCATCACCAAAAAAGCCAGGTGTAGGAACTGAACAGGGAAACTTGTGATACAATTACATATCTTAATCACTAGGGTGCACCACCTAAAAAAATGAATGACCAAAGAACACAGTGACTGGACAGGTAAGGATTCTCCCCTCTCATTGACTATTTTTTAGTTAGCTGTTACCACCATTTTGGTGTTTCTGACAAATTATTTATCATTTCTGATTTTAAGCCAAGATGTGTTTTGAATGATGAATTAATAATATATTAGCAATACAGTGGATTAAAACAAGACGACTTACAATTTTTTGTGTAACTTTATCAATTGAGTTTGGTACAGTGGTTGCCAAAGTCATCTCAGATCCAGCACCTTGATTTTTAAAGTCTTTGGACTGTGGGGGGAACCTTGAGCCGTCCCATGCTGAAAGTGGGAGAATGTGCAAACTCCACGCAGGGAGGACCCGGGATGTGAACCCTGGTCTCCTTAGTGCAAGGCAGCAGCACTAACACTGCACTACCATACCACCTCCTGTACACATTTGATTTGTTCAAAAAGACTACTGCATCTACTGTAAATGATGACATGATGCATATTAAAAAAGAGGGAAACACATTTGTTTAACTTCTAAGTTTTTATACATCTGTGCTAGAATGGTGTCCATTGTACAACTATTTTGAAGTACACTGCAGTATATGACATCAGTGCTGCCATGGTTTATTTCAAATAATCATGGTTTATTCAACCATTCACCCTTTACTCCACTTACATAATTTTTAAAATATTTTAAATAGTATGAAA
This sequence comes from Erpetoichthys calabaricus, assembly GCF_900747795.2. NCBI lineage: Eukaryota > Metazoa > Chordata > Cladistia > Polypteriformes > Polypteridae > Erpetoichthys > Erpetoichthys calabaricus. The sequence continues at coordinate 44,930,195 of NC_041403.2, forward strand.
AAAATGCCGAAAAGCGGGGGGTTTATACAAAAATTACATCTCGCTGTTTTCTATAGTTAAGATAAGCAGACATGGTATTAAACAGCATAAATCATATTTTTAACATTAATTCAAACATAGAAAAAACAATTTTACCACAGCTCAGATGTTTGTATTTTGTTTCAAACGCCTGGATGGACAATGGCACAGAAGAACTGAACTGGCCTCCACACCTCTGGCACCTCCAATGTCTGTAGTCCAGAAGATACAAAATACTTAAAAATGACAACCTGGAGTGACCAGCTCAAGGGGTAACTTTCTTTATAGACAGCAACAAACAAGAAGCCTGCAGTGGATGTGTGGCCGTGCTTGTGTCTTTTTGTGTTCACTTTCAACAATATGTAGTATATAGGTAGATTTTTGTTTGTAATTGCCTAAAGTATTTTTCTCATTGAATTTATTTATTGGTGACGCAGTTGAAGAGAGGTTGGCACTGCTGGCTTAGAATTGCAAAATCTTTGGTTGAAATCCTCACATTAATTTAAATTATTTACATTTATTTGTTTAGCAGATCTTTTATTCAACGTGACTTACAAAAGAGGTCTACATAATTGAGTAAACATCAGTCTGGGGGACTGTTTGACAATTATTACGTGACAAGAGTACAAAAGTGATCACTACGAGTGAAGAGCTCAGAACAAAATGCAAGTGAGTTAAAATTTCTAGGTTACAAAAACCTAACAGGTAATATTAGTTAGAAAAGATTTTACCCAACAAGCGAGTCTTCAAACGCTTCTTAAAATCACACTGAAGTTTTCGACCTATCATTTTTTGTGTTGAGTTTCTAAGTTCTCCCTGTGTCCGAGGTTTTCCTTCAGGTACTTTGGTTTCCTCCCTCAAGGTAAAGATGGCCGATTTTGTGATTCCAAACATTAGAACACTCTAGACGAGAACAGACCATTTAGCCCAACAACGCTTACCAGTCCTATCCACTTATTTCTTCCAAAATAACATCAAGTCGAGTTCTGAAAGTCCCTAAACTCTCACTGTCTACCACACTACTTGGTAGCTTATTCTAAATGCTTATGGTTCTTTGTATAAAGAAAAACTTCCTAATGTTTGTGCGAAATTCACCCTTAACAAGTTTCCAACTGTGTCCCTGTGTTCTTGATGAACACTTAAATCATGTCACCTCTTAATCTTTTTTTGCTTAATCTGTAAAGGCTCAGCTATTTTAATGTTTCCTCATAATTCATTCCCTGTAGCCCTGGAATCAGCCTAGTTGTTCTTCTCTGGACCTTTTCTAGTGCTGCTATGTCTTTATTGTAGTCTGGAGACCAAAACTGCACACAGTATTCCACACATCGTGTTATATAACCTAAAATTCTGTTAGCCTTCTTAATGGCTTATGAACACTGTCTGGCAGTTAATAGTGCTGAGTCCACCATGACTCCTAAATCTTTCTGATAAGGTGTACACTCGATTTTCCGAACGCACAGGTTTGCAGTGAGTGAACCACAATGTATGATCAAGTGCGCCCCATGATGGACTTCTGAAACCCAATCCAGTGATGACTTCTCTCATGCAATCAGTGCTGCAATTCTTGAGCTAGATAAAGGAAATTCAGAAATAGGTTTTCAATATTGACAGATGTTTTCAGTCAGATCAAAGACAAGATGACAGCTGCTAAATGTGTACTGAGGAATACATACCACACAAAGAAAATTATGAAAAAATATATGTATTTCTTATTTTAAACTCTTTTAAAGGGTATCATGGTGGCACAGTCATTATTACAGATGCATCAAGGCCCAGAGTCCCTTTTTGCAAATCACTTTCTGTGTACAATAGACTGTGTATCATCCTCCATGTCCACATAGGCTTTCTCTGCGTGTTCTAACTGAAAACTTAAGAAAACAGCATATTTCCTCTTCCTTTCTTCTTTTTTTTTACTGTAAAACACTGTCATGTTAAATAAGTAGTTTAGAATTTCAGTTATTTGAAATTAAAATTGAAGAGAGTCTCCAGGAATCTGATTGTGTCTGACTTTATTTTTGAGCTCCCCTTTTACAATTTTAACCTCCTCTGTTATCAATTGTCCATTGTTCATCAATTAATTAATGGACATACACTATTGGTTTCCATTTATGTGTAATCAAATTCTACCTTGTTTTCTGTGTGTTTTAACAAATCTGTGTTTTATGTGTGCTAGTTTTGTATTTATTAATTAGCATAATCTACTTGTATTTTACCTAAGAATTTTTCAAGGCATGCCGTGCCTGCACTCGGTGACGTGCACTATACAAACAAGTTATAAGTTGTAACAGACAAATTTCAGAGAATGCTTTGATCAGCGAATTTGCTGCATTCGTGTTCACCCTTGGCAAAGAGATGAAAATCTGGGTTGAAACCTGTGGGTTATAAGAAGGAAAGAGAGGAATATAGGTGCATCACCAGCATTGAGGTGGTAGGAATTGTTCCTTGATTAAGGAACAAATCTAAAAAAAGAGTATAAAAAAAAAAAAAAAAAGTGGACTCAGCACTTGTTCTTGATGCACACCTGTGGAAAGTTTCACAGAGAAAACAAGGAGTTAGACCAGGAGAGACAAAGGAATTAGTCAGAAAGGTAGGACTTGAACCAGTCTAAAGCAGAACATGGATTCCAAGTTTAAAGAGAGAAGAGAAAAGCAAGGAATGGTAAGCAGCAATCAAAAGCCGATGGAAGATTGAGAAGACTAAGAATAGAGAGAGAGAAGAGTAGCTGCTTGAGTATATCCAAGAGCATTTGTGACATAAAGCAGTGTAGCAGGGACGTGCGGTCAGGGGAAGCATGAAAAGTAAAAAAACTAATAATGATAGCATAAAATAAATGTGTCCACTGGTCTGTGCTATAAATTTGTTTTCTGTATGATTCCAATAATTTTGATCATTTTTATAGTCAAAATCACTAAATTGTGAGGTGCGGCAGTGACTAGCCGAGCCTCACTTTGGACTGCGCTCTCCCTCACACACTGGGTTGATGCATGCAATTGGTGCTGTGCCTGTTACTGTCTCTCTCTGTATGTTGCCAATAAAATGTTTGCAGACACGTTTACTATACACCCTGACTTTCCACAGTCTGGCTAATATCTTTAATGAATGTGTTTGACATATTTAGTCTTGCTGATCGGACATAAAACCGCAGTGAAAAGGCATAAGGTGAGGCAGACAGTACCCGTGCCACACTGAAGGGTGGCGCATGTGGGCCCAACAGGTGTTTGCTGCTGCTGTTCTACTCAGAGGCGCCAATAAGTTAGCGATATCAGAAAGTCAAGTGCACTGCAGTGGTCTGTTTATTTTTTTTTTTTTTATTCCATTTGACTGCCAAAATGGAAGATTAAGACTTTTAAAACTAAAAGGTAAGACAATAGATGGTTTTCAATTTTATAAAAAATAGGATCAGACTAAGAAAAAAACAATTCCATATTTAAAATCTAAATTTTGACCTTAAATAAAATATTCTTTTGTTTTTCTTACCATTTTGTTGAACAGTCTGTATTAAAGTCGATTAAAGCATCAGAATTAAAAGCTTTTAAAAACAACTAAATATTTCAATTAAGGTCAAAATTGAAATCCGTTTTTTTTTTATGTACACCACTCTATACTTTCATTTGTATCGAATGAGTGTGAATTGTGAAATTGCAACGGCAAATTTGCAATCTCTGCTCTCTCTCGCCGCTATAAATGCAACGTTCTTTCTTAGCCAAATTTGGGCTTCATTGATGTGTGTGTAAAGAATGCTGATGAGATATAAAACATAACCAGTAGTCAATGTGCAGGCTGCCAATTGAATAGTGAATAAGCAACTCTTTTGGGTTCATATATTTGTAAATCTGACTCTGAAGGAGTCAGTGCCTCACCAGCCATGAACTTCACAGCACGTCACTGCAGTGTAGTATTGGTAGAGTGACCTTTGTGAAATCCAGATTGAAAAGGATTTCATAAATTGTTTTCAGAAGAAAAAGTAGAGAGTTTTTTGTGAACTACGCATTATAGAGTCTTGTAATTCTGATCGGCAGATGGGTTGAGAGAGGGTTTTTGTGTATAGGGTGACGTAATTAGCAATTTCTTATTCCTCCAAAGAAGAGTGGCTTTCCAGCTAGGCTGTGGTATCATCTCCTGTTTATTTTCATCATAGCTTCTGAGGGCCTCTAATGATATGAAACAAATTCTAAAAATGGATGGATGACTTGGTCTGTGATTGACATATATGTTTTATTTCATATGTTTGAATCAGTTATCATATGTAACATAAAACTCTCAAGCACATTTAAAGCACTTTAGGGTAGCTCATGCCTATCCTGGAAGCATGTGGCACAAGGCTGGGATTGACCATCAACACAATGCCAGTCCAACACAGCCACACACTCTTGTTCAAATAACGGCAATCTAGAATCACCAGTCAAACTGACCTGCAGGTGTTTGGATGTGGAAAGAAGCTGGAATGCCCCGAGAAAACTGTGGACATATTCAGAATACATAAATCCAAATAGACGGTGGGCAGACATAGAATCAAAGACAGACCTCTCAAAGTGCGAGGCAGCAAAACTTGTCACTGAACCTCCACACCACTCTTCAATTTAATCTAATTTTTTAATTGAATTTTGATTTATCCTCCTACATTTAATCTTTCTATATATTTACTAATTAGAGTTACAATATAATAATATAAATAAAGTATCAAGTGCATTGCTATGGTCAACAGGCAGTTAAAATACTGCTCAGCAGTATCATTGGCTTTAATTCAGCCTGCATACTCTGCCAACTAATCCAGAAGTCACAGAGCTAAATGACCTCCTGTGTTTTGGTGTTGGCGGTGGCTGCTTGCGATGCCAGTTAGCTGCATCACTTCTTTATATAACAATGTCCATGTGAACTAGCTGAACGTTGTTATCATAATGTCACCCAACATATTTTAACTTTTACTTGACAATTAATTTTCTGCACATTGCCTCACTGAGTCAGGACTACTGGGGTAAAAAGTATTTGCAAGCAGTCAAATTAAACAGAATCAGTACCACATTTTAAAATTAATTTATGCTGGCTAGCAAATTGACAGGATACATAGATATGTTACAGTTAATATGCATAACATGGGAATTTGCATATTTACTGATAAGTATGCATAGTAATCACTAATGCTGGATAAAGTGTGTAATGTAATGAAATAAAGCAGGTTTTCACACATTTCTCGGTCAATGTGAACATGGATTGTTGCAGATTATCTAAATAATGTTTTTGTGTCTGAAATGCAAAGATTTTTGAGAAATCCAGCAAGGGTAGCAGAAAATGTAGGGAATATAAAGAAGACATAAATAAAGATAACTCAAATAAATTGACCAAAAAAAAAAAAACATTAAAAAATAAAAATTCAATGTGCTCTGATATCTTGTTTAGCTGTGCAGATAGGATCAGGGCAAACCAGAGATGTTCAAATTGCAAATTTTAAACTAAACATCCTATAGTCATAAATGAATCATTTATAATTAATATATTATAATGAGGATCCAGCCACCATAGCCCTGAACTGGATTTAGTGGGTTTATAAGGGCATACAAATAAAAATACACTATGTATGCATCTATATTATTCATACACATGCACAGAGTATTTGAGTTTTTGTTCTACATGCTATTTATGTAAGCATAATGTATATAAAGAATATAAATATCTATCTATCTAAATGTGTGATTACAGATGTCTATATAAATTATGTATTGTAAGGGGGTGTCAAGTTGGCATGGGTTTGTCAGGTGCTATGGCACTACCAGTTTCACTATAGGGCAGAGAAGAGACCAGAAGAGCCACAAGCTCAAGGGGGAGACATTGGATTTTCCAAAGATGCTAAAGTACAGGAGACCCAGAAGATTCCAGGATGACTAAGTCCTTGTCCAAAGAGTAATGGAAGCCTAGAAACACTGAGGAACAAGATTTTCTGATTTTCAGGTGCAGGTACAGGACAACTATGAAGGGAATCTGGTGTTAGGTTGCTCATTTGCTCATGAGGAAGATGGCTAGAAGGATTACACTCACTCACCTCTATTTTGAGTTATAATAAAGTTATAAGTTTAAGGGAATGAATATGTATATTCATTTTCTGAGCCTGCTTTGTCTATTACAAGGTCATGGAAAAATAAAGTTTACCCTGGCAGCATCTTGAATGTACAAGGCAAGAATGAAGTCCTGTATGTGTACACTCATACCTCACCTCTCTAGAGTCACTGATGAAATTCTAGCCGTCACTTAAACTTGGTAGGAAAGTCTAGTACCCTATAAAACAAGGCGTTTGCACATTCCTAAGCACATCATAATCTGGCTTTGATTTAAATTTCAGGGTGAAACAATGAGGCAGCAACACTAAACACTGTATGAGAGTTCCACCCAGCTGTGAAATGACCTTCAAATAAATAAGAAAACCATTGCCACCACACTGCTAATCACAAAAAAGGCACAAAGGCTGTAATCCTTGTTCTCCTCCATAAAGATGACTCCAACTCCCATATGGATGACTCGATGCAGCTTATTGAGTGGACATTTTAGGAATGCCCACTTGAAGTTCCCTTAACCTGAGAGGAATGTCTAGGATTGCAACACAACTTAAAATGGCTGAAACACTGCACAGGGTTCTGCATGTAATTGTGCTGGCCACTACCTGGGCTCGGATTTAAACCACAGCTTTCAACATTGCCAATCTAGTATACCCATATACTGTGTGTGTGTATATACATATATATATATATATATATATATACATATATATATATATATATATATATATATATATATATATATATATATATATATATATATAAATATTGTGATGGGCAGCCTTGGCTATTACCTAGCCAGGATGTCATCTGGATGGAAGGACTTTCGAGGCAATACCTCCCCTGGCACCATGAATTCCTGCAGGGCATGCTAGGACTTCGACTTTGGTACAGCCTTGTTGGGTTCTATGGGGACCACCAGGGGGAGCTGCAGAGCCCTACAATGGACTTTCACCACATCTGGGAGTGATTCCATGTAATACTGATGAGCCACCTCGGACACTCCCATATATATATTGCGGAGGACGGCCTGTATAGCGGGTGGGCCGGGGGAGAAAGCGTCTTCAGTGTTTTGTCTCCCCCGGGAGGATGGTGGGCATTCCCCCCAGGTTGCTATGGCACCATAGATTCCTGCAGGGCATGCTGGGACTTGGAGTTTGGTACAACCTTGTTGGGTTCCGTTCTCCCCACAGCACAACACAGTACATAAAGCACCAGCACAAACCCTTTGCCGCCGACTCTGGCCCCCTTTTATAGGACACCTGGAAGGACTCTAGGTGCCCGACAAGCTTTTCCGGCAGCACTTCTGTCACACCCGCAAAATAGGTCCCTGCAAATGTCCATGAGCCCCCTTGTGGTGGCCATGGGCCCCAACAGGGTTGAACTTTTACGCTCATGACCCGTGTCCCCGCTGGAAACCAAGGGGGGCTGCCCTCTGTTGGTCCAGGGGAGAAACTGTCCTGAAGTGCTCTCTCCCCTGGTCTTTCCATAATAAGGGCATCCTGGCCGGGTAAGGGCCCCAACTGTGCGCCACAATATAAATACAATGCAAAATATATAATACAATATGTACATTACTACCTATATGCATATACTACTACTGTGTCATTGTATATACAAGTCACTGATGCCTAATTTAAAAAGGGCTGCTGCAGTTTTTGCCATTAATTTATCACTAAAAATATTTCTCTCCAAGACACAACTACCACAAAACATTATTTTTTTATCCTGTCTGATTTATTCATGTCTTCTCACCCTAATATACTCTCTCCAATAAAATTAACAAGAAGACAACAAAAGCTAAAACCTGTATATATATAGTTAAAGTACAGTATCATCTACCCACCACTGCACTCTCCACTACTGTCTGAGGTCATAGAAGCTTGAATGCTTTGAAGGCAGATATTCCAGTAAGAGAGAAGATGGCTTTTTTAATGATGCAGATGTTAGGGTCAATGTCAGCTATATCATCATGCATTTGCCTTAGACATTTAAAAATAGGATTACAGGGAAACTTATTTTGCTCAATAATGAGTTTGTACAGTATATTTAAAGTACCATCTAAGACAGTGCTGGCCCTGTTTGGCTTTCTCATTATTTGTTTATTTATGAATTTTTTTTTTTCCTTCATCCAACTTTAAAATGCAACTCCAGCGAGACAGTGGAAGTTTGTGCCTTCAAGCTCACCAGTTTATTAAAGTGATTGTCAGACTTCTTAAATCAAAGAATCTGTCACACTTACCTGCCTCATTCACTTTTTTCCCCCATTTCATTTGACCCTAAGCAGTTTGCAGATACACTACAAGCTGATAGATTTTGCAGACAGATCAGTCACTGTACTACTAAATACAGAAAAAGTATATATAAACAAAGAAATAAAATCTTGTCATTTGCTGTAGCCTAATTTGTCCACAAGGATGCACTAGGTGGATGTTTCCTGTGGTCATTGGGTGTTTTGGGTCTCGTAACATACGACAATCTAATTCAGGTGATCCAGCAGTAGTCATCTTAAAGGCCCCTTGATGCCAAGCAGTGTGTGAGCTTTGCAGTGACAGTGTCCAGTGAAATCGCTGTAGCCCTTCTCAGCTGGATGGCATTGAGCTCGTCCCCCCTGTTTCCGGCATTCCTGCAGAAGTCCCTTTTACTTACCTTGCTTCCTCTCAAATGCTTCCTTCCTTCGATCTTTCCAGAGCACTGTCAATTCCATTATGGCAAGCTGAATTGAGGGTTCTGAAAAAATGACTATATACACTTGCAATGTTAACGGGATGTGAATAGGAAACTTGAGTTGCTTGCCCAGGTCGGCCATCAATTGCAATTCATGAGCAGCATTGGGATGGCATTTTGGGCTGCTCTGCTTCCTTCACAAAGACTATGTACTTTCTGAAGGAGCGGTGGTGCCTGCTATTAGTGATGGGTAAGGAGACACTCTCTGCAACTTCCTTCAGCACCTGGTATTGTGGCCAATGACAGTCACCCTCTGCCAAGGGTTTTGGGCAGCTGCTAAGAATGCTCACTTGTGCCTCTCTTCCAGAGCAGAGGGGGCAAGAATAGACTTATCCCAAAGGTGGAGATTTTCTGGACTGGATAACGCATCATACATGACTTGTATCAGAAATGTAATGTAGTGATAATCAGATATCCTACCAAGCAAGCCTGTGTCCTACTGCATTCTTTCAACTTATGCATGCCCCTGCTGTCCCATGCCTGTCATTCTGTTGTTTCGTTCTTCCTCTGCTGCTGCTCACAATTTCTCCTGGACAAGGTGGTGACTCTTCTTATCCCATGCCTTGCAGTATTGTGGCATGGGAAGGCTGCCTAACCTTGTCTGCACCATTGAGACTAGAGCAGCCACTGCCCTGTGCCTCAGTGTCAACTCTGATATCTTCAGTCCCCTTTCAGCCTTCTATTTCTTGTTCATACAGAAGTCAGTATCTGCTAATGAGACTTTGGGGTCTTTGAAGTCTCTATACTCCAATGCTTCTCTTGTGCAGGTGACCTTTAAACTTTTCAGTGATGCTATTAAATGGAAGTTGTAGCATGTTAATCCTTCTGTACTGACTGGGTAATTATTAAATAAAAAAGTAGAAAGAGATAAGGGAATGAAACACATTATAGAAATGAGGAGTTTCGTCTTGTGTCTTGGTATGCTGCTTCCAACAACCTAGTGCTCAATACCTCCAAGACAGTGGAAATGGCTAACAGCAGTCACAACCCCTCCCACTAGAAATGCATGATTCTGCAGTCAGTATGGTGGAATCCTTCAAATTTTTGGGCTCAACTATCACACACACTCTCAGCTGGGACCTTAACACCACCTACATCAATAAAAGGCCACAGCAGCAATTGTACTTCTTACGCCAACTAAATAAATAAATTATTTTCCAGCTAATCCTAGTTCAATTTTACAAAGCCATAATTGAAAGTGTAATCACATTCTCCATTGTTGTCTGGTTTGGTTCAGCAACAGCATACTCCAAAAACAAATTACAGTGTGTTGTAAGGTCTGCTGAGAAAATAATTGGCTGTACCCTTCCATCTGTTGCAGACCTGTAGACATCTTGTGTCAGTAACCATGTCAAAAGGATCACCACAGGCTCATCTCACCCTCCTCATCACTAAACGCTTCGGGACAATTAAAACTAACAGACTCCTCATCAGTTTCTTTCCCAGAGCCACAGCCCTCTCAAACCAGTAACCTAGCCTGACATCTTTGTATATTTGTGCATTCTGTGAGATACTTCATGAATGTGTGTGTGTGTACAGTATATGCTGCACCTCATCATCTGCATATCTCCTTTATAATTGTACTAATCTGCAAACTTCTATGAAGTTTTTTTTTAAGTTATGCTATCTATGTTATTTGTATGTGATGTTGTGTTCTGTTATAAAAATCTACCAAGTCAAATTCCTGTATATTAAGTACTGGCAAATAAAAGTGATTCTGATTCTGAAACGGACCATGAAACATTTACTTCACACAAAGGTTTATAAACAAGCAGATGGTTAATTAACTAGAGTTATGCACAAAAACTGGGTCTCCAGTGCATTATCCAGGTTAGTCTCTGGACTGCAGCATAGGCAATGCCCATCGGCTTTATTTTTATTTCCTGCCAATCCCCTTGAGTTGCCTGCTGGCTAGATGGAACATCATTGCCTGCAGGTGCAGAGCACCAGGATCTGGAGATATGTTTTTGATCGAGAAACATAGTGAAGGTCTATAATGAAAGTCTGAGAAACTGAAAACTGAAGTGCTGAACCACAAATGTGGCCTCAGTGTCGGTCACAAAACATGTACAAAACCTCACAAAACCTTAACACGAATCTGACAATGAAGTTGCAAGATAAACCATTGCAAATCAAAAATAAAAAAAACTTGCTGTCACCAAAACTAGATGCAAAATTATTAACAGACTGAAGAACTGAAAAACAAAAAGCCTTCAATACCTTGAGTATACACACTCTGAAGATTTTCAAGGGATGAATCCTTAAACTTGAGAAGCCATAGCCAAAACTAAAGCGTAAAACTTTGGTTAATGTGAAAATCAGAAACGTCTCATGTCGACAACCAGAAGGCATACTGCCACCTGAATTATAGACTCAAAATCATGTAATAACCTGAAGGCAAGCTGTCACAATAATATAGACCTTAAACCATCTGATAACCAAAAGGTGTGCTGCCACCAAAATCTAAACTTAGAACTGTACAATAATATGGAGGCAAACTGCCCTACAAATCTTGATACATGACTGTTAAAGAAACTACAAGGAGATGTGCTGTGAATCAAAAATCAAAGGGTATTGAAATTGTTTGAGTATTGGACCTGGAATCTTGGATGCAGCATTGGGTTATAAAGCAAAGATTCTCTGATGTGGTGCATAGTGCAGTTCTTAGCAACAATGCAACATCTCTTTGCAACATAGTCACAGAATAGGGACCAGACACACTTGGAAAAAAAATGATAATAAAAACACACATGAAATTCCAAGAACACACAAGATATCAGAAAAAAAATCAAAGCTGCAAAAAAAAAAAAAAAAAAAAAAGAACTAACTGGTCCATGTCCTAACACCATGGACTGTAACCTTGCTTGTAACGTAAGAGTGTGGAGGGATCCTGCACATGCTACTCCAATCATCCTTCTCTTTGCTATCAGATTCATTATGCAGTTGCCCAACTAACCATGGGTAAACCAGATGAACGACTAGCAATCCTTTAAAAGCTGTCAAAATATCAACTCCTGGTACACAGCAAAGAAGATAAAGCAATAAAACCAGATCATTTTGAAGCAACATGGCAGCAGGGAATGGAATGTTTAGTAACAGACTGGTCTCCTCCTTTTTCAGAGGCAGCCTGAGTCATCACCTGAAACAGCCCGCTATTGGAAATTCAGCCTTAGTCTTTGATGGTAGAGATCTGCTGGCAACTGTGACATTATCAGACTGAAGACGCCACTACAAATGTTTTCTATTTATTTATTCATGTAAGTATGAGCTGGCTACAGACATCTATTCATCTGTGGTTGTTAAAAATAACAACAAGTTTCGGTCCTTATAAAGCTCTTAGTGACAAATATAGAAATTCAATGTTTCTATCTTGTTTACATTGTGTCTATAATTTTCATCTGTGCGTTGGCCACAGATCTATACTAGCTGAAAGCTACAGATTCAGCCATGTGTTGGATATTAGCATCTATCTCATATTTCCTGTTTCTAACTGGATGCCTTGTCTCTTTAGTGTTTTGTAAGGAGAGGCACAGAGAGTCAATGTCCACCAACTCTCCCATGCTTCATACTTTGGGTAGCAGATACGTGTGAGACAGCTGCTGCCAGTCAATCAGAGGCGAATGGCAAAATGCAGTTGACACAGCCAGTCTATTGACCTAGGGTGATTGTGTAATTTAAAAACACTTTAGTACAACACTATTGTCTCCTATACAGCTGAAGATGTTTCTCTGGCTGTAAAGCAAAGGAGTGCAGCTGCCTTTCCTATTTTACAACTGTGTAAAAACCAACTCAATTCCTCCATTTAAAAACATATACAACAAAAATGTCAAATCAGAAAATGAAATGTTCCCTTTCATTTACTTTAGCTGTAGATGTGCCAAACATTCACAGCCATTTTTAGAAATCTTCTGAGGTTTAATTATTCATTTGGTTTGTCTGCAGCTGCTCACCCTACACCTTATAGATGGGTCATTGAGAAGCAATGCCAATTCGTGATTCACCTGATGAAATATGATTTCTAATAATTAACACCAAAATGCATCTACTTTCTAATTAAGTTAAAGCTACTTTTAATTAGGTGCACACTCACACACACATTTATCTTTAAACACAGGCAGAGCACTGAAGTCTTACCTCTGCAATATGTGCTACTTGATTCTTGTCATCCCGTGGTGATTTATCTTTGACATTAGAGACAGACTGTGTATCAATGCAGTGGTTACTGAATACAGATACATAGCATAAAGAGAAAGCAAAATGTTAACAAATCATAATTATGCAATGCATTTACTGAGATTACCGAGTGCATGTAATTGTGCCATAAATTTACTAAGATTAAAGACGTTCTGTGGTATTGGTCTCTAATTACAGCACAGTTGTCAGGATCATACTATATTAAATTATTTTAATTTATGTCTGAAGTCACAGGCAAATCTACCTTGACTACTTTTTGTTTTCAACCTAAAGGCAAGACAGCCTCACAAGAGCAAGGCTGTTGAGCTGAACCGTGCGGCTCCATTTCCACAACCTGAAGGTTGCAGCTGCTTCTCTGTGAATTTGAAGAGAAAAACCTGGGGAATTCAGTCCGGCGAGCAGATAAAGCTGGTTAGAAAAATTATATTCTAGTCATGCTCTCCTTTCCTAATTTCCCTTTTCACTGTTTTGTCTCCCCTCTTGCTCCCCGGAGACTGGAGTGATTGATAGCCTAATCCAATGACTGTATTACAGGCGCCTCATCTTGGACTGCGTCCTTATCATTAGCAGTTAGCCTATGGTTAAATTCACAGCTCACTGCTTGGTACAGCCCCTGAGATTTAAGGGTCTGGCCTTTAGAAAATATTTAACATAAAATTGAAATCTTGACAGTATTGAGAACTCAGTTCTCTGCAAGCCTTTTTAATTAATCTGACTTACTGTACCATGGTAGTCCAACATGGTGAACTGTTACAGGGATTACTGAAACGTGTAGCACTAAATTAAACAGCCACAAGCTTCCATCTAAGACTAAAGAAATATATTTTTGCACCGTACTTTTTTTTTATTACAGGGCAAATTAATATTTCTATTTAGTGAATAAAAATGCAGATTTCTTCATTGTGCAACTTTCATGATGCTCAAAGATTAAAAAATAAAAAGGCTGACTTTTTCTGCACTGACCCCTTTGGATGAAGTTGTTTTCTGCTTATTCTTATGTGGCGTGCTGTAAGATCTGTTTCCTCATATAAGAAAGGCCTGCAGATCTAAGCATTAAGCATTTCCGTCTGTCAGCGGGTGTTATATAGTGCCCTTACAAGAAATGAATTGTCATTAATCAATACAAAATACAAAAATCTCCCTTAGAAATCTGATTACATTCATCATTACAGAACTATAAAAGGTAAGGAATCTGAAACAAGAAACATGAGCTATAACATGAGATTCATTAAAGAAGTAGTACACTTTACCTTACAAATAAATTATGGAAGGTGCCATATTTTGAGGCCTCCTAACTCCAGGGTCCTTGGCTTGAATTCCAATTCTACTTGTCCTCTGTGTGGAGTTTGTACATTCACGCCATTCCTGCCAAGCATTTCTTTCAGATATCCACATTTTCCTGCCACTTCCCAAAGACATGCACGTTAAGTTGATCAGCAGTGATAAACTGGATCGGTGTGAGTGAGTATCCCCTATGATGGACTGGTGTCCCCACAAGGCTGGTTCCTGCCTTTTGTGTAGTGCTGCAGTGGCTCCTCACCACCATGACTTGGGAAGCGGAGTAGGAAATTGATGGATAGACTGATTGCGACTCATATGAATTTGCAAGATATGTATGTACTGGGGGCGGCACGGTGGCGCAGTGGTAGCGCTGCTGCCTTGCAGTTTGGAGACCTGGGTTCGCTTCCCGGGTCCACCCTGCGTGGAGTTTGCATGTTCTCCCCGTGTCTGCGTGGGTTTCCTCTGGGCTCTCCGGTTTCCTCCCACAGTCCAAAGACATGCAGGTTAGGTGGATTGGTGATTCTAAATTGGCCTTGATGTGTGGGTGTGTTTGTGTGTGTCCTGCAGTGGGTTGGCACCCTGCCCAGGATTGGTTCCCTGCCTTGTGCCCTGTGTTGGCTGGGATTGGCTCCAGCAGACCCCCGTGACCCTGTGTTCGGATTCAGCGAGTTGGAAAATGGATGGATGGATGGATGTATGTACTGTAGATGGTGCTATATAAAATAAAGACACAATATTGTTATATAATGCATAATGTTGCAGGGGCAGTATGATGTGCTGGGACAGATGGCAGGTACCAAGCACAGACTCAGGTTAGCCAATGTTGGGATATGAACCTGAATATTTTAAACCTACTCTAAGGATGCCACAATGCCCAGTTTTCTATTTTAACTTTCTGTGTACAGTCAACGGTTGTAAAGAAGTTTGTCATGAATATGAAATAATGCGGCCGTTTTTTTTGAACCATTATGGTGTTTATTTTAACATGAATATTCCAGAACCTCGACTAGTAGAAGTCATCACTAGGTGAACTAGTAGTGGAATTTCAACATGTGTTGTGATTCGTCTGCTTTTCTATCAACTATATTTGATCAACTTTTCACACAAAGATTTTGTTTTTGTTGTTTATTTTACTAATATTTGTTTAATGAATTCCAGTACTATTTTGTGGTTGTTTTTTATGGCTGTGATCATGTTGTTGATGGTAAAGTCACCCATCGTCAATCACATTCAGGTGCTGAAGGATTATTGTGAGCAAGAAAGACAACCAGGAGATTGTAACATGAAAACATTTTTAGTTAAAATAAAAAAACTGGTCAAAGCTAAAAAAGACCCACGATTAGGCATCCAAAACACACGGGAAAATCGAGAATCAGTCGTCCAAGGCATAAAGAGATTAAATACCAAAAACAAAATGAAACCGGCCAACTTGTTCAAGAAGCTAACTAACGGTAAAATTGATACAACATTACTAATAATAATCATCATCATCATAATAATAATAATAATAATACATTTTATTTATATAGTGCCTTTCTTATGCTAAAGGCATTTACATTTTATCCAATATGGGTTAATGTGGAATGAGTCTGCTTCCATATTAATACTGTCACATCTCATATTGACACAATGATCATGGTCAGATGAATAAATGAGAATATAATACAATTTTGTTAAATCAATTTTAAATTATAAAACCAAACCATAAACCAAACTTCACCATAAACTTGTAAATTGTTACAGGTGTGGCATGTGATGTTACCACACCACCATTATAAAAGATACTTGCCTACAGTACTCAGTATCAAAGATTTTGGACATTTCAACAAGAACTTCTTTTGCTTAGCAATTTCTTTTGGTTCGTTTGGTTAGTTTTGAGGCAGCATGGTGTCACAGCATTATTACTTTTGTTTCGAAACAAGGAGGCTGGGGTTCACGTCCTGGGTGGAGTTTGCATGTCCTCCTTGTGTCCATGCAGGTTTCCCAATGGTGCTCTAGTTTCCTCCCACAGTCCGGAGAGATACAGGTTAGGTCAACTGGTGATTGGCCCAGATGTATTTGTGTAGATGTTCATCCTGTGATGGGCAGGCACCCTGTCATGGGATTGTGTCCTGTGCCTGCTGGGATAGGCTACAGCTATCTCAGAGGAGTGGGTTAAGAACATAGATGGATGGTTAGTTTTGATGTTTGCTTCAGCTTTTAGACCTCTAATTTTTATTGTTTGAGTTGTTCAGTCACCAGATCTAATCATTAACAAACTTTTGCCTGCTTTTTAGATCTTGGTTTTGCTTTTTCCTGCATAATCTATTCACTGTTTTTCACTCTATTTTCCAAGTGTATACAAATTTTCATCTATAACATTGTGTGCTTTTTAAACTCAACTCCCAACTTTATACGCAAATGACAGGTGATGTTGGAACAGTGACCATGATGAAAAGTTGCCTTATTAAAAAATCATGATAATGAATAAATTATATAGCCATCAATATATTTATTCATTTTCTAATTGTGCTTATCTAGTTCCACATCAGAAAGTAGCATTGCCTGTCTTTAGGCAGCAGTGGGCTCAAGGCATAAGCCATACCCGGATGAAGTCATTCACAGGGCACATCCTCATCTACACTCACTAGTCTGGAGTTGTCAGTTAACCTAACATTAACATCTTTGGAATATGGGAAGAAAACCATACTACATGAATGTAAAAGGAGCAAATATGTAGAGTCTGCACAGGCAGTATCTGATTCAGGGGTTCAAACTGAGAACTTTGGAGATATTAGGAAGAAGAGCTAGCACTGTACCTCCATTCTTTCTCACTGTATAGACCTTAATGTATTTCAGCAATATATTTTTATTATCATGCTAAACATCATTCTGTGTACAACATATACAGTGCCAAAAAAAGTACTCACCCCACTTGCAGGTTTTTACATTTTTTTATTATACAACATTTTTTTTTTTGGACAATGAATAAAAGAAAAAGTGTCCAGATGTGCAAATCTGATTGAGACCTGGCTGCACAGACTTAAGACTGTCAGGATATCAAAGGCGCATCTAGTAAACAATGATTGTAGGGGGTAAACACTTATGAAATCAATCATTTGCTGTTTAAGATTTTCAATTATTTTAGGCCACTTTGCAGAGATGTATTTTCATCTTGAAATTAAAGAGTCTTTTTGATCAGTGTCAAAAAAGACAAATGAAATCCACTGTGATTCAATGTTATATAACAATAAAATTAGAAAACTTCCAAGAGGGTGAATACTTTTTGTAGTTTACAATGAGAGCCCTCAGAAAATGGCAGAGTGAGAGAGACTTGGGGTGGCAGCAGTGGGATTTGAACCTGTCACCTTGTTCTTTTAAAGCCTAACCCTAATTTTGCCACACTGTCTAGATAATCAGATACCAAGTGAATTGAAAAGCATGAAGCACACTAAAACTAAAAATACCATATTAGCACCAAAAAAAAAAAAAAAATCACACACACACGGAGTAATTTACATCAAAAAAATGTAATGCAATACACTTTTACCAGCCATAGTCTCAATGATTATTTTATATAGCACTCTCCACATCACAAGATAGGAAACAACAGTGCAATTAAAAAATAAGAGATTATCGTATTGAAAAAAAAAAAAGAACTGTAATTTCACATAAACTGCATATATTTACAGCTTAGTTTAAAAAAAAAGGTCACCACCTAAGCAGTTAAAAAAACAAACCTCGTAAGGATTTCTGATTTGATCCAGCTAACACATTCCATAATCAATCTATTGTGTTTGGAACAGATCTAATTAGAAGGCTGTGATTAGCACAAGGAGTCTGCATTTCAGATTTGGAAAATAACATCAAATCGATTACAGCTGGGAATAAACAGAGTTCATCAGCCACACTTTAAAATTCAAATCCTATAGTAATTTGCAAGGCTTTCCCTTTTTCTCTGGAACATGTTATCATTGGACACAAGGCTATTTTCTCTGCCAATTGTATTGTTCTGTAATTATTTAATAAAAGAATGTGCAAACTGTGATCTTCCTCTTGACAGAAATGACTAAAGACACTTCAAATGAAATTACTCTTTTTATCTTTTTTGTCTTTGTGTTTGCCTGATTAAATCCATCATTAATCCAGTCGATTTATCTACCGTCATGATGTGTACTGGATAAAAGTGTGAAAAGAAAGGCGGCAGAGAAAATTGCAAAATGCAAGTGTTATATTTAAAGAGGCATTCAGTAGTATGTAGAAATGAATGAGTTTGGTTGTTAGAGTAAATATTGTAGTGGTCCATTTTAAAACTGATATTCTTAATTTAGGCCCAGAAGTTAGGACTTCACAAGTCCAGCATCTTAGGTTCGAGTCTGCTGTCTACATGGGGTTTGCATGTTTTCCTGATGTCTGAATGTTATTTTCTGCATATGTCAGTATTCACAGACATGCTAGTTTGATTAACTGACCAGTTTTGAGTAAGTGTGAAGTGCTGATGAGTGTGCGAGAGTACCTGCGATACACTGCTACCCGATCCAGACTTGGTTCCAGCTATGCTCCTGATGCTGCTCATACAGTCTCTGGCATGCATGGAACCTAAACTAGATAAGCAAGGTTAGAAAAAGCATGGATCACTGTTCTCATATTAAGATGCCGACTTCATTTCAGATGTGTAACCCCTCCCATTCCATGTAAATACTAAGCATGTGGCAAAAAATGAATTTTACAAGGCTAAATTTCAATTGTGTACATGTGTCTTTGCTTTGCCTCTCTGACTGTGTTGTGCTTCCATGAATTTTCCTGTGCAGTACTCTGTTTAGGGCTCCCCGAGTTGTCATTCCCAAAATCACCATCCACTCGCATTACAGAGATCATCTTTATAACCCCAAGTGAACCACACACCCCCCCGCCCCCCACCCCCATCCCACAGTGAGCACTGCCCTGGGAAATGATATACTGATGGACAGGACTAAAGATTAAAGCCTCTATGCTTTTTTGTGATTTATCAGTCAATTAAGTGAGCTGGTTATGGTGACAACAGAAAATGACAAATAATGTAATTGTTTTCTGTCTTAGCAATTTATTTTGTTGTTTGGATGGCACGGTGGTGCCTCATGTGTTGAGTATCCTGAGTAGTGTTGATTGGTGAAATTCATTGAAGCACTTTTCACAGCAAATGTGTTATGTTTGCCCATGAAAATTCAACATGTGACCAGCCCAGATTAACTTTTTTCCCAGAACCCCATGATGATTTGCAAAGCCAGCATGACATCACGGAGCTGTAGCAGCCAATCTTAGATGGGGATGACACTTCCTGATCTGTGCTATATGCCCAATTTGCATTGTGCATGTGCAGAACTTTCACACGTGTACTGTATGTGGTGTACTCCATTGTACAGTTAACGGCACTGCCTAATATGTGTTGTGTGAATAATTTATGGAATATACATAGATGCATGATGTCAGTCCCTGATCTGTACTCCAGTTAGATTTGCACTCTAATAATAATAATAGTAATAACAATGCAGTATTTCATTTGAAGGGTACATTAGCTGGCCATAATGAGAATTCCTCTCGTATTCCACAAACATTCAACAACAACAACAAGTAATTTCTTGTATAGCTCAAAAATCACACAATGGGCTTTAACATGGCCTGTTTTTTGACAGCCCCCCAGCCTTGACTCTCTAAGAAGACAAGAAAAAACTCCCAAAAAAGCCTCATTGTAAAAAAAAAATGTAAGAAGTCTTAGGAAAGTCTGTGAGAGACCCCATTCCAGGTAGGCTGGGCATGCAATGGGTGTCACAAAATGGGGTAAATACAATACACAAAACAGGACACAAGTAGTCCTCATTACAGAACTAGATGACCAATCTGTTATTGCAATGTGCATTGTGTTTTCACTATTAGATTAAGTATGCTATGCTCTTTGTTATGTAGCACAGATTGGGTAGTGACAGGGAGAGCATCCATGAGTATATAATGCTGATCCCTTACATCATAGGCTCTGTGGGTATTAGACAATCACAGTGATAGGAGCTCTGGAGATGAAGAAGGAAAGTATTGCAGCTTCAAAGTATAATTTTATCTTAACTCTTTTAGGGCAGATGTCGACTTTTGTCGACAGGAGGGGTTGAAGGCTAATGTCGACAAAAGTCGACATCCAGGGATAGGGGGCGACAATCAGCTGTTAATGGCGACAAATCTCACTGTCACGTCACAGGCATTCCCTCTGTGCTTAGAGGAATGCTAGACTCGTTGACTCGGCAACTAAACCTTGCGTGTGCGTGAGTTGCGAAATGTAAACAAAGGCAAGATGGCACCGACATGTGAAAAGGCAGTGAAGCAAGTGCAGAAAAGAAAACACTCGGCAGACGATGTTTTGCGCATTATCGCGGAGTCGGACTCTTGATTTTTCAGAATCGGATTTTATTGGCAGTGATCAGGAGATCGAGCAAGAGAGTGAGAAGCAGGCATCAGCTGATCAGACACCAGCCGATGCCGCACCAGCGGATCTGCTGCCAGTTGAGTGCCTTCGCGCAGCCGATGCATCTACGGCAAGGTTCGCATGGGATAAATACACAGACATTGATCCGTTGAGAGCCGATCTGGCTACCGGAGTTTACAATACAGCATGGCTTGCTGTTGGACACGACAGATCACCAGCTGCTGTACTTCAGGCTGCTCTCTCCTGATACTGCTTTTCAGCTACTGTCAGACGAGACAAACAGGTAGGCAGAGATTTTTTTTGAATCGCAGGCTGCGTTTGCATCGCATTCTCGTTTTTCAAAGTGGAAACCCACAACGAAAGACGAGATGAAGCGCGCTGTGGCATTACAAATAGAGATGGGACAGAACTGGTGATATAACTGGTGATATAACTTCAGGGAGCATTGGTCCAAACGTGTTTTGTCCCCTGGTGGCTTAGGTACGTGCTGCTGCAAAGTTTTATTCACTTCTGTAATAAACAGAAGCAAATCCCATGGGGTGAGCCAGGCTATAATGCCATGCATAAAGTTCATAAAGTTTCAGAAGATGAAACGAGGTGACAATACGGTTTTCATGCAGGCAGAAAACTTGGTGGCAGTGGCATGGCACGATGGCAAATGGGTGACTTGTCTCTCTACAGTACACACTAACAATATATGTGAGAAAGTGCAGCAACAGACAATTGAAAAATAGGCACCAAAGCAACACATATTGTAAGGAGTGCAATGTGGCAATGACTGAAATTGGCTGCTTTGAGCGAGATCAGACTTTGCTGTGTAAAATGTATGTGATATGTATGTGAAATCATAGAGTATGCAGGCTCATACAACATGCAAGACAGTAACATTTGTCAAAAGTAAATATTTTTTGTTGATTTGATATGTTAAACAATTGCTTTGTGTTCTTTTTTAAAAAATGTTAGTTTTTGGAAAAATATTCAGCCCTGGGAGAAAAGAAACAAAACAAAAAAATTAGCCCTAAAAGAGTTAATTTTATCTGAGCCTTATAGCTCAGGTCATATTTTTGGCCACAATAATCAGTACAGAATAGTTAGCGGAAACTCCCCTAGTCCTCAGAGAAACTTAAAAGACAATACAATCCACTCAAAACTACTTCCGTTTCTCCTTCTCCAATGACTTCAATGCATTTCACCAAACTAATCATAAGTTTGAGTCCTGGTCAGTGTCATTGAGGAATTTACATATTCTACCAGTATATTTGTTGGGTTTTCTTCACATGTCTCACATACTTTATGTGTATGTTGGATAGAATAGCAAATCTTAATTGGTCCAGTGTGAGTGTATGCATGCGGTTGGGACAGGCTCTGGCCCAATATAAACTTGAGCTGGATTAAACAGGTTTGAGAATGTTGATATATTTTTGTTGTTTGACAGGGGTGGGGTACAATGTTTTACATCTCTACAGTAGAGTCTCTGTAGTTCTTTTGATCATTGTCTAAAACAACGAATAAAAGTGTACATAAACAAATGAAAGAGTGAGTTGCATTTGCAAAACTGTAACTAAAGAGGTCTATGGTGGAATTTGGTGGAGAACCAAATGTGTGCATATAGTTGTAAGAAGACCTGACTAACCAGTTCGGTGTACAGCATTTTATGAGGAACAAGATACATAAAAAAGGGGTCTGTCAAACTTTTGCTTAGTTACATTAAAATAGAGCACTTTACCTGTGTAAAAGAAAATTAAAAATCAGAGGGATTAAAACAGGACGAACAGGAATATGCCTGCAGTTTCCTGTGGACTGACTAATGACAGCATTACGAGGGGCCTTGATTTATAAAATTGCACTGGTAATGAACAGCATGATACTATGTGGTAAGAGTATACACAGGGCCCGTCCATGGCATGAGTGATGTAGGTGGCATCATCATGCAAGCCACCATGGAAGGCCTGCACAAATGCAGAACAAGCCCATGGCGTAGGCGATTTATGCTGCTCCCTAGAGTGCATCTGTGCGCGGAGGGGGGACACACAGATGGGGTGACAGCCCACGGCAAAGGCAATCTAGAAAACAAACGACTATTTTGACAATGAAATATTGAGAGGGGACTCCAAACACACAGCCCCCCCGGTGCTCCAGTCAGAGCTGTTAAACAGGGAGTCCCACTGGGAGACCTGCCTGGAGCTTCAGTGAATATACTGAGGATATGGTGTTATGGTGTACAGTATCCCAAGTGAGGCAGGAATATAATAAAATTAGAGGTGTTAAAGACATGTGCAACCAATTAACCATACTATTACAACATCCATTGATGGAAAGACAATAAAAAAGAATGCTTATGGCTATACTTTGTAATACCACATGGAAGAGAAACATGGAGATTTTTGAAAGGGGTAAGTGTTTGGAGAAAAAGCAGGAAAGAAGTGAAGGCTAGTTTATTATTTCTACTAAAATTCTGTATAACCAGTATTAAACACTGTTGGCAAAGAGGCAGAGTAACTTAACAGTGGTGCCTATGGTCCCAACAGCCTAAGTTTGACTTCTGTATGAAGTTGGGATGTTCTACATGCTGTTTTTCTTCAATTATATTTTGGTTTTCTTCTACGTACTTTGCAATGGAGAGGAGCTCTGTTCAGGGTTGTTTCTTGTCTTATGCCTGGTGCTGCTCCAACTTTCCATAACCCTGAAATGGGGCCAGAAAACAGATGGATGAATAGGTGGATTATGCTAGTAATGACCTGTACAGCTTCTCTTCACTTAAAGTATCTGAACAGTCAATGCTGCACAGACTGGTTTCACTCTTAATATTCTACTGTTGTTCAATTAATCTGCGATGCTGAAACACCATACAGGTATACCAACAGGAAAATGGTAGACTATGTCATAAAACAGGACTAGAAATGCAAGAAAACGGACAAAACATCTCTGAACGGAGCTCTGTTTTGAGTGTTGCTTCTGAGATCAGCCACACAATCTTTGAAATGAAAGTGAACAAAGCAAAGAAAAGAAAAGCAGATGAAAGAGAAGGTGGTATGATGCTTACTTTGCTGATGTCATATTTACTTACTATAAGTTTGTTGATGTTCACAAGTTATTAACAGTCCACCACCAACAAACATCACAAATTCCTGTTTTACTTAAAATGCCCTCATCACATGACTGAGTGAAGTGCAGTGAAGAAGTATTAGTAAGGTCCCATCCAGGGTTAGTGCTTGATTTGGCTGATGTAGATTCCAGCCATCATGACCCTGAACTGGATTCTGTGCATTTGAAAATGGATGGGATTTTGTAGGATCTGTTGTAGAAATACGACATTAGATCAGAAAGTTAAAGCAATTTGAAAGTTATGCAATGGCAATGATTATACAACACGTTGGTGATGGTTTATGGGTACTTCGAACACACACACAGCGCAGTACTTTACTGTTAGTCTAGTTGAAGCCAAGGTCAAATGAACACGGACACTCTGCTGTGGGACTGCACTATCGTTGCAAAATGTGCCACAGTGAGATTTCTTTGGGGCTGAGAGAGTGAAACCTGCTGAAATTCACTAAAGGATGTTGGTTTGTGCAGATCGGTAAGCTGTCTGAGTACCAATCTTGCGCAAATTTTAAGGTACCCGAAGTCATCATGCACTGTGGCAAATGCAGATCCATAGCTGATATTCAAATGTGCAGCAACAGCGAACAACGTAATCTGTAAGTCTTCTCTGATGAAGGCATTTGCAATCTTGATGTGGACTTGCGTGCGCAATGCTGATGGTTGACCAGATTGAGCTTCATCAGTTACACTTTTTCTCCCTGCTTTAAACCTTTCTTCTCCATTAAAAACTTTTCATGGAGTCATTCTGTTTTCACATCCATACTGAGCCAACTTCATTTCCAGATTTCTGTTAAAGCCCGATCATAACTGCAGGAAATGTCCGATCGTCGTTATTGCTACTAAAGCTGTTGTAACCAATTAATGAACTCAAGTGCACAATTACTTTTTCACATGGAGAGCGTTAGGTATTGCATAATGGTTTTTAAACAAATATATTAAAATGTACTGCATAAACATTTATATATAGTTCACTGATGGCCCCTTTTATCTAATATTAGATTTTGTTTGACAGCATTCCTTGTGAAAATTAGAATAGGGCCCAAATACTGTCTCATGGGACTTCATATCGCTTGGAGGTCAATATAAACTCTTTTTCAGTGACAGCCATCAGAAGAGTAACCTCAAATGCCCTAAGAGTTGAAGGATCAATAGAGGCCCTGTATTTTTTCCACATTTTTACTGAAAACGATAATTTTATTCCTGTTTCAGGTTTCTACCATTATATCAGAACTGCTTTATTAGTCATAGCATGAATTACAGTTTTTTAGAGTACAGTATACTTACAGGTATTTATTTTGTAGGCTACAGCAACTGGGGCACACCACATTTTTTAATCTGTCATTCCTGCAGTTTTTTTTTTTTGTGCAGAAACCAAAGGAATTTAATTTCCTGTGTGTGCCGACATCCATAAATAAATACTGTGGTAGAAGCACCTGCTTTACTCTTGCATTGGCTTGGATGTAAGGAAGGAAGGGCAGCTGCAATGGATGACATGTTTCAGTTTTGCCCATAAGAAATTATAGAATTCATAAGCAAAATGAGGCAAGTGGGGAAAGGAAATAAATAAAAGTGATGCCAGCTGCTACTTTAAAATTAAAGTTCTTCAGGAAGAACACAGGGGCACAACTGGAAGAATGGAAGCTGGAAAACACTATTTTGTACAAAGAATCAGTAATGCAGGGAACCATTTAGCTAGCAGTGCAGTGCAAAGTAGTCCACTGGGGGCTTTCATGTCTCGGCTCAATTCTGACTTACCATAGTTTGCTTTTCGCCCATTGATTCTGTGGGGCTGCGGTATACTGAGTGCCTTGTTTGCTCTCTTATGTTTCAGTTCACTTTAAGTATACATTATTTTAATAACAAGACATGCTGAATTACAAAGTTTTCTCTTGTGGCAAGCATCACTTGTGGTTACTTTTAATTTTAAATGAGAAGTATGCCCTTTATTTTCTCAGTCTCCTTGACTCTATGTTTTAACAACTCCTAATCAGAAAGTAAAGCCATGCTGCCTTTGTACCAAGAAGGGGCTGGCACTACGACAGGGTTGGGTGTGTGAATGTGCGTGAGGTGCTTATTTGATTTTAGAATTTTACATCAGTGCCGGCCACGTTAAGGATGTAACCCCATTTGTAGGAAAGATCTCTCACATGGTTATTAATGTAGTGCCAATAGAGCTGCTCCTAAAAATAAGCTTACAAATGTACAAATGCAGCACATCCACAACCTCAACTCTAATACGTTTGCAGAATTCTCTGACCCTTTAACAACCTAGTGATCGATGGCTGCCTCCTCTCCCAGCAGCTTCATAGTCTCATAGCCAGATGACTCTCGGGGATGTCAAGAATCACAGCAGCAGCAACTTAAATGTGAGAAATATGACACTGACTTGTTTTGCTTAGATAAAATACTGCTGCAATAGTTTCGGTATTAATTATTAATGCTGAGTACCTTTATGACCCTGCTTCTCTGCTTGCCATCATCACAGAAAGGAAACAAAACAAAACAAAAAAAACATGAATCGAGTTGACAGGAGTCCACATCCTGTGGTGACGCCTGCCGTAATATACCTTCTTCACACAAAGATAACAATTGTAGCTAAGGCAATGTGATTAATAGACAGAAGTTACATTTTTCTAAGCATCTCAGTAAGACAGTTTCCAAAAGGCCTGTTTTACAGCACATGGTAAAAAATAATACAAATAAGAAATGAACAGGCTCAGTCTTTTGAATGGAGGTGGCTGTAGATCTGCAAATAGTTGACTTTTGAAACAGCAAATGTCAAAGAGAGCAGTGCTGCTAATGTGATGTGGTCTGAAGCTGACCCCTAGCCAAACAAGGCACTTATCAGGAATGCTGAGAAACATAATGAATAGAGCGGACATATTGTTCTTAGAGATCAACAAAATAAAATAAAGGTGTCTGGGTATTTTTTTTTAATATGCCAAGTAAATTTAGTACACACAGATTAGCTTGAGTGAGCATTTTAAATTAATTAATTATCTTTTTAAACTGCTGATACCAGAAATATAATTTATCTATATTTATTTAAATATTTATCTATAATTTATCTATATAATTTATCTACAAATAACAGATAAAAATCAACTAATCCTTTAGTCTATGGAGTGGAATGACACGTTTAAAAGTACTTTACATTTATGAAAATACAACTCCCAAGACGTGTACTGTATATTTTTGCAGTGTCAGACAAGCCAACAAAAGCGTCCTACTTATGGCCACACGGTAAACCAGGAATGAGAAATGATCCAGCAATCCTTCATTCTCAAGTTCACATCCTCAGCCACAAAATTACAATGTCTGCCAAAAGCAGAATATCTTTGCTGTCTGCTCCTGTGAGGTGTTAATACTGGGAGAGTCCGTACTTCTTTCATATCTTTGGTACCACAGAGCCTCTTTTTTATCACTACAGTCCCATTTTTTGTTTCTGTCTTTGAGTGCCAACTGGGAACGCTCAAATCACACAACCAAATTCAGATTTCTGATTGCTTACTAAAGACTCCACTATTATGCTTCTAATAAATAGTTAAACTCTAATCTGTACTTTTTATTTTAGTGTTATTTGTTAATTATCTGAAATTATAACTCACCAGCTACCCATTCAGTCATACAACTCCAAATGTCACACATTTAATGAGATATCAAAAATCAATAGAATTTGATTTGAAGGATCAAGGGACTTCATGGCCCAATGGCCCACTTCAACCACAAACTAAACATCAAATTTGAATAGTGGCAGCTGCTAAACTTCCTTTTTCAACAAAGCAGAAATATCAGTTTCATTATTTGATGGCTGGCTTGAAACAGATGTATTTAAAATCTATATTTAAACAGCAAAGGGAAATATTGCCGACCCACAGCCTTTGCATCCCAAGTCTGATTTCAGACTGGGTTGCCTTCTGCGTGGCTTTTCTGTGCTCCTCCTTTGAATCTTCTCGGAGTACTCTGGTTTCTTCCATGAGCTCCATGTCAAATGGTGACTCTTAATTGTCCCAGCTAAAAATTGTATTATACTCCTGGTGCCTCCCTCAGAATTGGAGCCTGAATTTTACTTCTTAGGGACAGGGTTTGCACTGTTACCCCAGGCGTACACTGTGCGATGTTTAGAAATTGTGGTCTAGCGACTATGCACACTGCACGATAGAGTCCCAAGTCATGTCAGTGCTCAAACTTTACAAGAGCATTTGGTTTGATTGATATAACATGGTGTGAGTGCTCATAATATACATGAATATGGTGCCGAAGGACAGTGTTAACCATTGACATTTTGCAATAAAGTATTACCAATTCAAACAAGAAAAAAAAAAAAGCAATATGGCCACAGGGTTCTTAAAATGTCAACAAAGAAGAGAGCTGCATTGCTTACAGTGCTCTGAAACAACAAAGAGAAGAAAAAGGCAGAACTAGATATGTGGATGGATGGGAAGGTGAGGGAAATATGGACTGTCTAGTTTACAGAGAGAATTGGAGGTACATATAATTTACTGTATTGTCTGTTTATTTTGGGTTCTGCCAGTAAACATTTTCTAAAATACTTTGTGATTGTCATGTTGATGAGCCTCCATCATCAGAATGGCATAATTCAATTGCAATTTATGAAAACTTTGCAACTTTTAAAATTTTCATTCACATATCAGATAGATAGATAGATAGATAGATAGATAGATAGATAGATAGATAGATAGATAGATAGATAGATAGATAGATAGATAGATAGATAGATAGATAGATAGATAGATAGATAGATAGATATCACAATGTGTGACTAACAGAACTGCCTCATCAAAATTCCATATCAAAACCCCAATGAGATGTTCTGTTAAGACATGAAACTAGCAGATCATGTTTGACCTGAAAACCCTCACATGTCATCAAGATGAAGTAATTTTTTCTAGAAGGTGTGAACAAAATGTTTCCAGATTTCTGTTAAAGCTTGATCAGAACTGTAGGAAATGTCTGGTTCCAGTCATTATTGCTACTAAAGCTGTTGTAAGCAATTAATGAGCTCAAGTGCACAATTAGTTTTTCACATGGAGCATCTGGTATTGCACAATGTTTTTTTAAATAAATGGATTAAATATGTACTGTATAAACAATTACAGATAGTTCACTGATGGCCCCTTTTATCCAATATTAGATTTTGTTTGACAGCATTCCTTGTGAAAATTAGAATAGGACCCAAATACTTTCTCATGGGACTTCATATCTATTGGAGGTCGATATACAGAAACTCTTTTTCCGTGCCAGCCATCAGAAGAGTAACCTCAAATGCCCTAAGATTTGAAGGATCAATAGAGGCCACATATTTTTTCACATAATTTTTTTATTCCTTTTTCTGGTTTCTACCATTATATCAGAATTACTTTATTAGTCATATCATCACAGTTTTTTAGAGTATACTCATTTATTTTCTAGGCTACAACATTTAGTTCTATGTGTATTGTCAAAAAATAGCTTTTTGAAATCAAAAAGGTGAAAGTGAGCGTTACAACAGCAACACCAAATGTGTAGTTCACACTCACTGCATTTGCTGCACAATGAATTTCAAGAAAACGGGTTGTGGGACTTTTCACATGTCAGAAATTCTTCAGATCGCATGACAGCCCAATTGTGAAAGGCAATCGGGCATTGCAACCACTCTCATACTGCATGTGAAACGAAGGCCAATAAACCTGAAATTCTGGCCAACTCAGAAAATCATTTGGCGGCGACTACAAATCGAGCTTACAATTATGCCAAAATCGCAGTCTATGCCTGTCTTTATCCAGAAATCAAGCAGTGTACAGTAGTGGTTAAGACAGTGGCCATTAAATCACAAGTCATCTGACAATTGTAATCCCACTTCAACAATGTGCAATGATGAACACATCACTTAACTTTTCTTGTTTTTTAATTGTAAAAATATATGTATATATGTGTGAAATAAAGAACTATAGCCATGCATAAATGTGTCAGCCAAATTTACACTAAAAATAATAATCCTCAATTTAGTCTGTCCTGTGTAAACCTGAGCTTGTCATTTTACCTTTTTTATAAAGAACCTTGGAATGATTGTCATCACAGTAATTTGGTTTACTATATTTTATATAAGATACAAGTCAGAAAATTAATTTATTGACAGACTTAATCTGTATTTTAGAAGAATGCAGGAACCACATTTCTGCAAGCGTCCATTTAAGCTTTTCATATATCACTCAAGTCATACTCTTAAAATCTTTAGTTTAGTAACAACTACACTGTTGAATTATGGTCAATCGATTACAATGTCATATTCTGTTAATTGCAATCATGTCTGCAAAGTGGCTGGAATGGTGATTACTGCTACTGCTTCACATCAGTCGGGGACCAGGTCCAAATCCTAACCCCATCACTGTCTGTATGGTGCTTGCATTTTCTACCTGTGTCTGTTTGGCTATCCCTTCAACTCCAGTTATCTTCCCACATCACAAAGTCTTGATGGTTAAATTGATGGTGGTTCTGAACTGGCCTGTTATTACTGATTGTTTCAGAATGCTCTCCTCCATGGACCAATAACTTGTCCACAGTCAGTTCCAGCCTTGCACCTGATGCTCTCTGTAAGTGTATAAAGCAGATTAATTGGTTTTAGATAATCACAGATAGATTTTTCCAAATCATTTCTTAGCCTTGAAGCTGTCTCAAACCATTTATTATGTGCTGTTTCTGGCAGTATTTATTAGATCTACCTAGAGTCTCTCACCTAGCCCTTAAAATCTGTTTTTCTTTTAGTGATGGAGCCTCTCCTATTACAACCATTATCTTGCTTAACCCTACTGCTAGCTGTGGTTTGATCTAATTGAATTCAGAGCTTCAGAAAAGAATAATTTGAAACCACATGGCCGCCAGTATGGCAGAGGTCTGGCTCCTTATTCTTGACTGATGGTACACATTTTTTTGCACTAAACAAAAGGACATTTTGACTTAGATTTTGATGGCAAAAACCTTAATCAGATTAGCTTTGAAGTAGGCTTGTGTTAAAAACGAAAATAGATGTATACTAGACTATGTAAACAAATGTGTTTACACAAAATTATTAAGCAGCAAGTAAGTTTAAAATGTATTTCACATTGGAATAAATGTTAACAAAAACTGGTGTAACAAATAATGAAAGACTCAAAGTTAACAGGCAAGCTGTTCCAGGCCAGATTTACAATTTCTTTGGAAACATTCTTTGAACAGCCATTGAAAAATATTCCTGACCAATTCAAATTATAATAAATAACAGCTATAACACTAACTTGTATTTTAGAGGAATTGCTTATTACTAGTTATTAGCACTACAGGCAAGTTTTGATTTACATGCAATTAACTAAGGAGTTTTTTTGGGTTTTCATGTTTCTTTCTGGGTGGAAAACAAGGTATCTCACTCCCTAAAGCCTCACACTTCCATGTTTACTTGTGTTCTTTTATACAACGGGGTAAAGCATATAATCTGTATCACACTAGCAAGATCAATTCTGTTTATACCTCTAATTCACATCACCGCAGAAGAGTGCAGAACATTTTTTAAAAATTTGACATGAATACACACTGAAATGCACCACTTTGCACGTTACTGTGCTTTGTCCAAGAGAAAACTCCGTACACAGACAGTAACCCCACTGTTACCAAACAACTAATTGCCTTATCCTAGTTAAGGATATGCACACTTCCAGGAATTCTTTTTTGAAACAGATCTTTATTTAACACTAAAATCCCAGAAGCCTAAGAAAAAACTTGTAATCCCGGGCCACCTTAAATTCCTTTGCACCTCTCCATCAGCGTCTTTTGTTTTGTAATTGTGATGATCAGCACAAACAGCAAGCAGCCTGATATCCCATATCCAAATACCCCTAGTGCCAGTCAACTAAGGCAAAAATTCTCCAAGCTCAAGTCTTGTTTATCTGGGTGTGAGGTGCTTGGAGTTGTATAGGGTAAATAATATATTGTTATTTGGAACACATGCATTTCATGTGCGTTCCATGTCGACACTATCTATGAAAACGTAGGATGACAGGAAATGCGAGAAATGCATGAAATGTTGAACACATACCTAAAACAAACTGTTTTCATGTTATAGTACTAAAGACAAAATTTTGACATGAAGTGTATAATGTGCGAAGACTGAACTCCAAATATCAAATAAACACTTTCACAAAAGGTACACTTATAACAAAACAAGTGCGCTTTTATTCAAAAATATAACTGAAGCAAAAAGAAATCGGTTTAGGGTATGATGCTGACACGACCGCTTGGGTAGTGCAGCGGTAAGAGCTGCTGACTTATAATCAAGAGGTTGCGGGTTTGAGCCTGGTTGCTAACCAGAATTAATGTTTTGAGAAGTGAGCTTCTCTTATTGTTACTATTATAGAATAAAAAGATACATTTGATTTGAGTCTATAAGTTTGTGGTACTTGTAAAGGTTAGCTTTTTTTTTCAGTTTTATTCTCTCAGTTGTGCTCACGCTCCCCCTAATCTGACACTGCTGTTTTCAAATAAAGATGTACTATAACAGAGGTGAACTGACATGAGGACGAGGGTTGTACATCGGAGAAAGAGAAAAGAAGCCCTCCCTGCAAGAAACGTTCACTCACATATAAGAACAATGCAGCTGCACCAGTCATCATAGGCGAAAGATGGCACCGTTTGGATGCAGCAAGAGGTTGGGTGTTGACCTGCCAGTGGATATTATTGGTCAATCTGCCAAGCATGTTCTTCAACGAAAGAGCAGGGTATGCAAAACTCACCAAGGTATCATGCAAAGTTCTGTTTGTGATTATTTTTTGTGATGGTCTTTATATGAAAAATATTTATATGTTTCTTATATAAAAGCCACATTGAATGTTATTTACCTATTTTCCTTAATTTATTTACTTATCTCCCTACAGCATAAAGTCCCAAGTAGACTGCAGAGCGTCCTGTGTTTGATGAATATGGGCATGCTGACAAACTACATGTGCAATGCCATTCCTCATTCATGAAAAGATCCCAGTCGTCCCACGAGAGAAAGACTTTCCGAGACTATGGTATGAAACCGTAACAACAGTTGCGTAAAGTGTGACAGGAGTTTCCACCTGCAGCTAAAGTCATTTGCGTACTGAAGTAGCATTGCACATGTAGTTTGTCAGCATGCTGGTGTTGATCAAACACAGGAAGCTCTGCAGTCTACTTGTGACTTTACGCTGTATGGAGATAAGTAAATAAATCAAGGTAAATAGGTTTTTTCGTAGGATTCTAGTGTTAAATGCTAAATGACAGGCAGACACAAAACACTTCCAGACAGGAGCTGAAAGACTGAATTTAGGAAATGCAATTTAGCTCACATTTTTTTTGAGAATTGAAACATTGATTTTTGCTGCTCATCACTACTTGCTGATGGAGGTGTGAAGGAAGCAATGTAATAAGAGACAATGAGGAACATGAAGAGAAAAAGAAAGGAAGGAAGGAAAAATTTGTTTGACAGTGAATTTAGGAAGCTGTACCAATCAGAAGTTTAAATTCTTGAGCACAGTGGCCTATTCCTGGCTAGAAAACTGATTTAATATAGCAGGACAACCCAATAAATGGAAAGTGGCTGGTGCAAACTAGAGAGATGTCTCTTTGTAGGGATGACCAAGAGCAATGCTACTATTAATGTTGTCTCCAAGGTCAGTCTTGCACTTGGATTATCAAACGTTACATTGTTCTGTTTTTGTCTAAATGATCTTTACTGTAAATATGTACTTGTACTGCAGAGATTTCTTTTCTTTTCTTTGGACTTAGCCTGTCCAATAGCTGCTGTGTTTTCCTTCCAATTATCATGAAAAATGTTTGGTAATTCAGTAAGGCAAACTGGCTTTAAATATCACTCTCTACCACGTAGGCGAGGAAACTATTTATTGCATGTAGAATTCCATTACATTAATGTCAGAATATATGAAATTCTACAGGTGCATATGTACTGCTCAAAAGTACACCAATCTAAAATTCACGTCAAAACTTTATCTTTACATTCCAAAGGTGTCAATGTAGGAAGGCATATGTAGCTGGTCTATCAAACTTACCTTGGCAGTGGAAGCAGAAGTTCCTAGTTCTGTGAGAGAACTGATAACAGTAAGATTCAGGTTAAAATGAATGTGAATTATGAAGAATTCCAAACTTATGTTTCACAGAATGTATTGCTGAAAAACATGGAGTCCAATTCCAAGGGGCTCCCTTTAAGCATCGATGTATTTAGGAGTATTTAAGCAGGATCTCTGGGTTGGTGCCTTTTTTACAGTGCAAGCATTATGAGTTCCCAGAACATAAACTTGATTCTACACCCAAGAAGGGGTGTGAAAAGTAACTCTCTTAGCCAGTCAAGCCAATGAAGAACTCTGTTGGCTCAAGTGACTTATCGGGCTCTTAACTGTGAAAGCCTTACTTCTTCCTGGTGGAAGAAGTTCCGCAATGTAGGCGATAACCTAAGGAAGTGCATCATCATTCCTACTAAAATAGACCATCTGAAGCACATTTAAGTGCTCACACATTTGACAGATGGTACTTACATTTGACTCAACTAGTGGGCAGTCTCTAAAAGAAAGAAACAATTCAACCAGTTTGACTTCAGCAGATTTAAGAAAGTACTTTCCTGACCATGAATGAGGTTATTCTATTAGATGGCAGAAAAAAATGTTTTTTTTGGGGGAAAGATAAGGTAGCCAGGCCTTGTACCACTATGTCAGCTGGGTACAACAGAAGATGGCAGATGTATTTTTTAAAAAAAGTTTGCTGCAAAGCCATGTTCAAAGAGCATGTGAATTCAGTATATAATAAAACATTTCAGTTAGCTACACCTTTAAGTATCTGTGAGGTGGGCTAAATTTACAAAATGCTCTAAATCTCTAAAAGCAATAGTAAGCATTTCTGCTGTAGACAAGGGGTATTTTTCTGGTATGACAGTTTTTTTTACTAGCATGGGCAGCAACACAGACCCAGACATTGCCCTGCTTCTTCTTAGATTTGAAATCAATAGGGAATTATCTAAAGTTCAATAATGCCTGCAACAACTATAATATGGATTTCGGGCAGTAAATCTTTATTAAAAATTACGGGTGACTGACACAGTTGCTGTATCACTAGAATTATTCCAACGTCATCCAGAGGCTGGTGCACTAAGCAGGGTGATAAGTCCAGTGATGAATTTAGCGGGCTTGTAAAGAAAAGAATAGGAGAATATCATAGTTGTTAATTGCTGTGGAATGAAAATCCAATTCTCATGAACAAACTGATTTATAGCATGTGACTCCTATACAAGGCCAATGACTCTTATATGGAAAGGAAAAGCAGAGACATGTCAGACCGCAGTTTTACTTTGGTCTCATAAAAGAGTGGTGGGAAGCTAGAGAGAGAAATAGGAAGACAACTTACAGTAAGTGGCTTTGTTTAGTAAAGACATGTTGACTCCCATTTCAGTTGTCTGACAGTAAAAATCATCTAGATGATCCACAAATTACTTGATAAACTTCCAGGTCTTACTGTACAGTATGCATGAGTGTCAGAGCTGGATGTGGCAAAGTCTAAGGGCATCACGAAGAGTTGGGTGCAGATGAGGAAGTAAAGGCAGAGTAAGAACATTTTGAAAAGAAACTGAACACCAACATAATGTTCTTAAGACATGTAAGTATGGACTTTACTGACAAATGAACTTCAACACCTAACCCTTGCCTCCATCACCATGACCATATTTTCTAGTGTACATTAATAGATTTTCTATAGTTACCTTCTCCAAGTCCTGATTAAAAGAGATATTAAAGATTAAAGAGAAACCAGGGTTGAATATCATTACAGTTTATTATACGGCACACTCCAGAAAATAGGTATACTCAAAGAAATAAGCAAATCTTATAGTTTTCAATGTGACATTTTTAGATTTTTGTATAAAGCCAGACTTAAGTATAAAATCACCAATCAGAACGTAGCCGAGGCTACAATTAAACAGATGTCCAAACACTATGAAACGGCAGTGTTTCCTGCTTCAGCACCACCCTGAAATGAATCTTCATGTTCAGCTTTGTAATTTCAGTCATTCCTTCACATCCTTAATATTGTAGGGAATATGTCAGAGTCTGGATATAATCATTTTTGATTGTTGGCTATTATGCTGCTTGAAAGAGGCTCCTACTAAGTGAAATTATATACATTACTTCCGTTTCAAGCATTAAAAGGAGCACTGGAAAAATGGTGCCAAATAAAGTGTTTCTATATGACACATGAACTCCCCTATGAGCATTATTTGAGAAAGTTTGACCTATAAGTGTACTCTTTGGTAGTATTTTACACCGAATAATGCTGCCGTACTTTATCTCAATCTATGCATACTTTCCTTCCTTTTTAACTAAGTGCATACTCTTAATTTAGAATAACCAGACAATTAACAACCTAATAGTAAAAGGAACTGGAGACAGCAAAATATTGCATAGATAACATATCCAAGATCAAAGCTTTAAATCAAAATAACTGGTCAATCATCTATTTATAATATCACAAGGACTGGAACCCCATGATGCTTTTGGACATACAGTAAAGAATGGACCATGTGAGTCAGAGAAAGACCAGAAGAGATGCCAGGAAGACAGAGAGAGAGAGAGACTCCATTTCCATTGGAAAAGACTCCATTTATCTGCATGTCGAAGACGTCGTCTATGCATTAAGCCGATTGCTGACATGAAACAAGCGCTCCAGGACAACACCGTCTTTTGACACTGACATTCCCATTCCTGCTAATCTTCAGTAAGTTTTCTGACTTTAAAACAAGGGTGTGTTTTTATTTAGATCCATATATCCAGAGTTTACTATCTATTTCTGTTTTCTATTATATTTTTTCTGCTTCTTTTATTCTATTCTTAATAAATACTCCTTTGCTGTTGTCTGTTCATCTTGAGTGATTAAAGTAATCAAGTGAATACAGGGCACCTGATGTGACGAGATTGTCATTTGCTTTCTCACAGTTTTTTTTTTTTAATTTTATTGATTTTATTAAAATCAAATAACATTCCATATAAATAACTCACGTTTTACAAAAAAAACAAAAAAACAAAAAGGTTCAAAACAAATATTTCTCACAGGTTTAGCAGGCTGAAGATGATGTTCCCAACAGAGAGCAGGTTGGAATATGTAATGCATCATTGGTTGGTAAGTGGCATTGACCAAGGTGTATCAGTTTCCATGTGTAGGTTATTCTCAGGGACCAAAGTAGCCTTTCAAGCTTATATCTAAGGACACATTTGTGTTGTTCACATTGAAGCTTACAAATCCTTATGTGGAGTGATAGGCTGAGCAGGCATTACTCATAATCAATGCTTAAGGCGACTGGGTCTGAGTCTGTATATGTTAAGATTACAGCACGAGAGTAGACCAATCCAAAAATGAACTTGGTGAATTCCTTTCACCCCATGTTTGGTGAGTCAAGCTATGGTGGTGGTGTGAGAATAAAGTGTGTGTGTAACTATTTATATAATTTAAATGGTTGCACGTACCTGGAGCATGTTCAGGTGATGCCAATAAGAGAACTCTGGTAGCTGTGTGTAACAGTGGGGCTGCTGTGTGTATGCACACATTTACAACAGAACAACGAGGGTCTTGTGGTGCATAACACAAGTCTGCCCAGTTGGGATGTGAGGATGCATCTAGGTTCAAGGTACTGAGCTGTGAGAGAGCCAATTAGAATTCGAGAAGCCGCACCCAACAGAGAAAACAGAGCAGGAGAGACTGAAAGTGATTACTAGCCAGAGGGTAATTGGAGGTTGGAGTGATTCACGTGAGCATGAGTGTGGGCATGGATTTGTAGGCTTCCTTCCGGATTACAGCACATAAAACAGACTACATAGCGGCGTGCTTGTTAATTGGAGGTATTCAGCTGAGGCGTCCTTCAGGATTGGTAGAAGAAATCCCGAGGGAATATATGAAGGCGGAGTTTGACAGAAGAGGTGGTCTTCCTTGTGTCACTAGTGGCGAGTGTACTGCAAAACTCCTGAGCAGCCTGAATAAGCATAGGAGAGGGATGCACAAACTCTTTTTTTTTCCAAGACCGCAGACAAGTGGGGATAAATGTGCTGAGATGGACATTTGTTTAATTTGATTTTTTTTTTCTTTTAAGAAGTCCTTTGTTCTTGGAAAAGAACTGGGTTTTTGTTAAGTGTTTGTTTGGACTTTGAAAGCCCTTAGTTGTCTCTTCAAGCAGCCTGAACAAGGGAAAAGAGATTAGGACTAGAGTCATGGAGATTTATCAGCTTTTTGAATGCTTTCTTTTTGTTTCTAACAAAACAGAACTTTGTTTGTGACCTTTTTGACTAGATTTAACAGTATGATTTTTCACTG
This sequence comes from Erpetoichthys calabaricus, assembly GCF_900747795.2. NCBI lineage: Eukaryota > Metazoa > Chordata > Cladistia > Polypteriformes > Polypteridae > Erpetoichthys > Erpetoichthys calabaricus. The sequence goes on from NC_041403.2 coordinate 44,968,346, forward strand.
AATTATATTTTGATATCACCTTGTTTTTAACAAAGAACAGTTTATTTTTGTAACATCCTCTCTGTGTGTGTTTCACTCATCCTGGTTTATCATCTGTATGACTACTGGATATCTGATGGTTGAACTGTTGCAAGGCACACTTTGTGTCCGGGGCATCACACCATGATCCCACAGCGATCCAATAGATGCTGTGTCACAAAGATATTTAAGAATTTTAATTGAAAAGCACACAACCTTACATGTCAATCATGGTCTAATGTTTTTAAGAATCAGAAAAACACAAAGTCATCCATAACATTCATTACTGCCTCTTTAACACTAGAATTACCAGAGCCTACAAAAAAACTCATAGAACCGTCCCACCTTAAATCGCTTAAATAGCTTTTTTTTTTATTATTCAGTTTCATTCTCTCAGCTAATCTTTACAAGTATCATATATTTACACCAGCTGTTACAGACTGAAATCAAATGTATGTTTTTATTCTAAAATAGTAAGAATACTAGCAGCTCATTTCTCAAACACTTCTCTTCAATCTCGTTGGGGATTGAACACGTGAAGTTTTGATTTCCAGTCAACAGTTGATACCGTTGCGCCACCGAAGCGGTCGTAGTAAATGCGTGTCACCCTAATGCAGGATATTTTTCTGCAGTTATATTTTTGAATAAAAGCGCACTTGTTCTGTTATATTTGTACCTTTTGTGAAAGTGTTTCTTTGACATTTGGACTTCAGGCTTCACACATTATACACTTCATGTCTACATTTTGTCAATTATTACTAAAACATGAAAAACGTTTCTGTTTTAACGATGTGTTTACATAGATCGTTGTAGACACGGAACACACATAAAATGCATGTGTTTCAAATAACGATATAGTATTTATAAAAGGTGTCATTTTGCTTGACTTCTCACTCTACACAACTCCAAGCAACTGACACGTAGGTAAACAGACTTGAGTTGAGAAAACTGTGTGGCGGTGGGGGATGTGGTAGTAGGCTGCTTGCTGCTTATCAACACATTTACAGGACAAAAGACGCTGATGGAGAAGTGTGAAGTGATTTAAGGTGGGATGGATCTATTCGTAGGCTCTGGTAATTCTAGTGAATTTCTGCCTTTCAGATACCAGCAATGACAAAAAGAAAACACAGTGCCTTACATGCTGATTTTTGATGTGCAAAACAACGTAAACAACGTAATCTGTCTGGTCACATTACCACATATGCTAGATAATTCTGGTACCCTTGCTCACCAAACTGTGCTTTCAAAGCATTTGACCTGCCAGTTGAGACTGCCTGACAGAATATGTCTACTGACCTTCTAAACCCCTCAGATGGACAGACTGTTGCTTTTATCAGCTAGCACGGGTGAAACAAGTGAAGATGCACAGCTCATTGCTGTTCATCAAAAATAGACACATAGAGCTTTCTGCTGCCTGAGAAGGTTGTGCATTTAACTGAAGAGTACATTAATGCTGAAGTAAATAACCATGTACAGAAAATGCTGCAGAAAAGAAAAAAAATATATATATAGATGGCATTAGTGGATTCATGTGAAGAGATCAGATTGCAGAGAGTTATTGTGCAGTAGTTACAGTGGGACATTTGTCTCCTCTATTATCTATAGAATGACATGATGAGAAGCACTTGGTCAACTAGTGTAGTTTAAGTTCAACACACACTGTGAAGAACTTCTGTAGTGCTAATGAGTCAAACTGTAAAAATAATTAGATAATCACAGTTACAAGAAAACCTGTGACTCCTGCTGCTTTGGGCTGGGCTATGTTTGTCTAATTAGTCTTTCCCTCCACAGTTGGCTTTTCTCACCCCTAACATGGTTGCTATGTACTGCCTTCCATTTGTTTCCATTGTTTTTTCTTTATGATAAAAATAGAGATGGGCACAATCTGAAATGTGTTAAAGGATTTACAGTGGCGATGAAGTCTTATTGTTGTCTCTAGTAAGCATGTTTCCAAGCTTCCAAGAAAGTTTTAGTATTTGTCATTTTAATGTTAAACAATGATTATTCATATTTTCATTCATACAAAGGAGACATGCACTACCAGGAGGGTTTCCCTGAAATATTCCGTAACACATGATGGTGTCCTTGTGGTGTCTTTCCACATTTCAGTTAATTTAATGTCAATGGGATCACAAACATTAGATTTTTTGCATTTATTTAAAATATAAAAATAGCAGACACTAATAGAGACAACACAAAATATAAAGGAAAGCAGACAAAGAAGCAACTCTACTGCTTTTCTAGGTCTTCTTGTACACAGTGTCCCTGTTTATCACGTGGCATCTCCAAAGCACAAAATCACTTTCTGTTCATTTTATGTCTCTCTTTCTCTGTCAAAAGTTTAAACTCTTTCTCTCACCAATGAGCCTTCACTCTAACTCTCCACCTAGCCCTAGTTGTGCTCTGCATTCAAGGAACTTTAATCAAACTTTTAGAAGTCCTTCTTATGATAAAAGAACATTAGTCAAGATTTTCTTGCAGTGGGCCCTGGTATCCCTTGGCCCTCAGCATCCCTTAATTGGCCAGGCCTCCAATATGGCTTGACCACCAACGTGGTCTATGAGCCAGGGACTAAGTGCTATGCTCTAGTGGTTGGCAAGAAGGATCTAGTCAGATTGGTCCCGGCTTCCTCAGCAAAGGATCCTGGGCTTCCACCACTTATCAATTCACTTTTCAGCGCTGAAACTGATTTTTGCATTTATTTTCTATTTTGACGATGCTTTTAGTTATTAGAAAATGGTTTGCATCATTTCCGTCACCATTTTGTGTTGCCATGGTAATGGTTCAATGACAGTTGCTGTGTAATATGGCTCCAGAAGTTGCGATCCTGATGACATCAGTGTACCTCTTTAAGAATCGGCATGTCAGACACATCACTATTAAAGTTTATGGATATTCAAAGTGAGTAGTCTTCATGCATGTGCTAGTCATTGTTCTTTAGATTCCTAGTTCTTGGACTTTTGCTTTCAAATTCCTTACTGCAATTTTGGGGTTTTGACGTATTGACGTTTTGTGTATTGATGAACGATAGGATGAACATTAGGTTTCAACTCTACTTGTTTCACATTTTCTCTCCTGGTCATCCCCTGTAAACTCGGTAGCTTTACCTGATGTAAGGCGAAAAATCTGGGGTACCACACATGATGGGGTCTTCTGTTGCTTTGTGTGCTTTGGTTCTTAAAACTTAGTCTTTTAAAATGGCTTTTTAATAAATTTGTGACTGATGGCACTGTTTGTCTTTTACTTTCTCTTTTTGGTATCCAGTGGTGGCCCACGTGTCACCACCTTTTCTGTCGAAACGCCTTGTGGCTGGTGGAAGGAAAAGAACACGGAGGTCCTGTCCCTGATGACGTTTGCACTCTCTTTTATTCTTTTTTGAGCCGGAGATATACAATAAAGCACCCGGTGTGGCTTGGATGGGCTTTTAGCCACAGAGCCCCAGAGGTTTTTCTTCACTGGAGTTTTTTTCCCTCTCCCCACTGACTATCTCACCCTTAACATAATTAGTTTACATGATTATTGTTTATCGGTTTAAATTATTGTTTATTTATGAGGAAATTCAGAATCTGTCCCTGCTACCAGTTTTTGGAAATTCTCTTTTCTAAAGGCTTGTTTCCTTGTGTCACCTTTGTTGTGTCCTTAACCATCCCAACTGTTTGCCAAACAGCACCCCACTGTAATAGCTTTATAAGAAATACTGTAAATTTTACTACTTCTTCTCTTGATCTTGAAACTTTAAAGCAACAGAAACTAACCCGCAGCATCTTTGAGGTGCTGAAGGAGACCATTGAACAATAATTATTATTAAGTTCGTATGTATCTTATTTTCTACCATTAATATATTATTCCATGAGAGGTGCCGTTTAAAATAAGCGAAGAAGACATTTCCATCTGAACAGATTCACTAAGATAAGCACAACCTTTCAAAACTATCTTGCTGCTTTTGTCTTCTTTGGCTTGAAATAGTTGTTAACTTTATGTTTTCTTCATTCTTTTCTGAAATACTTTAAATGGACTTTTGGTGACTTTACTTGAAACCTCCTGAACTCAAAAATACACTATCACACAATCACTTGTCAAAAAAGATTGAAGTTCTCCTAGGTAAAGTCATATATCAGTGAGGTAAGAAGCAGCATGAGAGGACACAAGGCTGTATAATCTCAGTTATTTTTGTACTAATCACTAAAACGTAAGAATGAGATTTTTATAATAGAAAGCTGCCAACAGTAAAAATGTTCAGCTGGGTGCACACTAAAAGGGCCTGCTTTGTTCAGTATTGTTCTCTAAACAAGGAGAGCAATGCAAGTCATTTTTCTTGAGATGCTGGAAGGGAATGTCGCTAAGAAATTACTGCCAATATTAAGGAGGTGGGATATGTAAAAGTCTTGTTTTCAATAAACTGAAAGCATTCATCCATTTTGTAACCCCCTTAACCCAATCCAGGTTTGCAGCTTTTGAGAGGTTATTCTACAACACCAGGTACAAGGCAAAAGTAATCCTGGATTGGGACTCACCCACTTACACTCACATAGGGTAATTTATGGATGTGCATTAAACTATGACACAAACATTTAGAAAGTGGTAAAGGTAAGCAGAGAACCCGGAATAAAACATAAACACTGGCATGGTGCAAACAGGAATACTCCAGACAGGCAGTGCCCTGACTTGGGATGCAAATCCAGTCTCCTAGAATGTGAAGCAGAAAAGCTAACCACAGTGCCAACTATGCCCCCCAACTACATATTAAATCTTAATTCATTATACCTCTTAAAAGATTTCCTCAGGCTCAGATAAATACAATTTTTTTCCTAATGTACCTCATTGTAATAAACATTTCTGTAACACTTACATGTTGTTATAAGTCTAATTTTCTTAGATGATTACCCATTAAGCTAAAAGAATAAATACCTCACTAAGACTCTACCTTGGCAGCACAAGATGCATTGACACACAGCACACGTTATTTGCCATGGCAACACCCAAAAAAAATCTATTTTTAATGTCAGCAGCAAATTACAAATAATCAACTATGTGTCTACTAAAAAAGTAATAGAAAATTGGTCAATTAATTTACCATTACAATCTTCTAAATTAGTATATATTTGAATATACTGAACATAATTTTAAAACTTAAAAATAAACACAATTAATATGTGCAGTGATACAGAATATATACATGAAATCTGATCCAAATTTACCTGTGAAGAAGGTTTCCAGGATCTACATTCATGTGAAAGTCTTGGCAAGGTTGTACATGAAGCATCCATCCATCCATATTCTAAATCTGCTAACCCAGAGCAGGGTCATAGAGTAAGCTGGAGCCTAACCCAATAAGCATTGGGCACAAGTCCATCACAGGGTGCAGACATACACAGATCTGGGTCAATGTAGCCAATCCACCTAACCTGCAAGTCTTTAGACGGTGGGAGGAAACCCGAACACCAGGAGGAATCCCATGTGGACATGCGGATAACATGCAGGGACCATCTGGGAGGTGAACCCCAGTCTCCTTTGTGCCAGGCAGCAGTGCTTCCACTACATCACCCAGTCCGTAAAGCTGAACTGCAAAAGAGGTTTACTGGGACATAATATAAAATGCAAAACAGTATGTATAGAAACGATGTAGTAATGTAATAAGTAAAATATTTCATATACAGTACTATCATTTGAAAAAGATACACTTGAACACTCTCACTTTTATTTAAGAAAACGCTACAGCTGTGATGTGCCATTAGGCTCATACTGACCACATGAACTATTGAACACTGAGGGCTGCCACTGTGACTGCTGTATGTTATCCTTTCTTATTGCACAATGCCCATTGTTGTATTCTGTGTTTTAATGTTTATGGCTTGAACCTATCATACATCATTTTCATTATGCTTCCCTTTTGTTGTTATTTTTACTTATTAAGTGCAGTACATAGTGATATAATTAGGTAATAAAACTTCACTTTGGCTCTTTGTGAATTCTGATGCCTCCCAGAGCTACAAAGAAAACCCTGCATTTTCTTTTCACCCATGACAGTACAGACAAATTACAAGTACACCATCAAATTTGTTGGTGTGATAAGCAACAACAGTCAAGCTAAATACAGCAATGAGGGGACAGTCCTATCATATCAGTCATTGGACACGTTGAACTTCGAGAGACAAGCACTGTTGCATTCTGCTCACCTCTGAGGAAGCCAATGGTGGAAACTGGCAGCTGCTTCACCCTGAAAACATGGGCATTATCACTATCTTTACTTTCTGAAGCAATGCAAAAGTTATCAGTACACTCTGCAAAGTGCCCTGTATGACATTAGTACAAAATTACAGTCAAATACAAAAGAAAGACCATTCAATGGGCTGTAACATCAACTCAGAAAATCACAGTATTTGACTTATTTTACAATAAGATAACAATCAGCCAATATAGCTAATTGAGTCAATCAATGAATCAATCAATCAAAAAAAAAAACTCATTTATTGAATGGAAGCATTGAATTTCCTAATAGCAGTGAGCAGAAAAGAACCCCAGAGACATTTCTTAGCACACCGTGGTTTAATGAGCCTGCTGCTAAAAGTGCTCTGGGAGAGCACCTCTTGGAGGGGATGGAGGGGATTTTTCATGATGGCATGCAATTTTCCCATCATCCTCTTTACCACAACAGCTTTCAGTGTATCCAAGGTTCACCCTGTGATGGAGCAGCCTTTCCTGAAAGGTTTGTTCAGGCAGTGTGCTTCTTTTGAACTCAGGTTGCTTCCATAGGAGACTGCAGTGTAGAACAACGCACTGGCTACTATGGACTGGTAGAACATTCTGTATGCTCACATTATTCCTTAAAACCTGATGAGCAAATGCATGGCACACTGTTGTACGAAGTGTATGGTGAATGACTGCAGATCATCAAGCTTAGAGGAATCCCTTTCAGTCTTGTGTTTATTAACCTCAGCAGTGCTGTTGGTTGGGTGTTTTCTTAACACTCTCCTGGGTTGTAGTTCTGGATCCATTCATGCCAGCTTCTCCAAAGGTAACTGTTGAAACTAACTTAAACCTTCAGTCAAGTTTCCTTAAAAACTACACGTACACAGAATCTGTTAGTAGCCATCTACCTGCTTCAAACATCATTATCTGAGCACATGGCTGGGTCACATGGGAAGGGTGAGGGCAAACCTTTTTAGATGGCCATTCAGAGTATACTTGGCAGCATAAGGACTGAAAACCTTCCAGTATTACCTGGTGTTCACTTTTACTACCCATCATTATTATGAATTAGGGAATAACAATATTTTGATGAATTCCATGCACTTTTATTGTTGTTTTAACAATGATTTTATTTTTTTGTCAGTATGTTGGTGACATCATCACACAGCCATTCTGTACATCAACTTTGATAGGGGCACTGCCATTTTGTGTTATTTGGATGGATGCATCCATATTGTTGACAGTAACTATGCCTCATTACCACCATGTGACTTCCGATGTCGCTTTTTATGATGGTGTGCAGAATTTTGTATTTACAGTATGTGGGAAAACTTCTGTGGCTGTTAGGATTGACATTCTTAATTCATTCTTCTTAAGATGTAACCCTTTCGTCCCTGGATTTTCTGTTTTTATGGGAAAAATTATTTTGTGAGATATTCTACCTTTGGGGTGTCTAGGAAGCTCAAAAATGAAAAAAATGATCACTATTATTATACAATAGCTGCCAAATACGGCAATCTTCTTGAGGAAATAATATTGAAAGCAGTGCTCACAGTCCGGTGGCGTCCATTTTCACTTCCGTGTTTCGCGGACTGTATGCCAGTCACTTCAGTCTGCGCTAACAGTAGCATGCCTGGTTCCAATGGCTGCAAACGTACCTGTGTTATACAAAACAGCTGCATATATATATATATATATATATATATATATATATACTAGTAATAGGATGTCAGGGCCGAAAGGGTTAAAATTAATCTCTTCATCTTTTCTGGGGTTTTCTTACTCAGAATGTCTATTTCTGACTTTTGGATTTCAATTGGAGAGTTTATTAAAGAGTTTATTTTCAATGCCATTTTGTTTATCAGCATGATAATGCACCTGTTCAATGCACCAATGGCATCATAGACATGACAATAAGGCCACTTACTTTGAGCCTTTCTTACTTTGAGCCTTTTCTGTACTAGAATCTTTGCTTGTTTTCTTTTTACAATACACTGAATGTGAATTTAGGCAACATCCTATTGTACGATAAACTACTATAATAACTGCTATAAATATTATGATAACTACTATATAGTTAACTTGCAAAATGTACAGTACAGAACAGGACATACCAATTCAAGCAGTTGATACATTTTCAGTAATTTTCATTTTGGTTGCTTCATCTTTTTAAATGGTATGTTCCATGTACAATTCTAAATAATAATGGCAATGAAATAAAATATCATTCCAAATCTCTCTATACACAGCATAAACCTTTGTGTGATTGCATGACTCATAATTAAAGAATATTCACGTGATTACTAGATTTATAAAAACAAGACACATTTACAGTGTTTGGTCAATTTAAATATTTCTATGCAGTCTGTAAAATCTTGATTTTCTAAGCACCTTAATCACAATAAAAAGTTGGTGTGGGGAAGCCAACTGAAAGCAAGACGAGAGGTGACTGCTGTTTCATTTGTGTAGCTGTAACCTTCATATAAACATGTTTTCGAAATGAGCATTTTATTTCTCTTTGTTGACACATTTAAATTAGAGATACCTATTTTTTAATAGTATAACTGATATGGTAGGCACTACTCCTTCACAACTCCAAAAGATTGGCCTCAAAACTCATACCTGACTGCTGTCTTTGGGAAGTGTGCGTGTTCACCCCATGTCTGTGTGCATGTTTCCTCCTGGGTTACCCACATCTCAAAGATATGGGTGCAAGACTAAATGGTGACACTGAAATGGCCCAGAAGAAATGAATGTGCTCAATGACTAGACTGACTTGCTGTGACCTTGAAATTACATAAACTGTCCTCAGTAACTGGCTGAATTTTTCTTTTACAGTCATTTTCTTAGAATAATTGAAAAGACCAATTAAATCCAAGCCTGCAAGCTCTACTTAAATAATGCACTTAGGGTACACAGCATACTGTTTTACAATCTAGTTAATTCAGCTGAGGATTACTAAGGAAAAAGGCCAGACCTAGCCTTGGACAGAAACAGTCCATCAGATTCTAACCCACTAGGGCCAACTGAGAGTCATCAGTTCACCCAACAATACGTTTCTGGGATATGGGAACACACAACAACAGGAAGAATCTGCAAACTTCACAAAGAAAACAACTGCTCACAAGATCTGAACTGAGAACACAGAATCCATGAAGCAGCAGTGCTAATCAATTCACCATCATGCCATGCATGCATTTGAGCGTCATTTAACTGTTAACTGGTATTGCAGTCAAACTCTTCATTCTTAGACTAACCTGTCTTCTGTTTCACTTTTCTATACCCATGCCTGCCTACAATACTCTTGATTGTGTTGCACTGTATAAAGAGCTCTGTGCCTTTGTGCCCCCATGATAGATATATAGTTAAATAAAGAATGACTGACTGAGTGATTGATTGTGAGACTACTTGATAAGCACGCTACATATTGTTAATTTGGAAGAAAGATATCTCAGTGGTCTACCAATATTTTAAAAGATGTGACTTGTTTAAATGAAGGACAACATACACTTACAATGCATCACTAGTAAACAATTTGCCAGCTTATGGTTTGAAATTTTATGATAGAAAAAGAACCAACCAGATTTCATAAAAAGGATTACAACAGGATAACAGAGACTGATGGCAAGATAATGAGGTACAATCTAAAAATGACTACTGCACAAGGCATTAGAGATGCATTTCATTTTTTCTTTCTCATCAGATTCGTACAGGGCTATCTGGGAGTTCTTAGCCATAACGGGTAAAGAACATGGACATTTCTAGCATTTTCACACTCAATCTGCTTGACCCTTTCATCACATTTATGAGCAGTGAAACAGTGTTGAGCTGTAAGGCCAGAACAACAAAGAGGACAAGCAAGCAGTCCCTGTGACGTGGACCTACTGGTGTGCCATGGAGTCTCTGAGGGAAAAGTGTACAGTGAAGAAGGTAACACCTACCAGACACGCCGCCATATGTGGTTCGCTTCGCTACTCCGATGGAAGGCCAGGGTGAGCCGTCTGCTTTCAGTCCCATCAGCCCTGAGACCGTGTTGGTTGCTGTAACCCCATCAGCACCACCTGCACAGCAGTTATTAACAGTTAACCATGACTGACTGAATCCACAAACCAAAGAAGCTAATTAGTCATACAGCAGTTAGTAAGAGGAGAAAAAAAATCCTAAATCATAATTCATGAAAAGGTATTTTCTGCAAAACAATAAAGTATAATGACTTTAAGTAGCCACGTAAGAGCCATTTTCTTAAAATGCTTACAAATAAAGTGAATTTTTTTCCACACATCTCATTCTTTTTTAGCCTTAACAAAACTTTAACGCATTTAAAAATAGATATACTTCATGTAATATTTTGTCCATTTAATAAAGAATCATTTATCATTACATTAATATGGAAATTTTGAAAAATTCTACTGTTCATTTTTTTTTACTTTTACAGTCCATTTTTTGCTTTTAAGCAACTAATCTTTTACATATATATAACATTACATACAGGGATTAAGGTGGAATTTTCAAAAGAAATAACAATTTGAAGTTTATTAACGAATGGTAAATTATACTTAACAATCCATTTTAATGCAAACACATTAATGTCCATTAATGCGAACAAATTATTCAAACTATTAACACAGACTGATAATTGCCTTAATTCAACCAAAATGTGGATAGATAGATAGATAGATAGATAGATAGATAGATAGATAGATAGATAGATAGATAGATAGATAGATAGATAGATAGATAGATAGATAGATAGCCTATCTACTATATAAAAGTAAGTATCAAAGTGGCAAAATAGTGGAAAAATGCATATAAAATTAGTAAAATTAGTAGATTGTGCAAGTACTACTAAAAAGCATGTTTATATGCAGTATTTGCACATAGCCTAATAAAAACTGAGAAAGTAAAACAATTTAAATGCTTCATACCTTCATGAGCAGCCATTGCGATATCCACTATATTAGTGACATTGGGGGTCAGCTTGGCAAAGAATGGAATCTTAACAGCTTGCCGTACCCAGCGACAGATGTTTCGCACCAGCTCTGGATCCTGTTCAAATGGGTAAGTTACAAAACTCAATGATAAACTAATCTGATAAATCTGTGCATTGCACTGAGCAACAGAACCTAATACTACCAATCTGTCTGCCCTGCATGAGGCGGCAGAGGCATTCTATCCAGTTTATTGCCAGTCTTCTTAGAAATGGCTGACGGTTACATTGAATATTTGCTTAATTTGGGTCTCTCCTGCTATATGCAATGCAAATCATTTAGAATGCTTTTTATTTTCATTGAATATAGAGTGACTCAGAACAATTATTATCATTACTGAGAACAATTATTATCAGTTTACCGCTGAACACCATCACTTGGAAAAAACAAGGTGATATAATATCAGCATATTGGATAGCCCACTTTGTGCAATGTGAATAATGTCTGATTTTCTAATTAATTCATTCTCAAAGAGCTTTGGATTGCAAACAGACAGCCAACTATCACTTCTTAGCTTAAATTTCAAAGTACAATTGCCATATTTTTGTTAGCACAGTAAATTTATTTATGAAAAAAATACCAAGTTCAATATTGCTAGATTTGTATTTCCAGTTTCAACTAATTGATAATAACCCTGCAGTCACAAATACAGTGCAATGATGGGCAGTGCTGATGCATCAAGAGTGGTGTATGTCACTGGCTGCACAGATTTAATGGATTGCCTTAGCAGGGGTGGGCACTCCAAGTTGATGTCAAGGTTGATTTAATAGAGTCCCACAGTAAGAAAGCGTTATTTCAATGACGGTAGAAAAACTGTGAGTTTGAAAAAGTATGGGGTGGCAGAGATCAGTAGAAGTGGAGAGGGGCAAAGCAGAAAGGGTTTGAATAGAGGTTATTGTGTGGGGTATGCCAGACTGAGCACTCTGCGGTAGTTGTTTTAAAGCCTCTTGTTATGACCCTTTCACTAGGGGAGGGAGGGAGGGAGGGAGGGAGGGAGGGACAGACAGACAGACAGACAGACAGACAGACAGACAGACAGACAGACAGACAGACAGACAGACAGACAGACAGACAGATAGATAGATAGATAGATAGATAGATAGATAGATAGATAGATAGATAGATAGATAGATAGATTTATTTGTCCCCAGGAGCAAATTTGAGGAAATTTAGGAGCATGAATGTCGGACAGTAGCCTGATTACTATGAATTAATTGGAAAATATCCCACCGGTACTTGTTAGTGATGAGTGACCATGTTTGACATGCTAAATTCCAGTAAGTAAAAAGCAAACTAATGTATCTGTACAATTTAAACCATTTTATTCACACCTATGACCACATTTTGAGAGCCACTGCTCTAATTTATATTTGTTCATAAATTTATGTATGTAAAATCATATTTTCTCAAAAAATTGTCAGTATGAACAGTCCTTTCAAGGAGTTGTAAACAAAAAGCTGTTTTGGATGCACACACTGGCATCTTACTTACAAAGGACTGGACACACTATACTATAGGTATACTGTATATGTCCCGTATAAGTGTGTGCGAATGTAAAAATTTTCTCATAATGTTTTTGTGCTCAGAATTCTGTCTTCCGCTTTATGACAATAAACTAAACTGAATTACATAAGAGGGCTGTAAAAAGAATGGATGAGTATGCCTTTTCAGAGGCTAAGTTGGCAATTTGTTTAATTCACGTTACATAATGATACTCAACTGCTAATTTGTACTACAGCATGAGGCATACCATGCATAGGGCTTTGCATTGCCATTTCCACTTTTTAAGTTCTCAGCAGGCATGTTCCCCTGCTCAGAAACTTAGCTTTAAAGGCATTTTTATACCTTTCTCCAGGCACAAAGGTTCCTAGGAGAGCTTTCAAATTCTAAAGGATAGGGACATCAGATGCAAGCTTTTGTAAAGCATGATATAAACAAATGCAGAATGGCATAGAGTAGCTTGGAGCACCTGAAAATCATTACTAAGCAGCAGAAACAATAAACATTAAAGGTAAAAACAAAATTACAGGGTTTTAAATAATAATGCACACTAGGTATAGAGTCAGTCACTCTGTGTAATTAATGAGAATCATATTTAGAAACCAATTTGCTGAGTTAATTTCTTATAGCTACAATATAAATTGCAACTGTCTTTCTAATGGGTTTATCTATTAATAGTTACAGTAACTGCTAGGCTCATATATTGCAATCCATATAAAACTAATTGATGTAATGACATACACAGTAAATGTATTTTTTGAGAACACAGTAGGTAAAGTAATGTAGGTGCATGACAATAGATTGTGTGTGTCTGACATTTGACATCTCTAAATTGCTGAGATAAGAGGAGGTGTGTGGCAGCAATTTTGTGTGCTTCACAGTAAATTGGCCTATATAAATATTACATTATATAAATATTGGCGCTGTGTTGTTGTTCTTGATAAACAAAATGTTTTAAAGTTTCTTCCTCAGTTAGAGTACTGGATCAATGGTGGACAGTGAGATTGGACAGCTGTGACTGAAACAAAATCAAGTCCTGCATAGTCTTCTCTTTTCTGACTAACTGAGATTCAGTAACTCAGTAAAAACTACTATTTGTCATAAAGTAAGCATAAGGAGACTCAAAAATTGTACTGTTATTCTAAACAAGGACTCGAACCTATCTCTGTGTGGGTAAGCATGTGTGTAAATGTACCCTGAAATAGATTGGTGTCCTATTCAGCAGTGAGCTTCAGCTTCCTGCAACCCTGGGTTTGAAACATCAGGCATACAAAATGGATGTACAGAACTAAAACAGCTTATTTTTCATGTTATTTAAAACCATTAGTTGCTGGCACTGCCATGTCATAGGTTTATAGGGATAGTATTCTTGCATGTAAAGAGTACAGTGAATTTTTATTTGCAGGTGCGATTCAACATCCAACCTCTCCTTGAAACTTTTGTCTTTCTTAATGGAAAGTTCTTAATGAATTAATAATAATAATAATAATAATAATAATAAATTTATTTGTTTGTTGGCGCCTTTCTAAACACTCAAGGACACTGAACAATAGATAAAACACTGATTATAAACAAAACTAAAATACAAAAAATAAAATCAGACAGAGCAATTGTAATCAAAGAGTAAAAGCAGTCTTAAACAAATGAGTTTTAAGTTTAGATTTGAAAAGTGAGAATGATTCAATATTTCTAAGCTCAGATGGTAGTGAGTTCCAAAGCTGGGGAGCAGAGCAACTGAATGCTCTGCTCTCCATAGTGGTAAGACAGACAAAGGGGACAGTCAAGTGGATGGAGGAAGAGGATCTAAGGGCATGGGAGGGAATGGCAACATGGAGGAGGTCAGACAGATATGGAGAGGCAAGGTTGTGGATAGCCTTAAAAGTTAGTAGGAGAATTTTGAATTGAATTTGGAACTGAACTGGATGCCAATGAAGCTCCTGCAAAACGGGAGTGATATGGTGAATAGAGGGGGTTCTAGTAATGATGTGGGCAGCTGAATTCTGGACCAGTTGAAGTTTACAAAGAGATTTGCGAGAAAGACCAAAGAAAAGGAAAATTGCAATAATCTAGACGAGAAGTGACAAGGCTATGAACAAGGATAGCAGTGGTGTGGGGAGTGAGGGAGGGGCGAATACGATTAATGTTACGAAAGTGGAAAAATGCAGACCAGGAGATGTTATTGATGTGGGACTGAAAGGATAAAGTACTGTCAAGGATGACACCCAAACTCTTAACCTGTGGGGAAGGGGAGACAGAGGAATTATCAATAACAAATGAAAAATTATCTGTTTTGGATAATGTTGATTTTGTACCAATGAGGAGAACCTCAGTTTTGTCACTATTTAATTTAAGAAAATTTGAAGAAAACCAGGATTTGATTTCTGCTATGCAATCAATAAGTGAGGAGGGTGGAAAGGAAGCAGTAGGTTTGCTAGTGAGGTAGAGCTGGGTGTCATCAGCATAACAGTGGACGCTAATGTTATATTAACGAAAGATATTACCAAGGGAAAGGAGGTAAATAATGAAAAGGAGGGGTCCCAGGACAGAGCCCAGGGGCACACCTGAAGTAACAGTGGTGGGTTGGGATGTGAAAGTTTTAAGATGAACAAACTGAGTGTGGCCTGAGACGTAGGATCTGAACCAATCTAGTGGAGTGTTGGTTGGTAATGCCAACCGAAGATAATCTATTGAGAAGAGTAGTGTGACAAATAGTGTCAAATGCTGCACTCAGATCATGGAGGATGAGAATAGTAATTAAACCAGAATCAGCTGCCATAAGGAAGTCATTAGTAATTTTTATAAGTGCCATTTCTGTACGGTGGAGGGGACGAAAACCAGACTGGAACTGTTCATACAGATTATTTTGAGATAAATGAAAATGAAGTTGAATAGATTAGAAATAGGACAAAAAATACTGAAATTAGTCGGATCGGCACCAGGCTTTTTCAGTATTGGGGTTATTGCAGCAGTTTTAAAAGATGAAGGAACAGTACCAGTAGTGAGAGAAGAGTGGATTATAGCAGAGATAAGGGGGACCAGAGAGGGAGGCCGTCTTTGACCAGAACTGCAGGGAGGGGGTCCAGTTGACAGGTGGATGGCTTAGACGTACAGACAAGATCTGAGATTTCTGAGAAAGCAGGAGCTGAAAAGAGGAAAATGAGTGAGTTGGTGGGTGAAATTCAAATGAAGTATTGGAGGAATCCATACATAGAGACTGATGAATCTTCTGGATTTTTTCATTAAAAAAGAACATAAGGGAATTGCAAAAATCAGTTGAGTAAAGGTGAGAAAGTAAAGAATCCGGGGGTTGTGTGATATTATTAAGCAGTGAAAACAATGACTTGGTGTTGCCTTCATTGGAAGACATAATGTGAGTATAATAGTTAGATTTAGTTTGAGCAATACAGTCCTTGTAATAAAGTATATGTTTTCTGTACATCTCTTTGTGAACAAAGAGTCCAGTTTTTTATACAACCGTTCAAGTTGCCGGCCTTTGGCTTTCAAAAGCCGAAGTTCAGGCGTGAACCAGGGAGAAGAAAAGCAGAAAGAAACAGATCTAGTTTTTAATGGAGCGACAGAGTTAAGAATACCATTAAGTCCAGTGTTATAGTGTGAGACCAGTTCTTCAGGAGTGGATATATTATGAATGTCCATAAGGGAATCAATACTAGAGGAAAGAGAGTCTAAGTTAATATTCTTAATATTACAGAAAGACGGGAGACGGGAAAGCTTAGTATTGGAAAGTGCAAGTTTAACATTGAATTAAATAAGAAAATGATCAGTTATGAGGAGTTCATCTGCAGTGCAATCAACTGGGGTAACTCCAGAACAGCAAATCACATCCAAGATATGTCCTTTGGATTTTGTTAATACTTCAAAAATTGCTCCTAATTTGTGAGTATTAAATACCATAATTCTCTTCTGCTTTGACTATGAAAGCCAATTGAAATTTAAACATTTTAGAATTATCAGAAAAGTATCACAGGTAAAATATTATAATTAAATGTGTATTTTCTAAAGCAAAAATATTATGAAATGCAAAGCGCTGCAGTTCCTTGAATCTAAGATGTCAAATTTCAATAAAAAATATTTTTTTGAAAAAACAAACTACAGTATTTCAAAACAAAAACAGTTTTGTTTAACACAAACAGGTTGCAAAACTTTAACTAACATAAAACATAGTGGTCATGTGAGGCTGACTTCACACCACGGTAATCCTGAAAGTGGCTTCTTGTAAGGGCCGACTTGCTCTGGATTCACTAAATGTTTTTTCTTCATTTGTCTTTTTCCCTTTTCAAATGACCACACTATTATAATTTGATATAAATCTCAATGTTCTCTTGAATTAATGCCCTTTGAGCACTTATAATTTGTAGAAATGTATATTTGCATCCAGTTTTCATGCTGTGGGTCATTCTAAAAGGCACGCAGAGTGACAAGCAGCACTTCATTCTGAAGGATCCAGATTATGATGCCCTGATGACTCCACAATACAATCAGGCGTCTGCCAATCTAAGGATGCTCATTTTTCATTCACGTAAATGCATATTCACAGAAGTGACCACTAATTGCCCAGTAAATCCCTCTTTGGTCCTGACACCCAGGGTCTTGTCTGAGCCATCACACCATTGTGTCCACAGCTGGACTTCACTGCTCAAATGCAGGCACCAAGCTCAAAAACATCACAAAATGTATCCACATCATAAAAATTTCCAGCAATTCTTTCTCTTACCTCCTTCAGCTAAATCCTCAATAAATGAACTTAACTCTTGATAGCCCTAACAGGTAAGAGCTGATAAGACATCAGTTCAGAATGTACAGTTTATTTAAACTATAACAGAAAAAAACGGAAGATTATAATAATGTCATGCCTCATAACAGAGAAGTCCTGGAAACACAGTTTGACGTGTGTTATAAGCAAAGCATTTAATGCATATTTCAGAAAATGTTAAACAAAAATAAACATTATAAAATATTTCAAAGAATAATGCACAAAAATCTAATTCATGGACATTATTAAACATAATAATCATTATGACCAAAATGGACAAAAATTAAGCTAATTAGCCATGTTTTGTTATCTATCATTGTAATCAATGCCTGGGAGTTGACATTAATTTTAGAATTGCAATCATCTTTTCTGCAGATAACATTAAAGAAATGAATGAAGAATAAAAATTTAAAAATTATGACAAAAAACCATAAGAAAATAAGCTGACTGTATGGTTTTGTTTCTTAAACATAGTCAAACTGTCACCGTTTCTAAGAATAAATATAAATGAGCTTTTGTCTAAATGTCCAGGAGACGGTGTAATGATATTTGTTTAAATAAACAAAGAGAGCATTTTAAAAATGAGTAATAAGAATATGGAATGAAAAAAATATTTGAGTGCTCATTTTATAAGCGTCTTATCTCTGTTAAGGAGCTGCAAGATATTTGTCTGCAAAATCAAGACATTCTTCTTGAGGCTGCTAACTACATCCGTTTGTATCTGAACAGGACTGATACATTTTTTGTTTTCATTCTTATAACACTTTAATTACTATTAAAACCTAGGTTTTTGGGAAAAAGACTTCAAATTTTATAAAATGCATAAAAAGTAAACCTGCGGTGGGCTGGCGCCCTACCCGGGGGTTTGTTTCCTGCCTTGCGCTCTGCGCTGGCTGGGATTGGCTCCAGCAGACCCCCGTGACCCTGTAGTTAGGATATAGTGGGTTGGTTAATGGATGGATGGATAAAAAGTAAACAGACGGTTATAAAATACTTGAATTTCATTGGTCTATCACCATGTTGGATATGCTACTTTCTACAGTATGTCCCATTTCAATTTCTGTATCACTTATGTATCCATCCATCCATCCATTTTCCAACCGCTGAATCCAAACACAGGGTTACGGGGGTCTGCTGGAGCCAATCCCAGCCAACACAGGGCACAAGGCAGGAACCAATCCCGGGCAGGGTGCCAACCCACCGCAGGACACACACAAACACACCCACACACCAAGCACACACTAGGGCCAATTTAGAATCACCAATCCACCTAACCTGCATGTCTTTGGACTGTGGGAGGAAACCGGAGCGCCTGGAAGAAACCCACACAGACACGGGGAGAACATGCAAACTCGGGTCTCCTAACTGCGAGGCAGCAGTGCTACCACTGTGCCACCGTGCCGCCCTACTTATGTATCTATATATTTAATTTGGACACTTTATTAACACAGCATATTTATTTCACTTTGATGTAGTCTGTTAGCATTCTAATCTATTTAAATACAATACATTGTCATACTTCCAACTATCTATTCATTTTCTGGAGTTGTTTTATCCATTACAGAGTCCAAGCATGCAAAAATCTGCTTCTACAGCTTCATTTTTTCCATATTCAGATTCATGTGCACTTCCTTGTACGCCTTTTGTCGATGGCTGGCAGATACTGATAAGTCTGTTCATTCAGCCATTCTGCTCTAAATCTGTTACTGTAATATAAGAAAGTCTATGTAAAGTGAGTCCATCTCCTTCTCTTTGTCTCTGCTTCTGGACATAATCACTGACAAGTCAGACCGTTCTGAACATGGAGAATGTTGAGTTTTGTGGACTGTTCATTCATCTCACTGTGCAAGTGCTGCTCAGATTACACGTAGATATATTCATAGGCTTGGATGTCTGTGTGATTTATCCATTCAGTGGGTCATGAACACGTAGGTGAAATACAATTACATACAGTAGTTTTAGTTTCTATTGTTATTTTGTTGGAATTACAGAGAAAGGAAAGATGGTAAATATCCTGCTTTAAAAATTTACTTTTTCTCCTACACACTTAAGCAAATCACCTGTAATTAAAGCTAATTACAGCAAGATACAATAACCTGTTTTACTAACATTATTTTAATAGTGAATTTTCTGTTTACAAAGACTTAATTAAGTGTGAATATAATCTAAATGCTGTAAAAATATAATTTCCAGTTACTATGGAGATATTTGTTGGAACTGCAGAAAACGCAAAACTCCACTTTACTTTTTTCTTTAAAATCTTATGACAAGGACATTTTAGAAATGCATAATTCAGTATGCTCAATTAAGCAAATCAGTGAAAACAGAATTTAGAACAGTTGGGCACAATAGTCTATTTTAGAATAAGGTTTGTATCTCAATGTAAAAAGTGTATTAAGTTCAGGTCTAAATCAACATATATAAAATATGTATTTCAGTTCAAATTTATTTTAAATCACGTTAAATATACATACATATAGATAGACATGCTGTATTTGCATATGAAACATAATCTATGAAACATACAAAAACATATTCCTTTTCTAACAAAACACATTTTTTCCATTTTTTAAAGTAAGCTTTCAAAGTGATTTATTTTTAGATACTATCATGTAAAAGAATTTATATGTTGTATTTCTAAAAGCTTAACTGTTCAAGAAAAGTTTACCATTGGTTTCTGTGAAAACATTTTAAAAATTGCAAAAAGCTGATAACATTATTAGAATAGGTCAGCCCATGTCATAGAATTAAGGAATAAAATTTATGTGCATAAATATATAATCATCGTCATTGATCATTTAAAAATGTAAAAGATCTATTAAATTTAAATCAATTACATTTTTTTATAAGTCACTATATGCATATATATATATATTGTGACTGCTGCTGCAAGAGGAAGCGGCAGCCCTTCAGAAACCCCCTCTTAAATAGTTTTTCAATGGGAAACAAACTCACTTTTACAGCTCCTCTTTGTGGGATCAGCTGCTGGCACGTCGTACGAGGCTTCGAACATTTAAAAGAACGAGCTGCGGCTATCCTGTGGTCTCACTCTCCTGTCTCTCTTCCCTCAGACTCCCTCTACACTGGCCGCTGCTACTAGGCCACTTGACCCCCTTGATGAAGAAGACTTTGTGTTCTTTTGAGCAGGAGTCGGGGCTCATGTGTCATGTTTGACAGCTGTTCCATCAAATAGATCACCAACGTTTTAACTAATTGTTGAGTCTATAGTATTCTCAAATGTGCTTAACATTTCCAACCAATGCTCTCACACAAGGGCCAAAGTACAGGCGTGGCATTCAAACCCAGGATGCTGCTATCCACTATGCCACCTCTAAATGTTTTCACATATTTAAAATTCTCATTATGGAACAGTTTTCTCTAATAGGAGCTAGCGTATTACATTTATGCATGTAAAAGGAAATAAAAGTTATGGTATGTTTACTAGGATGCGAAGGTGGAGTATCCTTCCTTTTTTTTTTTGCATGGTAAAATAAACAAAGCCAGAACATAGAAGAGTTGCAAGCCTCTAAGTGCTCACCTCGCACAACCTGTGTAACCCACAGCTGCACAATTTCACCACAGCAGGTTAATCTCATCATCACCGCTTTAAGGCAGTATGGTGTAGTGGCTAAGGTTTCGATCTTTAAGCCTGCCAATTCAGTTCCCGCACATGATTTGCTGAATGACAACTAACTACCTTATCATGGCTGTGCTCCACCTGTAAAAAATATTCTCTAAACTATTCTGACCTTGAATAAAGACATCACCCAAATACTATTTATATGAGTATAACTGAGTAACAATATGTTAAGAACAACAACAAAAAAACATCAACAGAAATGTCAATGCACCCATATAGTACATATAGACTGCTTTCTTTTCCATTATACCACATTTGTTTTTTTTCTGCTTTATGCATTTGCCTGTTTTATATTCTAAGTACACCTACAACTCACAACCTAAACTGAGTTTCCACAGTTGCTTAGTCAAATACCAGGCTGGATAAATGCTACTGCAGGATTCTAGTGGTAGAGTCCAAAGTAATGTTCTTTCTGTTTTGAAGTTTGAACTTGAAGTTATCGTTGAACTGGTTAATTTGGCAACGTGCTGTATTTCTCCATTTTTAATTTTGGGAAAAATTACATTATTAGTTTTGCTTTTAGTTTAATTTTGAAAACTTAATTTTTCTATGTATCTACACATTTTGTTTAGAATAGAATTGTCACTATTTTGTGCTTACTTTTGCTATGGTGGTTCTTCAGAACAGAAGTTAGGTCAGGTCAGGTTAGGTTAGGTCAACAGAATAATCGTTGGTGTTGCATAGCCCATGGTTTCCAAGATTCTGGACTTTCTAAAACAACAGGACCATTCATTCATTCATTTGTATTTGATGGTCACAAGTAAGCGTTTAACAGATTTATTCAGGGTGAAACAGCTCAGTGTTACTTTCATCTTTGATTCCTGACTACCGTTTTAGGTTGGTTAGTTTCGGTTTGGGTTTGATTTTACAATATTCTTTGACATTCCTTTTGTCTATGACTAGATTTTTGCATTTCTCATTTCCTAGTCCTTAATAAAACATTTTTCTCTGTTTAGTTTTTCATCCTTAGCAGAACCTTGTTAAGAAAACAGAGTGGCTAAATATTATTTTTTAATTCTACCAGAATCCATTTAAACATTTATTTGTATTATTTTGTACTAGTTCCTTTTTATTAGGAAATATGACAAAAATATACTAAGTGCCACATGCTGTAATCTTTTATTACACTTAATTAAATCATTTTATGATTTCGAGAGAGCATGATGGTAGGGTATTTAGTACTACGGTCTCAAAAATCTGGTAGAATTTCTGTGAAGGCCAGTGGCCGTCTATATTAAGTTATCGCTTAATAAAGTGACTTCCCACCTTGCACCCTTTACTGCTGGGACAGGCACCCTGAACGTGAGAATTGATTAAAAGAAAGAATGGATGGACAGCTTTATTTCTTGAAAGCCAGCAGATGAGTCCCTCTTGGCATGGAGCGGATCTTGCAGATGACAGCAAAAACTTCAAATAAAAAGGAAGAATTCAAAGATGTAATGGAACAAAATGTCATCAGAAAACTTAATTGTCCTTTTAACATGTGATGATTGCGAGCTAAACAACTATTCATTTTTATCAAAACCAATCTTTGTAAAATTCATCCATGCCACTGAACAAATCCACATAGCCTTATAGTGGGAAGATGTCTCTTTAAAACTGAACTCATAGTATTGCGTTAATACTTAAAACAGGCTTTTAAAAAATCCCTAGTGATCAATGGCATTCATTCAGATAAAAACCTACACAGTATAAGCATATGCTTGTCTAACCATCCGTCAAATAGCTTTCATAACATTTTACTGTTTGTCAAAATGGCCATGCCTAACATGTATGTCAAGGATAAAAGCTGATGCACCTCCTGGCAGATTAAATGGGGGAGCTGAAAACTGAGAAGATGAAACATACTATTTTTTTGTTTGTTTGTTTAAATGGTCACATGAAGGGAGACAGTTTGTAAAGCAGTTGCCGTTTTTTATGTTGTTTTGAACTGCAGAGTTCAAATTAGTCAATGCACAACATGCTGTATGAAAACAACGGCTTTCTCCACTTATTCATTAAGGTTTGGGCAGTACATTTATTGACACTGACATGGTGATGTTATGCATCTGTATGTAAATTAAGAAAAACAAGATATCAGAACAAAATGGGACTTTTCCTTTAGCCACTTTTCAAGTACTGCCACAATGGCAAAACTTTCAAAAATAGATACTGTATATACAAATCACATGAAAAAAAAAAATTTCTGGGAAATAATGCTTTATTTTTTTTTCTTTATTATGAATTAGCTTTACTGGATTGTCAGTTTGTTTTTTTTTTCCATTGTTGGTTATGTGCTTGCGGCGGGCTGGCACCTTGCCCGGGATTTGTTTCCTCCCTTGCGCCCTGTGTTGGCTGGGATTGGCTCCAGCAGACCCCCATGACCCAGTGTTAGGATATAGCGGGTTGGATGATGGATGGATGGTTATGTGGTTGAGTTACGGAGCTATAATAATGGACCACAGAGACCATTTTTAAATGTGCTGCCCTTTATATTGTGTGTAGATTCAAGTATATACATGCATAAAAATAATATTATAACAGTCTCAAAAAAACTATATCAAATAAGGGGCACAGTGGCCTGATTTTATCATAACAGCGTTAACGAAAAAGCATAAGGAAGTATGACCTATTTGACCACAGACATTATACATTATTTTACACACACATAAACATGCGCACAAAGAAACAGGAACAGAAAGAAATGTTTATAGTGAACTAAATTACAATTTTGAAATGAGACTTAGATTACATTATTCCTGTACATCACAATGCTGTTTTCACACATTTTGTGTGCATGAATGCTGCTTTCTTACGCCTCAAGTTACTTTTAACACTTCAATACGACTCCACCAAACTGTTCTGCTAGCAAGGTTTTTAATAAATATATATTTTTTCCTTTTATTAATCATGGGGTTATTGAAAATATCAAGATACTGACCATCTCCAAAAAAGAATCAAGCACCAGGTCAGTGTCTACACACTAATCCATAGTCATCATACACACTGCACATGCAGTCTGTATTATTTTCATGCATGGGTGAAATTTTTTTTTAATTTTAAGAGGAAATGCTTCAAAATAATGTGTTACCTTTTGTCACAGCCTCAAAGAATTTCTCAGTCGTTTCCATAAAACAAACAACCAAAGAGAAAAAAAAATGTTTTCTGCAGCTGTTCAAAAAAGTGGCAAATGGAGTGATTAAATGATATTGCCTCTCTTTTAGTTCACACAGAGGTTACCTGCCTGAAGGCATGAGGCTTTGATTAGGTTTGTGTCTTACAGGAGAAAATTTAAAGCAAAGGATATAACTCTAGTAATTTATGAGCACTGCGGGAAGAAAATAGCTTTGTCTCCTGTTTAGAAGGAAACAATTTTTATTCCCTGTACTATAATAAATAGTCAGAATAGTAAGATAGAAAATCATGCCTTACCTTGCCACCTCCAGCTAGATAAAGCCTTTAAGACTCGTTATTGTCTCTGCCCTTAACAGCCACCATAATTTCACTTGGTATTTGGTTTATTTACGGTACTATACCAAAAATGGCTTAAGGAAGCTTTTTCAAAGTAACAGGCTTTGTCTTAGCAAGTAAGCTAACTAAAGCCTCATAATAAAACCAACAAAATTATTACAAGAATCTCACTTTGTTTCGGGCAGTTGAATTTGGCTGGAGACATTTGTCTTAGAAAGTAAACGAACTAAAACCTTATAATAAAACCAACAAAATTAGTTACAAGCATCTCACTTGTTTGGGATAGTTGAAATTGGCTGGAGACATTTGTCTTAGAAAGGAAACAAACTAAATCCTTATAATAAAACCAACAAAATTATTTCACTTGTAACTTGTCACTTGTTTAGGACAGTTAAATGTGGCTGGGGACAGCCCAAAATGTTCATTGACTCACAAAACAGGTAGAATGCCCAGAGGGGGCTGGGCGGTCTCGTGGCCTGGAACCCCTGCAGATTTTTTTTTGTTTGTTTGTTTTTTCTGTCCTCTCTGGCCATCGGACCTTACTCTTATTCTATGTTAATTAGTGTTGTCTTATTCTAATTCTTACTTTGCCTTTTATTTCTCTTTTCTTCATTATGTAAAGCACTTTGAGCTACATTATTTGTATGAAAATGTGCTATATAAATAAATGTTGTTGTTGATCACCAAACCCGTTAGCTGCCACCACTACATTGGGTTTCTGGGCTGCTTCTTGAAAAAAATTCACTACATATTATTGACAATCATAGGTATGAAATTAGACTCTTCAGAGTATCCAGCTATGTAGTTTATCCTGAATTTAGCTTTCTGTTATGGGGAGAAAACAATGGTAATATCTAGCATGATAAATATGTTGTAGTCTTTATTTCATTGTCTTTATATTTTTAGTTTAAGTTTTAATCCAGTCCATTTATCAAGATATCTGAATGCAGGGAACTCTGGCTGAAACTCCAAAGCAGGAACTGACTGGTCAGCTAGCCTGGGGGAATACAGGTAGCAAAGGTGAAAGGAACATTTGGCTGGGAATAGAATGGGGCTAAGTAATACCTAAACAGGACTAGAATGAAGAAGGGAGCTGGATTTAACCCATTGGTCTGGGAGTTTCATCAAGCCAGACAAACATAAAGAAAGGATAACAATGAAAGAGTCTCTCTCTCTCTGAATCTCAGCATCAATATTCAAACAGACTGTGCTACCTGCCATTATATCCAAGGGCCATGTCAGACCATGTTAGACCAGTGACAATAGACATTACAACAATCAGCCACTTGGTAGCCTATTATCAGTCAAATCAAATCAAGTGGTCTTATTGCCATACCGTCCATACATAGTATTGCAGCACTTGTACAGTGGCACAAAATAACGTTCCCCAGAACCACAGTGCAAAATATACATAAACACAGGACAAGTGCAAGATAGGTGAGGAACTATACGATTCCATAATAGATACTGTAAATAAATAATTAGAAATAAATAATAGGTAAGTGAATAGATAGAAATAAATAATTGATAAAAAATAACAGTAACACTAACAATAAAAACAAAAGCAGTGACAAATGTAACAAATGTACTGCATATACATTCATTACTAGGGGCTGCTCTGACATCAGGGGGGAAGGACAGAGTTCAGAGTCCAGACAGTCAAGGGGTAGAAGCTGTGGTAGTACCTGACAGAACTAGTTTGGATGCTACAGTACCTTTTGCCAGATGGAAGTGGGACAAAGAAACTGTGGGAAGGGCTGGCGGGGTCCTTCACGATGCTGTAAGCTTTGCAGATGCAGTGCTTTACAAAGATTTCTTCAGTGGAGGGCAGAGAGGACTCAGTGATCTTTTCTCCAGTGTGCACAATCCTCTGTATGACTTTACAGTCAGAGACACTGCAGTTCCCAAACCAGACAGTGATGCAACTTGTCGGACTGCTCTTGTTACCCTGTAAAATGTGGCGAGATTGGGGGGAGGGAGTCTTGCCTTCTTCAGCCAGTGAAGAAGTGGAGACACTGCTGTGCCTTCTTGGCTATGAAGGTGCTGTTAATTGACCCAGGAAAGTCAGTGCAGAGCCCTCAGTGAGCAGTGGATTGTGGACTGTATGGAGCTTCCTGAAGTCAAGAATCATTTCTTTCTTATTGACTACATTAGGAGACAGACTGTTGCACCTGCACCAGTCTGCCAGTTTTCATATCTCCATTCTGTTAGCTAACTCATCTCTATTGCTGATAAGACCCAATACCATTGTGTCATCTGTAAATATAATGATGGTTTTAGAGCTGTATTAAGCTGTACAATCACGAGTAAGCAGAATGAACAGAAGTGGGCTGACTGCTCAGCATGATGGTCCAGGAAATGGGGTTTCCAATGTGGACTGTCTGGGGTCTCTTTCTCAGGACATTCAGGAATCAGTTGTATAGGGAAGTGCTGAAGCCTAGCAGACTCAACTTCCCTATGAGCTTCTGAGGCATGATGGTGTTTAAAGTTGAACTGAAGTCCATAAAAAGCATCCTAGCATAAATGTAATTCAAGCATCAGTTTGTATTATTTTAACTAACACTCATTTTATTTTATTATTTTGGGCATATTATCTATCATACATGAGAACATTTGTTACTTGTTCTAATGAATGTTCTGGTGCTCTATCTGGTTGACTGGGCTTACACATGTAAAAATAAGGGGAAAGTATTGAACTACAGTAGCAGTTAATCCTGACAGTGTGGGACATTCTATTAAAGTCTACATAACAAAAAGTATAAAGGGAAGAATAAGGTCACCCTAGCAACCTACTGCAGCAAAACACTTTCCAACAGACAAGATGCTATAAAAATAGACTTTGAAACATTTCTAAGCTTTATTGTATTAATCTTAATAGATATTTACTCTAGCACCATATTGAACTTTATGTTCCAATAAGATCATTGCAGAAATAATGATTTTGACATAATGTTATCTAAAGCCTTGACATGAGAGATTTAAATAAAGTAGTTTCCCTTCCCTAAATTAATCTTAAAATAAAAACATAAACAGACATATTACAAGGCAGTTCTGACAATCACAAAATAACAATAGGATCTTGTTAGACCTAAACAAAGTTATCAAATAAATAGGGCAAGTTTTCTTTTTAAGTAAAATAAACTTATAAAATAATAATAATAATAATAATAATAATAATTCTCATCAAGATATATGATACTAAAAATAAGAAAATGATGATGATGATGAGAATAATATTGGAAAATATTCTTAACAGCTCAAAGTGCCCATGTTACACTAAATAAAAAGCCTGTACGTTTTCCTGAAAGTTATTCCATATTTAATTATTTGTAGGACAAACCTCTAGTCCCAATTTATCTGTGTCAACAACAGTCCTTAAGCTATAAGAGGTACTGCAAATATAACATTCACATTTTTGAAACCCAGACCCAGTCTGTTGCTGAGCTCATCACTTCTAGTGTTATGTAATGTCGTAAGTACGTTTCCAATGAATTTCCAATATATTGCTTTATTTCTTTAAAATGGTTTATTACAATTATGATTAAAATAGTTCAAAATTTTAAAAAAGCCTCAGAAAATATGCAGTAATATGACACTTTGTAATGGTATGTGTTGGCTTGCAGCAGTAAGAAGGTACTGTAGGTCTTTAATGTGGATCACTTAATTGGTGTGAATATGTAGCACGGCCAGTGGGTGTACAGCTTGGTAGTATTATGATTTCTATTTACTGTGCAACTGTTTTACAGTATGTCACTCACATTAGTGGCCCCTCCTAATCTTACAAAATGTTCCATATCCTGTAGCAAAAAAATGTAAATTAACTCACAAAATAAACCTTAAAATATAGCCCACAGAAAGCATGCATTTTCTCTATACGTAAGTTTCAAAATACTAGGTTTTCACCATTATTATATAATTTTCCATTAGGAAGTACTGTATATACTGTAATTTGAACTTAATGTCAGTTTCAATGACTTCCAAGCTCTACTTAATTTGCATTTAATTATTTAATGTATTACACACACTCATTATGTTTAAAGTATGATACATACACATTATTTAGCGCACTACACAGGTCAATAACATAATCAGTCTGTGTTATGCTTTAAATATTCATATACAAAATGAAAGGATTATCTGCTAATTTTACAGTACATACTGTATTCCTATTTATATGCAGCATGTATATATATATATATATATATATATATATATATATATTTTTTTTTTTTTTTTTTTTTTAAGGAACTTTTTTGGTGTTGTGCGTTACCCGCTGTTCCAGGAGTTGGTGCTGTTTTTTAACACCAGTTCTCTTCCTCACATCTCTGATGTCACTCCCCTTCCTACTGGAAGGACATATAACTGGAAGTTTGGACATTTTTGAAGTCAGTTTCATGGTGTGAATAGACATTCATTGCAACTATTGCTTGTTTTGTGCTTTTCGATTTTATGGTGTGACCGGGTTGTGCCCCAACTCTTTATCGTAGTCTGTATATATATATAAATACACACACACATACTGTATATATACAGTATATTGTGGTAGATAGCCCGTACACAGACAGACGGACATCATTTTAACTCCCAACACACATTTATTTACAAAGTATAAAAGTGCACAAACCCAGTGCCGCAGCACCAATCACCCCACAAGTCCAGGCCAAAACCACAGTCTGCCTTTCCTTTCTTCATGCTGCCTCTTTCCTCTCCCAGACCTCATCCTCTTCCATCCGACTCCAGCCCTGAATGAAGGGAGGCGGCCCCTTTTATTATCCCCCGGATGTGCTCCAGGTGTGCTCCGGCAATCTTCCACCGACACGCCCCAGTGTGGCGGAAGTGCCGGCTGTATCCCCGGAAGCACTCCGGGTGTCCCTGCTCCTCTTCCCCCCAGCACTTCCTGGTGTGGCGGAAGTGCTGAGGTCCAGGGCTCTCTAGGCATTGGGGCACCCCCTGGCGGAAACCACTGGCCCCTACAGGGTTGGGCTTCACAGCCCTGTACCCGTGGTCCCCAACACAACCAGGGCGGACGCCCCCTCGTGGTCTGGAGGAGGTGTGAGCCCTCCTCCGGTCCTCTTGGGCGTCCTGGCTGGGTACCACCCCCAGCCGCGTGCCACAATATATATATAGGTGACCCGGGTTCGTGGAGTTTGCATGTTCTCCCCATGTCTGTGTGGGTTTCCTCCAGGTACTCCG
Organism: Erpetoichthys calabaricus; assembly: GCF_900747795.2. NCBI lineage: Eukaryota > Metazoa > Chordata > Cladistia > Polypteriformes > Polypteridae > Erpetoichthys > Erpetoichthys calabaricus. The sequence goes on from NC_041403.2 coordinate 44,998,095, forward strand.
GTTTCCTCCCACAGTTCAAAGACATGCAGGTTAGGTACACTGGCGATCCTAAATTGTCCCTAGTGTGTGTGTGTGTGTGTGTGTGTGCGTATGTGTGCCCTGAGGTGGGCTGGCGCCCTGCCCGGGGTTTGTTTCCTGCCTTGGCCCCTGTGTTGGTTGAGATTGGCTCCAGCAGACCCCCGTGACACTGTAGTTAGGATATAGTGGGTTGGATAATGTATGGATATATATATATATCTGTGGTTCTCAACCCGTGGGCCGTGACAGGGAATATGGTGGGCCGCGCTAAAGTCTTAAATCAGTACCAAAATTAGACAAAAAGTCAGAGGAAACAAGAACATAATCCGCATTTTTTACGCATTGTTAGCGGCAGACCGTATGTACGGATGCAAGCTGCAGGATTTTAGGGCTTAGAGACGCTTTGTTTAATTTAGTTATTTTAGTACTTTAGTAGGATCAAAATGCAGCTGTAGCTGTTAACACTGGCTGATGCAAGCGATGATGCAAGAGATTTAAGCAATAATAATTTAAATTTGACTGTCACACACTTTTTCGGTTAACCTTTTTATTGTTTAGAGTAGACTTAGATTACTTTAGGCTTGTAGAGAAGTTTAGACCCTAAAATGGATCAATTTTTGAAACATAAGCCTTCGACTTCACACCAAGAAACAGATAGGAGTGGCAGCGAAAGTGGTTATGATCAAGACGACACAAAAGTTGTTACTTGTAAGAAAACTAAATATGCTCGAAAATATGATGTGGAATATATTAAATACGGTTTCGTTCCATCAGCAAATGACCAAAATCTGCTGATGTGTGTTATTTGTTTGCAAATCCTCTCGAACGAAGCTATGAAGCAGACGAAATTGCGTCGTCATCTTACTACAAGACATCCAGATCTACAGAATAAAACCAAAGAATATTTTGAGCGTAAAGCCACGGAATACACTAAACAGAAGACAGTGTTAAAAACAAGAGTTACTCTCAACGAAAAAACTGTTAAAGCATCCTACTTGATTGCTCAGAGAATCGCAAAAGCAAAGAAACCACACACAATTGGAGAAGATCTTATCATGCCGGCTGCTCTTGAGATTTGCGATGTATTGTTTGGCTCAGAATATGCTACAAAACTGAAAAGCATTCCCATCTCGAATGATACTGTCTGCAGAAGAATTTCTGAAATGTCGGGGGACATTGTCATGCAGTTAACTGAACGGTTACAGTCTAATAAGTTTGCAATTCAATTAGATGAATCAACTGATATTGCTGGTGAAGCACAGCTGCTTGTTTATGTTCGCTATTGTTGGCAAAATGTTATGGAAGAGGAATTTTCTTTTTTGCAAGTCATTGCCATCAAGAACGATGGCGGATGAACTATTTTGTGTTATAAACGAATTTTTCACAATTTTTGGCCTGCAGTGGACGAACTGCACCGACGGTGCTGCCACAATGACTGGTCGCAACAATGGTGTTGTAGCCTGCATAAAGCAAGTGTCGCCCGAAATTGTAGACACTCATTGCATGATCCATCGTGAAGCATTGCCTTCAAAGAATATGCACGAAACTCTGGGACCTGTACTCGATGACTGTGTACGGATTGTAAACTTCATTAAAACTAGAACAGTGAACAGTCGATTATTTGCTCAACTTTGTATCGAGGCAGATGCAGAACACAAGCATCTCATATTGCACTTGGCTATTCGTTGGCTATCCAGAGGGAAAGTTCTTGCAAGAGTGTTTGAACTTCGTTTCAAATTGTTGCAGTTTTTGACCGAACACGATCTCGACCTGGCCGGTAAGGTCGCAGATACTGAGTGGCTTGCCATACTGGCATACCTTTCTGACATTTTTAGTCTTTTGAACAGTCTGAACTCATCACTGCAGGGTAAAGATGCCAGTTTACTCAAGACATATGACAAAGTGGCACCTTTTAAGAAGAAGCTACGACTTTGGCGCACACGACTCGAAAGCAATCCACACGACATGTTTCAGTTATTTTGTGAGTTTATAGAGAGCAATGAAGTCAACGGCGAGATGCTGAAATGGGACACTGGTGTAATAAGACAGCATCTGACATCTCTTGCTGAATATTTTGACAAATACTTCATGTCCGAAGACATTGAAGCTTTTGACTGGATTCGTAATCCTTTTCAGTGTGCATCCTCTGAATTAACCGGTCGTGCACAAGATGAATTAGCGGAGCTGTCTAGCGATCGCACATTACAAATCAAATTTGACAATCCTGCTACGGATATCTCTTCCTTTTGGTGCATAGTTTCGCTTGAATATCCGTTGTTGTCAGCACTAGCGATGAAAGTTCTTATACCTTTTTCAACAACTTATTTGTGCGAGGTTTCATTTTCTGCATTGACTGCCATGAAAACAAAATATTGGTCAAGAATGAACGTGGAGGATGATCTTCGAGTGTGTTTATCAAAAATTTCAGCCAGAATTGACATGCTATGTAAGCCCAAACAGCATCATCTTTGACAACTTTACTAATGTAAATGAAAATAAAATAAACCAGATAATGATTATCGTTGTTTCTCTATTTATTATTGTATTTGTGTAGCAAGCAATGAGCAACTAAACATGTAAAGAAAAAATTACATAATACTGTATTTTAGTAATATTTACCCCCAATTACTAAACGCATGAGCAATAAATTATATGCCAGTGAAGGCTAACATGTGGGCCGCAAAAATGTTTGAATTGTTAATGTGGGCCTTGCGTAAACAGGGCCTGAGAACCACTGATATATATATATATATATATATATATATATATATATATATATATATATATATATATATATTATAATATATATATATATATATATTATAATATATATATATATATATATATATATATATATATATATATATATATACACACATATATATTCCAGTTTAGCCCAATTCAAGCTTATTGGAGTCTGGCACCTAATCTGATACCACAGTTCAGAGTCACCAGTTAATCTAACCTGAATGTATCTGAAAGTGAAGGATGAAACCCATGCAGAAGCAAAAGATAATGCAAACTCAACACAGGCAAGAAGCAGCCATGGGATTCTAATCAAGGAAGGATATTCAATTCAGGAGGCACCAGCATTAAACCTTGCACCACTGTGACAACTAACTTTAAGTAATATGAGTAACAGAATTGAAATAAACTATTTAAAGTTAATACTAAATACAAGTGCCTTGACAGATGCCTTTCCAACATAATATAAATCTAAAGTGTGATTTAGAATATTAGAGAAGACAGAAAGTGTTCTGACAAAAAGCTAAAAATAAATATCACATAAAGTAAACAATTATGATGTTTTTGTATTACATACAGTGTGGGTGTATGTGTATATTTTATTTTATACTGTACATATATACATATATATATATATATACAGTATATATCTATATATATATATCTATATATATATATCTATATATATATATATATGTATATATATATACACATATATATATATACACACACATACATACACACACACTGTATATACTTTAATATATGCAAACGGAATTATGTCTAAGAAAACTATTTTAATTTCATTATCTATTGAGTATTTATACCACATAAGGTTCATTTGCAAGTTGTAAAATCCAATGATTGCCCACAATGGTCCTTCAGTGATTATGATAAAAAAAGCACTAGATTTTGATTATTCAAATTTTTCAGTAGTGATGGACTGGCCACACATGTCACTTGTTCTATTTTACCAACATTAAATATTGAACAACCCAGAAGTCAAACTCACATCTGGATTATTTCTGCCTGTAAGGTACAGAACATATCAAGGCTCCACTGCAGTTTTCCTTATGAGTTGTGAATGAGACTTAAGCTGAAGGCTTACCTGGCCGCAGGCCAAACCCATGCCTCTCTCTCCCATGCCGTGTGGACAGGATAAGTTTAACTCCAGGGCATCAGCACCAGAAGCCTTTTTAAAAATGGAAAATAGGAAAATTAGTCTGATATTGTGAAAGCCTTTTTCCAAAATCCAGGCATGCTTGCATGTGTCTGTGTTAACCAACTGCTGCAGCATATCAACTTAACTTCTTTAACAAGCATTGCTTTCCATGCAGCACAAAACCACAAGTTTGTGAAAGTAAATTTTATTTTTAATTAAGATTATTGACTGCTTTGAAGACAATGTCTGAAGTGCCTTTCTGTTTAATTGCTGTACAGGAACTTACTTTGATACTAAGAACAAAAGAAATTATTACTACACAGACATATCAGAATATTCAGACATTCAGACAAAGCATAACAGGAACGGGAACAATTTAGAAGAGAACAGGCTAGTCAGCCCAACAAAGCCTTACTTATTCCTTCCTTTTATTTTCAGTTTCTGTAAGACAACTCATGTTTACCTTTTTCATACTACGTATTTTAAAATGATTATGTGATACTTTAAGTGTTGTAAGTATTGGTTTTTCATTTTCTGTATTCTTACCAACTTATTACCAATACAACCTTAAATTGAATTAAGTGGTCTTGAAAATGTTATGTTTTCTTATAAAAATAATAATGAATGGTTTTAGAGTGTTTTTTGTATGTCTAAAGAATTTTACAAATGTTCAAAAAAGCATATCAGGAACAGAAGCACAGAAACAGTAAACTGGCTTAAAGATAATATTATTATTATTGAGAAAGACCATTATCTGCATCCTCGTACATTTGCGGTATTTCTTTTTAATAAAGCAGCATGTTCACATAACAGTGACAAGCTCTAACTCTCCCAGTCTCTGTCAGACAGGAATGTGATATGGGGACGATTCATTTTATTAGTCTACGACATCCTATCACGCGCTCAGATAAAAGATTAAAATGCCTGCATATGGTGCATTTTGTTAATTTCATATGCAAAATAATATTCTTTTTAAAAGGTATTTTACTACTTAGATATTTAAGAAAATTATTTTTAAACAGTGATTTACAGAGTTCAAAAAGTTTGAATAGGGAAAAAGCATTTGACAGGCAATTACATCTCCAAAGGGCCTTTAAAATGCATCAGAAGAGGGATTTAAACAATTACGAAACCTCTACAAACCTGCCAGAGTGAGTCCAACAGCAGATTTATGATTTTCCTCAAACTGACAGCCATTAGAGAGGAAAAGAATAATAAGCATTTTAGCCTTACAAAGAGCAGGGGAGCAAGAGGCATGATAAAGCCATTTATCATAGTCAGCCTTAAAAGTAGTAGAGCTCATGTCAAGCATGGATTCCGTAAAAGATTTCATGGTCAATTAACCGAGAACAGGTACAAAATGGACACAATGCAAAAAGATCACAGAGCCAATTACCAATAATGTTTAATTTCACCCTTGTTCGTCCATTGCTTTAGGTTAAAAGTATTTCCTTCAACACAGCATAAAAGAACCAGTGACACGAAACTAACTATCAATATGTGATCACAATGAGAGGCTTTAGTTTAGTTTGGAAAGCAAAGCCCATTAAGTAGTTACTATTGTTAAGTTTGATTAGAAATAAAGCTAGAAAGAGGAACAGACAATAATATTTTAATAGAAATTGAACCTTGTAATAAGTTTTGATTGAGACAAATACAAATCCCACAAACACACAAAGAAATTGGATTTACCATACTGGGTCTAGCTCATATGCAGATCATTGACTTAAATAATTATGCAACGGTTTGGTCAATTCACTGAGCATTTATTGTGACATCAGACTCTTTAAAGAGAAGTGCTTCATAAAACTAAAGCCTGCCTTACTTTCGAATCAATGCAACTTTGCCCCTCCAGAGCAACCAACATGACTTCAAATTTGACACTGCATGTGCCATTCCCACTGTTAATTCAATTCTGTCTGTCGCTACTGTATCACTCACACACACACACACACACACACATATATATAAATTCAGTTTAATGTTAATGCAAAATTCAAGAACGACTATCTTTAGTTCACATCTAAAAGGAAAATATTGTACAGGTGAACCGAAATGTTGTGTTTCAACTTTCCTTTTATTTTTTGGATAATAATTAATATTTGCCCTTACATAAATTTATATGCATGCATAATTAATATTCATTGTTACATTTGAAAGGAAAGTCTATTATAGCATTACATTTTTTTTTTAAATTATATTGAATTTATTAAAATCAAATAACATTCCATAAACATAACTCAAGTTTTACAAAAAGAAAAAAACGAAAAATAAAAAAGGTTCGAAATCATATATCATTACATGGTATTTCACCCAAGAAGCATCTGCAGGCCATCTGGCCTAGCGGTTAAATGTATGGACTGCACACCTCAGTCTTAACCACTGCTTTAGCCTGAAAATCTGATTAGTATTTAGCCTTTGTGAGTGTCAAAGGAAAATGATGTAATTCTGGAAAATATAAGGAAAGTACTTGAGGATGATATTTGAAATGAAACTCACATCAAAGTAATCTTCAGGCCAGACTAGTATTTATTTATACAAACACTAGAAGAGAGGTTATTGAAGGTTCATCCCTACCTAGCAAAAAACAGTAATGGCACTTTAGCACTGGAACCACAGTGCTGCTGTAAAAAGAACATATGTCACAGACGGCCGGGACGCCTCTTTACAGAGAGGACTGGGGGAGCAAGCGTGAGCAGAACAGTACCTCCCCCAGGACGTTAGTTGGCAGCCCCAATGGGTTGCAGTGGTGCCTCGGATTCTCACAGGGCTTCATGGGAGTTGGAGTTATCTACAGCCCTGTTGGGATCTGGGGGTGCGGTCAGGGGGTACTACAACAGCTGCTGAGCCCTCTTGGGTGGGTTTTCCGCCACATCTGGAAGTGCTGCTGAAAGTAGGTCAACGAGCACCATGAGCACTTCCGGGGGCGTTATAAAAGGAGCCAACAGTCACCACTCCGGGAGCCAGAGTTGGAAGGAGAGAGACAAAGGTTGCTAGAGAGGAGTGCAGGATAAAGAAAAAGAAAGAGAAAGTAAAGTACAGTGGAACCTCGGTTCACGAACGTCTCGGTACACGTACAAATCGGTTTACGACCAAAAAGTTTGCCAAACTTTTGCCTCGGTTCACGACCACACACTCGGTATACGAACAAGCCAGTTTCCCTTTCGGTTTGTACATGTTCAGTCTCTCCTTGTGCATTTCCTGTGCAGCGAGCAAAAGAGAGAGAGAGCGAGAGAGCACGCAACACACACACGAGAGAGAGACACACACACACAGGCAGCGTGAGAGAGAGAGCTGGACGCATAAGGTAGGAAGGCAGTTAAAGAATGCACTGGGCTTGATTTTGTTTTCACTTCTGTTTACAGCGATCGGTTCATAGTATGCATTGTTGCAATGTTACTATTCTTGGTGGTTTATTAAATTACGGATTTTTTCAAATGTTCATTTTTTTCCCTGTGCTTAAAACTCATTAAAAAAAAGTGTTTTTAGCCAGCGGTTGGTAGCGCTATATCGCGAACTATTGCAGTGTTAGTTTTCTCTGTTGTTCAAGGTTTTTACATTTAGTTTACTATTACGCTGTGCATTCTATGGTTTAATTAACTATATTTGTGCTTAAAAACTTAAAAAATATATATATTTACATACAGTTTGTATGGTCTGGAACGGATTAATTGTATTTACATACAATCCTATGGGGGAAATTGCTTCGGTTCACGACCAAATCGGTTTACGATCAGAGTTTTGGAACGAATTATGGTCGTGAACTGAGGTTCCACTGTATTGGGATTGTGCTTGTGTTTGGGACTGTGTTGTGGGCTCGAGGGAACAGGGAAAACATTCTCCAAGAGCGAAAAGAAAACACAAAACAGCTTGTGTTTTTATAAGTGTGCCTCCTGCGTCTGTCTGTATTGGGTTAAGAGCTGGTATAGTGTCACCGTCACACATAACATTATCAGAGATACTTAATACAGTTCAGGTTGCAGAGGACCTGAGCCTATCCACGCAGCACTGAGTGCAAGGAAGGAGTGAATCAACTCTGGATAGGACTCTTGTCACACACACCTACAGGAGGCCAAAGTAGCATTTCACAGAAGATCTCACATGTACTGCTGACAGTGTAAAAGTGGTGATGAAGATGCAACACCACTTTTTAATTTCAGGAGGCTGAAGATGTTTGGCAAGGGCCTGTATACCATCAGATCATTTTACACCTGTACCTTTGAAAGCATCCTAATTCAATGTGTTACTGCCTGGTATGGGGACGGCACTGCCCTCAGATCACAAAGTCTTGCAAAGAGTAGTGCATTCTTCCCAACAAATCATGGGAGGTGACACTCCTTACCAACAAGACATACATGTTAGGTAGTGCCTAAGGAAAGCCAAGAAAATCATCAGTGACACCACTCTTTAGAGTCATGAACTGTTCAAATTGTTACTTTCAGGCAGACAATGTCATACAGGCTCCGAAACAGCTTCTTCCATCAAGTTATTAGGATGCTGAATTCCGCATAGTGACTGGTACTAAGCCTTATCAACACCCCAACCCTCCACCACACTAATGCTACTGTTCCTTCATCCCTACAATCCTTTGCACCTCAACTATTTTATGCCATTATTTCATGTTGAGCCCCTAAACCCTAATATTTATTTTAGTAAATACCATCAACAAGACTTCTTTATATCATTTACAGAAGCATGTAAAAAGACAATTCTCTTCCCTCCTTCTCCTTCCACTCCTCCAGGTGAGCTTCATCCTCTGCCTCCCACCCCTTAGGTGAGGCGTCAAAACCCTTCCAGTGTTACAGCCCTGCATGTTGAAAACACTTCCAGAGTGATGTGGAAGTTCCTTAAAATAGGGGTGGTATGTCCCTACAGTTCTCCCTGGCGGTGCCCATGAGACCCAGCAGGACTGTCTGATGGGACTGCAATTCCCAGCCTGTCCTGCGGGTATCCATGCAGGCACCGTAGCCCAGGGAGACTGTCACCAATTTTATCGGGTGAGTAAATAGTTCAAGTGGGTAGGCTCCCTGTGCCCTCCTGGCCGGGCAAGAAACCTTCAACCATCCTGGCCTGAACACCAGCCCCTGCTTGGTGTCGATGACAATGCCCAATTGTTTACTTACTGTATGTAGCGATTTTATTTTGTACAATGTGTGACCGATAAATTGATATTTAAATGTTTTTATTATATGTGTACTGTACCGTGTACAGTAAATTTGCTGTCAAATGAATATTGCTCTACTGCTGTGGAGCTTATGCACAAGTTTTTCACTCACCTGTACATTTATGTTAAGGAAAGTGACAATAAAGTGACTTTACTTAACTTGAGTCATGAATTTACCTAACATCTTTGGATACGAGGAGGAAAACCAGCACGAAACCTAAGCAAACATGAAAAATGAGTAGATCCCATGAAGAAAGCAAGTAGTCTCAGGATTTGAAGCTGGGATTCTGAATCCATTAGGAAGAAATTGTAATCACAGCCTTTTAAGTGCTAAGCACGTTATAAGAAACTCAGCTCTGTCTTTAGCAAGGTGGCCAAGCACAGTGAAAGGAGCTGATAAATTTGAATTGCTGAAAAGCAGACAGACATTTTTTTTTGGAAAAATTAATTATATGGTTTAAAAAGCAGATTTAAATAAATGATACTTGCAGTGATACTTAATGTTGTTTGACTCATATCTGCATTGTAATTTTTTTTTTTTTGAGCATTACTTTCTGACATTACTCGGTATATAATTGAAAATGACTGAATGCATTTTAAACATCCAGTTTATGCAGATACCTCCATGAATACTGAAGAACAGCATACTTCATTCCAGATGTATGTGAGCTGAGACACCCACTGATCATTGTGCTTTAAATCAATTCATACAGTACCTTAAACAATGTCTGAATGTTAACATTATTACTTCTTATAGATATCACAGTAGAATTTGTCAGCATTATTTTTCCATTTTGTGTGCTCTTTGTTATGCGTTTTTTAACTCCAGTACTCACAGTACTGTCTACAGCAAATCTTTAAAATGTCACCATAAATGAGGCAGCTGACACCAGTTACCAGGTGTCTTTTTGTTATTGTGTCATCTTCTGCAATTCATGCAAAAATTACCCAAATTGCAAATAGGGTAGACTCTGGCAACAAAATGAAGCATTTATTGATATCTGTGAAATGTTTCTTTTGATGGGATTCATCCATAGTAAAATACTAGTACCCTGAATATTCCTATTACTAAAGATGACAAAACAACAGGGGAATTGGTAACTGGATTATGTTTGGACCTGGCAACTCGGTGGAAAGATTTGAGGGTAAAATATAAGCAACATAACAACAATAAATTACTGGAGACACTTAGGTGGCAATTCTAAACTACTCACATTATGTTTTGAGTTAGCTAATACTTTAGAACATGGGGTGTCAAGTTCAGTCCAGGGGGGCTACAATAGCTGCAAATGTTTGATCCAATTTAATTTGCTAATTAGAAGCCAGTTATTGCTGCTGAAGTTAATTGTTGTTCAAACACCATTTCTGTGCTTCACTTTAATTAAATCACTTGTTAAGATTTTCAACCCTTAATTGCTTCTTTTAGTCTTAAACAGTTACATTCACTTTTTAATTGCTTTTTATTTTCTTAACAAGCTGCTCATTAAGAATAAGATGTTAAATAACAAAGTAACTAGCAGTTTGCCATCTGACTTGGTCCTGCTCACACCCGTATTCATCATGAAGTATATGTATTGAGAAAATATTTCAAAAGAAGTGAAATAGAAAAAGTGAAGGCCACTAATCATTTGGAAGATATTCTGGGGAAAAAAATCATTAATATAAGATTGACTTAACGTGGCATGAAGGCTAAGGTGTGAGGTGAGGAGACCACACAAACACCTCAGGTGGTACCTTGGTTAAGGGTGACATTATCTAGCAAGAGTATTTTTTAACATTATGTAATAAAATATATTAAAAAAAAAGATTTAATTATGAACCTCACAAATTGCAAACTAATCCTAATCCTTATGTATAAATAAACTTAAAAAACTGTAAGATATATTTTCAAATGTCTCATAATGCATTTTAACATTCTGTTGTAATGCAGCTTGCACAGCCTGGCAGCAAACTTCCAAGAATCAGAACGGCCCATGCGCATTTCGAAACTACTGCATGATACTGCTGTTCATTTTCCTGATTTTCATATATTTTGTTGTGTTAACATTGACAATGCCATTTTGTAAAAAAATCTAGAATGGTAATATGGGGTTTGTCACATGTATAATGTCTGTTAAATGCCCATTAAGGTTGCCACACTTATGTTTAGTTAAGGCGGCCTAGACAGAGTCTGAAAATGTCAAAGTAAAGAAATAGGCAGGATGACTAAAATGGCCAAGTTTTATTTAGCATTCAATTTTGCAATCACAGCACTGATTATTGTAAAGCCTGTATCGCAATATCTTTATATATATAAAATCCAATGTCTGTCTGTCTGTATATCTGTTTTGATTTTCATGACAGAACTACTTAACGGATTTAGATCTGTTTTTTTTCTATAATTTGCTTGAACATTCCGGTTGATTTTGCAACTCTCATCGTATTATATTATAGTTCGATTGCGGCACCGATTTATTCCCGTGAATCTGAAAGACAGGCTGTGGGCCAAGGGGAGGGGGAGGCAGGACCTCAGGAGTAGGGAGCCAGGCGGGGTCATCCTCATTCACGCGCCACCCTCCGTTCAAGTCGCTGTACCTCTCGCCATTTGTTGGACTTGCCTCCGCTTAGCTAGAAATACCTGTTTGTTCAGCAGACAGACTGTGAAAGAGTAACATTTGACATTTTTGAGAGGGAGATCTCAGCTATGTGTGTTTTAGAGGGTAGCTGCTCATTGGCAGAGATATCACGGCTCTTCTCCCCATGCGGGGGACGCTCTCCCATCAGAGCTGAACAGGATCAGATACAGTGGCAACGTTTGATATTGGAGTGTACCTACCTTCCACTTGGCCAGAGATACCTTACCAACCGTTTACATTTTTGGCAAAGAGATCACAGCTACATTCTCATCCCTGATAGCAAAACCAAAAATATTACATATCAAGAGGCCCTTGGATATGAAAGCTATCAATATAAATTCGTCTCAATACAAATTATTACATTTCTAAAAATTTTTTTTCATTGATTTCTAAAGTTTGCCCTGTTTTACTACTATGCGGGTGGAGCCGTGGGGGACAACTAGTATATGTAGATTAAGGGTGTCATCTCATGCCTAGAAAGGTTTGCAGGGTATGGGTGGTTAGGGGCAAAATGTACCTTGCTATAGTTGACATTATTTAAAGCTGAACTTGCATGGCATAATGAAAGCCCTAATAAGCCACAAAATTAGACAACATTCTCTGTTATCACCAAGAATTAGCTTCTAATTCATTACCTGTGTGATAACAAAATATGCAACATCTGCAGCGCTCCATGTCTAACCTTGAACACCTTTGCTTTAGAGCTTCAAGCATTACACTTACAGCTTTTGTTCTGAAGTAACTTAATTGACAAAAAAAATTTAAAAAATCTAAAAGCTAAATAAAGAATTTACTGCTTGACTTTAGCAGTAAAAGCAGAAACTATAAAGTAAACTATAAAATGATTATGAAAGACGTCTACAGATGAAAAATATGCATACAAAGTAATTTATCAAACTCCTAAACAATTCTGTTAAAATGTGACTCCTGTAATATGCCACAGTTGAGATTCTGCTGTAGGTTTCTATGGCAGCCTTCTAAAGCTGAACATGTCTTAATTAGGTGCATCAAGGTGGAGCAGACAACTATAAATAAAATACAGAAATTACGTACTTGTCTACAAAGAGCTGGCTGTTGCAGAAGACACTACTCCCAAAACAGCCGAGTTACACACGGGGCCAGAGAAATTACAAATATGTATTGGAGGCGGTCGGCCAGCCAGTCAGTCAGTTAGGATTTGATGTTTCATCCTTTATCATATTAAAATGACTGCTTTGTCTTCTACTAGATAGAATCCATCTCTGTTGTTAGTTATTAGCACTAAAACATAAGTAACATGATACTTATAATTGGATACTAACCCTCACCTATTCTGTTTCTCTTCTCGATACTCAAATGTGGCACTTGGTGCCACGGCCCACCTGTCGAGTTGTTTTGCCTGCCTAAGGTAAAGTCATCCCTGATGGAGGATTGCAGGAATTGTGGGAAGGAGGGGTAATTTCATCGGATTGGCTGGCCCAGCGCTGTTTCAGCTGTGGAATGGCCAAATGGGGGAGGCAGCTTGATGGATGAGGTCTCCAGGACTCTAAATATATCCAAATCTTCTTATGTGATATCATCTGCTGTTAAATTCTGCTCCGTACTTCTAAAATTTTTATTTTTATACTGTATTGAGGATTTGTTCTGTTCTGTGTATTGTATTGTATTGTATTGTATTGTATTGTATTGTATTGATCCCCTTCTTTTGACACCTACTGCACACCCAACCTATGTGTAAAGGGGTCTCTCTTTGAAACTGCCTTTCCCAAGGTTTCTTCCATTTTTTCCCTACAAGGTTTTTTTTGGGAGTTTTTCCTTGTCTTCTTAGAGAGTCAAGGCTGGGGGGCTGTCAAGAGGCAGGGCCTGTTAAAGCCCATTGCAGCACTTCTTGTGTGATTTTGGGCTATACAAAAATATATTGTATTGTATTGTATTGTACTATATCCAAATTTTTTCCAAGTCAAAAAGAACAGAGAATTATACTTCATAGAAACAATTCAAAAATGAAAAAAACTGTGTTTAAATATGTAGTAATTAAGTGATGTAAGTAATATGGAAATTCCATTTCAACCACAAATCTTTGTAACAATAAGATGTGACTTAAAAATGAGGGAAAAGAGAACCAAAGAAAAGTTGGGGTGCCAGCCAGGTCAGCCCATTTACTGCCAGTGTCCAAAACAAAGAACAAAAATGAGCATGTGGTGGCACAACAGAAATCATACACAATATACAGTGGTGTGAAAAACTATTTGCCCCCTTCCTGATTTCTTATTCTTTTGCATGTTTGTCACACAAAATGTTTCTGATCATCAAACACATTTAACCATTAGTCAAATATAACACAAGTAAACACAAAATGCAGTTTTTAAATGATGGTTTTTATTATTTAGGGAGAAAAAAAATCCAAACCTACATGGCCCTGTGTGAAAAAGTAATTGCCCCTTGTTAAAAAATAACCTAACTGTGGTGTATCACACCGGAGTTCAATTTCCGTAGCCACCCCCAGGCCTGATTACTGCCACACCTGTTTCAATCAAGAAATCACTTAAATAGGAGCTGCCTGACACAGAGAAGTAGACCAAAAGCACCTCAAAAGCTAGACATCATGCCAAGATCCAAAGAAATTCAGGAACAAATGAGAACAGAAGTAATTGAGATCTATCAGTCTGGTAAAGGTTATAAAGCCATTTCTAAAGCTTTGGGACTCCAGCGAACCACAGTGAGAGCCATTATCCACAAATGGCAAAAACATGGAACAGTGGTGAACCTTCCCAGGAGTGGCCGGCCGACCAAAATTACCCCAAGAGCGCAGAGACGACTCATCCGAGAGGTCACAAAAGACCCCAGGACAACGTCTAAAGAACTGCAGGCCTCACTTGCCTCAATTAAGGTCAGTGTTCACGACTCCACCATAAGAAAGAGACTGGGCAAAAATGGCCTGCATGGCAGATTTCCAAGACGCAAACCACTGTTAAGCAAAAAGAACATTAGGGCTTGTCTCAATTTTGCTAAGAAACATCTCAATGATTGCCAAGACTTTTGGGAAAATACCTTGTGGACTGATGAGACAAAAGTTGAACTTTTTGGAAGGCAAATGTCCCGTTACATCTGGCGTAAAAGGAACACAGCATTTCAGAAAAAGAACATCATACCAACAGTAAAATATGGTGGTGGTAGTGTGATGGTCTGGGGTTGTTTTGCTGCTTCAGGACCTGGAAGGCTTGCTGTGATAGATGGAACCATGAATTCTACTGTCTACCAAAAAATCCTGAAGGAGAATGTCCGGCCATCTGTTCGTCAACTCAAGCTGAAGCGATCTTGGGTGCTGCAACAGGACAATGACCCAAAACACACCAGCAAATCCACCTCTGAATGGCTGAAGAAAAACAAAATGAAGACTTTGGAGTGGCCTAGTCAAAGTCCTGACCTGAATCCAATTGAGATGCTATGGCATGACCTTAAAAAGGCGGTTCATGCTAGAAAACCCTCAAATAAAGCTGAATTACAACAATTTTGCAAAGATGAGTGGGCCAAAATTCCTCCAGAGCGCTGTAAAAGACTCATTGCAAGTTATTGCAAACGCTTGATTGCAGTTATTGCTGCTAAGGGTGGCACAACCAGTTATTAGGTTCAGGGGGCAATTACTTTTTCACACAGGGCCATGTAGGTTTGGATTTTTTTTTCTCCCTAAATAATAAAAACCACCATTTACAAACTGCATTTTGTGTTTACTTGTGTTATATTTGACTAATGGTTAAATGTGTTTGATGATCAGAAACATTTTGTGTGACAAACATGCAAAAGAATAAGAAATCAGGAAGGGGGCAAATAGTTTTTCACACCACTGTATGCTTTTTAGCTTCTCTCAAGCAAGTCTGGATCAGGGAGTTCCATCATGTGGGACTCGCCCTCTTCCGGTAGCCCTTGAATTTATTTCATTCGGAATAGAAGAGGCGTGGTTTAGTTGAGAAGGGGTGTGGCTGAGGTGTCCTCACTGAGTAGCTTTCCGGAGCTACGAGAAGAAAAGAGGGGGTATTTTTAGTGTTGGCACCCCCTCTTGTCCTGCAGGGTATTGCATACCCTGTCTGAGCCTGGAAGGTGATTCTCAAGAGCTCATGCGTGACAAATATCAATATACAACAAAGAGGTTCTCCATTGGAACAAGGTGAAGCCGCATTTTCTGTAATGAGCAATTTGTAAAATTTGGTGTCACATATCTTGATAAATAACAAAAAAATCAAAAATCATTCAGACAAGGAATTTATTAAAAAAATAATATACTTCCATCTTGTTGAAAGCGTGGAATCTGAGGTTGTAGGCAAACATAATTAAGAAATAAATGTAGATTTTATGTTTGATAGCATCTAAAGATTTTCTTCAAATGTTTATAGTAATTAGTTAACATTTAATTCAGAACTGAAACATTTTGTTATTTTATATAGGAACACATAAGCAAATATTAGAAAAAGATTATGACCCAAATGTATCAGAAATTGACAGTTTTGCGTGGATTTAATAATGCATAAAATAATCACGGCCTGAAGTTCATAAGGTGTTTCCTTTCTGTTGTGTTTAGGCACTTCAGTACATCCACTTCTAATCTTACTGAACTATTAACCATTTTAAATGTTAATTCAATTTCTATAAACATAATAGAGTATTCATTCTTCTATATGCTAAGTGTATGTAGGAAATATGGACTCATGATGTCAAATATTACCAATTGAAGAGGTGAGTTCCAAAACCTGCTAAGTACATTTTTTGCCGAACTTTAGGTGAAGCATGGTTGTGACTCATCAAAGGGTGGGCTATGTGCTTGGTATTGAAGTGGGCTTCAAAACCTGCTAAGTACCAAAATATAGTGCTAAAAATTTTGATGTGAGTTCCAAAACCTGTTAAATACGTAACCAGCTTAGTTCCAAAAGCTGCTAAGTACACCAGCCAATCATCTCGGCGCATTCATCGTGTGACAAAAAAATGGCGGATGTAAATATGGAGTTTGTTGAGCCAATTTCTAAATCAAAAAATCCCAGGAAACGAAGCAGACATCCTGAGAATTGGAAAAGAAACGTAGAAAAGAAGAAACAATATAGCGGCACTGAAAAGACGCCAAAGATTTCTTGCAATCATGCAGGTGTTGGTAGGCATCGTGGAACGAGATCCGACATTGGCCAGCTCACTCCGGCCGATGTTGAAAAGTTTCACAACGACTTTTACAAAAATCAAGGGAAGTGGAGCCAAGATGCTTTTATTCTGGTCCAGATGTGCATTACAAAGCCAAAGGCTCCACGAAAGAAAAAGCCAGCAAAGTGAGTGACCACTGTTGAATACTATGCAAGATATTTCAAAACATATTCTTAATAATTTTGAATATTAGTAAACTACGAATATGCGGATGCTTTTATGGGTATAATGAGTCAGCTAAGCTGAGGTGATTTTATATAACTACCACTAGCTAGCCGTTGTCCGAACCTCTAGATATCGGGTTTAGGGTTAGAGATTAGGATTAGGGTTGGCTAGTGATAGTTATGCATTATTTGATTTGCTCAGCTTCGCTGGGGAGCTGATCACCTGAGCTGATCATCTAGGCTGATTCATTGTAGTCACAATTTATTGGAGTTTGGATAAGGGTTCTGATTCTCCACACCTCTCCACGGTTGCATGTTAGCCAAACCCTAAAATGTTTGGACGATGATTCATATTATTTGCATCGGTGCATCGGGAATTCATGACTTTTAGCATTACTTTTTAGCTAAATAGTTTAGAGACTAAAAGCTCTGTATTTCATTTGTTATATAATAAAAATATTTCAAGATCCAGAGCACTTTACATGAAAGTTTCTACTTATAGGTTTATGGAATAGCATTGATTTAGCGTCAAAACCTAAGTACGTTTTTTTCCTATTTTTTACAAAAATGTAAAATATTCGGATTTCTGAGATGTCAAGCAATTGACCTTCAGTAATGTAAAAACCAACATTCTGCAAAAAGAATTCTAAAAATATCATTTCAAATACTTAAAAATTATTTTTCTCCTTTTCACAAAAAGTTGTTTCCTGTAATTAGCTGATTTTGCAACTCAGCTCTTCAATTGTGGCTTAAATAATGAAGAGAGCAAAAATGAAAATATTTTACAGGCTCATTGAACTTTACTACTGGAAATGTATTTTATTAAAGTCTTGGGTAGTATTCTGCAAATTAAACAAGTAAAGTGAAATTATTCAAATAAAAAGAAAACAAAATAATAATAATATTAATAATAATAACAATATAAAAAAGCAGGGAAACAATAATCCATGACTAGTCTGACTGATGTGTTTCAACAGGTATTTTGAATATTATCAAATGTGTGTGACTTTTACAGGAGCTGATCTCAAGTATATACAGTAGGTGTAACACTGCCACTGTCATTTTCAGATCTGAAGAGAAAGCCAGGCCTCTAGCCTTTCCGGTAACAGTAAGCTTAGGACCTAGGCAGTCAGAACACATTCATTTTGGGACTAAGAGTGGAAGCCCGAGCTTGATAAAGACTCCAGACACTTATTTCAATCTTCTATTATTGCGCCATCCTATAGAATTTAAAGATTAGACAATTAAGTGGTAATTCCAATTCGTTTCTCAAATCTTTTTCATGGCTTGTTGTCTATTTGTGATTATAGAGATGTAGTCAGCAGGATTTTTGAGCCCTTGGGACATGAGGTACCGGATGAAGTTACAAAGTGTTGTGTTGACCCTGTTGCAGATGGCAAAGTAGATGGGGCTGATTCAGATTCATGGCAAACCAACAAATTATGCTAGCATAGGAAGTGATTTGAAGAAGGACTGCGGCTGAGGCACCTCAGAGAGGTAGAGAGGTGACAGTGACTCAGTTACTGGTGTCTCTCAGACACAAGGATGATGCTGAAGCTTATTTCCAAGTATTTAAAAGAACTCCTACCCTTTATAACTGGCCAGTATGAGACTGGGCTTTCATTCTTGGTTCTTTCCTAAAGGAATGTGCTTTGAGGGATTAATAATACTTCAATGACCAAAACATGACAGACAAACAAAATTAAAAAATAATAATAATAAACAGATAGATAGATAAACAAAATCTTGCTGCACTTTGGTGTCACACTCAGTATAAACACTAACAAATGCAAAAAACAGAAATTCCACCAGGCAATGTACATGGAGTTGTTCTCTGGGGGCATGTAGCTAAGATCAACTGAAATAACTGCTGATCAAACTATGGAGCTCATTGCCTTAGATATTGTGCATTCTTGGCCTGATTCACTTAGTAGGTCTATGCAGATGCATACATGGAAAATAATAAATGAGCTGGGAGATCAGTGTAGAGACATTCTTGAACTGGTATCATAGGGGCCTGAACATTGACTCCAATGATTGCCTAAATTGTCATGTAAAGAGCTCAAATTGTCTTGAAGAAAGAATGAGTCCTCTAGCTGTTCCACCGAATAGCCCTGATGTTTTTACTTCAGAGAACTCAAACACATGTAACATTCACATCTAGTTGCCTCTGGATGAGTGGGTGACATGCACCTGTACGTTACTGTATGCTGGCTTTATATACTTCCTAATCTGGGTTCACATTCCAGGTCCTCACTGTGTGGAGTTTGCATTTTCTCCCATGTCTGTGTGGGTTTCTTCCAGGTGCTCCATTTTCCTTCCACTGTCCAAAGACATGTAGGTTAGGTGAATTTGTGATACTAAATTGGCTTTAGGGTGTGTTTGGTATGTGTGTGTGTATTCACCCTGTGATGGAAAGATGTCCTCTCCAGTGTTTATTATTGCCTTGCTCCAGCACCCACCATGACCTTAGTTTGGATTAAGCAGGTTGAAAAATGACATGACATGTTAGTTACAATGCACAGTGGGGGCTAGGTGGTCTTTGGCCTTGGAATCCCTGCAAATTTTTTTTTCCCCCCAGCTTAACTAGAGATGTTTTATGTTTTTTCTGCCCTCCCCACCATCATCTGACCTTATACCATATATAAGGAATCTACCTTTCTACTAATTATATATCGATGATATGTAGACCCATACTGATTTTTTGTTACTTATTCATTATTATTTTTACCTGATTTAATTTGTTTTTCTTTTCTTGTAACTATTTATTTGAGATTTTCTAAAATACAATGTGAATGAAAATGTGCTACAGAAATAAATGTTGTTATTGATATATCAAATACATTTGCTACAAAGGGAAAAAAAAACACGTTGAGAACCCTGATTGGACATTGGGCATGTCATATACAAGGGTGTAAAGCTACTTTACTGCAGCTAATTTCAGGAGTACAAGGGGGAGGATTTGAGTGTAACACAACTTCTAATTTCTCTTTCTGCCCTTCCCTAGATCTGAGAAGAAAGCTCAGGAGTTTGAGTCATAAGCTTGTGGCTCCGTACTTTCCAGACCCCGGACATGTAAGACGACATGTAAAAAAAAAAAAAAAAAAAAAAAAAGGAAGCAAGCATTCATTTTCAGATTCATTTTGCAGAAGGAGAACATGCCTCCTCCAGCCTTCCATTATTGGAATACTTGGTAGCTTCCAAAAATTTGGATATTAAATGGGATTCACTTTGGTTCCCTAACCATTTTTACATCTTCTTGTCATTTTTTTTTACATTGTATAAAAATATCTCACATGCTAATGAAGTTCCTAAGAGAGGCTTGATTCAGGTTAGTGAAGCCTATCTGCTTTCTATGCAAATTTCCTGCCAGCAAAACAACAAGTCTTATCAAAGAGTTCCCATTTGGTAATGGGGCAATAATTCTGATCTAGATGTGCGCGGTATCGCTCCTCTCCTGTGGTGCAGTTTGTTTTCACTCCAGTATGTTCAGTGGAGGTTTCACTTCATTACTGTGTTTTGGTGATTGCATTCATATTTACTATTTGAAGAGCTTGTGAATCCCTTACCGTGAAGAATTCTTTATATAACAGAGATTCATTTTTAAACTTTCTCCGGGGTCTGAATCCTTGTTTTGCACTTAGGTGTTATATCATATACAGTTTAAAGGTCCAGATTAAAACCCTGGCTGGTTGTTTCAACATTCCAGAGCCAACAAGTAATGGTGTCTTCTATGAACTTCAGATTCAACTTTATTGTTATATTTACTCAGTACAACGAAAATCTTATTCTGCGAGTCCTCCAGCAATAAACAAGAATACACAGCAACAGACAAGAATACACACGAATAAACAAAAACACCTCAGGTGTTTGTAAAAAACAAATAGAAGTAAGAGTGCACATGCAAATAAATAAATGATTCAGTGTAAGCTCTGCAGGTATGTGGTCTCAAGATGGCCTTCCATGCTCCAGAAACAAGCTAGCCTGCAGTACTGAGGGGAGGGGCAGTGGATGGGTTGTGCTGAGAAGCCCATTGACGTAAGGGAGAAAACTTTCAGCGTTGTTGTTCAGGCTGCTATACACTTCAAGTGTCTCTTTGTTTGGTAACAGTATGAATAGTTCATGTTGTGGGTGGATTGCATCCTTAATAATGTTATAGGCCCTCCTGACAACTCTGGTGTTAGAGATGCCCTCTGGTGCAGGGAGTTCTGCGATGATTTTACCACCTGCTGTAGAGCATTGTGGGGTCATGCTGTACTGTTCCCAAACCAGACTGTGATGGAGTAGGTGAGGATACTCTCAATCATGCATAGTGCTTGGCATGCCAAACTTCTTCAGCCGGGCTTTCCCCACCAGGTCTGTGATGTTGTAGGTCCAAGTGAGATCCTCAGAGATGTTAATGCCAAGAAATTAAAATGTGGCCACTCTCTCCATCTCAGTCTCTCCAGTGTACAGTGGTGAGTGCTATCCTCTCTTCCTGTGTTTTTCTGGTGTTAAGAAAGAGATTACTGTGCTGCTGACACCACTTCACAAGGCCAGCCACCTCCATCCTGTACGCTGACTCGTCACCCCCAAAGATCAGTCCAATGATGGTGGTATTCTCCACAAATTTAAAAATGTTGGTGTTATGTTGGGAAGCGACACAGTCATGAGTGAAGAGCATGTACAGCTTGGGAGTCGAAATGCATCGTTGTGGGGTTCCTGTATTCATGATTATTGTTTTGGAAATGATGTTCCCCTGCCTGTGTGACTGGGGCCTGCCTATTAAAAATTCCAGGACCCAGTTGCAGAGAGTAGGTGGCACACCTAGAGTGGAAAGCTTGTTGGTGAGCTTGGCTGGTCTCACAGCATTAAAAGCCGAGCTATAATCAATAAACACCAATCGAACGTAACACTCCATGTTCTCTAGGTACATAAGAACTGTATGCAATGCTGTGCTAACTCTGTCCTCTGTCAAATTGTGTGGTCTATGTGCAAACTGTAGGGTGCCCATTGTGTTGGGTATGAATGTCTGAATGTTGCTTATAATGATTCTCTTGAAGCATTTTATCACTATAAGAGTCAATGCAACAGGCCGATAGTCATCGAGACAGTTAGCTTTTCCCTTTTTGGCAGTGGAACAGTGGTGGTTGTTATGTAGCAGGTGGGGATTGTGGCTTGTATAAGGGAGAGGTTAAATATGTCAGCCAGAACATCAGCAAGGGTGAAAGCACAAGCTTTGAGTGCACATCCAGCAATGTTATGTGGGCCGGCTGCCATCTGGGGGTTTATCCTCCTCAGAAACTTTTCTACCTCTGCAGATTATATTGTGAATGGGGGCGATGAATCCTCATTATCCCCCTCCCTGCCCATTGACTCAGTGTTGTGGGCCTCACAGTGGGCATAGAATCTGGAGAGAAATAGCTGTCAGTGGTCAACCCACTACTTCAGTCTCGGTAGCCTGTGATGTTTCCCAATCCGCTCCACATACTCCAAATGTCAACGGTAGTGTAGTATCCTTCCAGTTTAAGTCTATTTCTTTTTGGCTCCTCTGATAATTCTGTGTAGATCGTATTTGGATTTTTTTGTACTCACTGGCACTGCCTGAGGCATATGCCTTGGAACGAGCATGAAGCGTGGAATAGACCTCTGAATTAATGCATGGTTTATTGTTAAGATATGATCAGATGTGTTTGAGGGGCACAATAAACCCAGTTCAAGTGCATTCAACTACT
Organism: Erpetoichthys calabaricus; assembly: GCF_900747795.2. Lineage (NCBI taxonomy): Eukaryota > Metazoa > Chordata > Cladistia > Polypteriformes > Polypteridae > Erpetoichthys > Erpetoichthys calabaricus. Next base: position 45,020,840 of record NC_041403.2, read on the forward strand.
GAACAGTATTCCTCCACATTAACAATGCCATCCTTATTCATAGCAGGTGTCTTAAAAACATTCCAACTGTGCACACTGAAAGCAGTCATGAAGGTCCTGCTCAGATTCGTCTATCCACACTTTAACAGTTTTCTTCACATTGGGAATTTGTTTGAGGAGCTGCCTGTATGCCAGAATGCAGAGATATGATCAGACTGTCCAAAGCAAAGGCAAGGTACAGCCTTATATGCCCCCTTCACATTATTATACACGTGATCCAGTGTGTTAAGGAAGTAACATATTGATGGTATACTGGCATCACAGTCCGTAAGTTACAGTGGTTAAAGTCACCAGCCAGTATAAACACTGCATTAGGGCATTTGTTTTCTTGTGTGTTTACAATCTCATACAATGTCCCCAGTACTGCCATTGGGTTTGCATACGGTGAAATGTAAACATAAAGAATGAAGATGCTCCCTTTGTAAATAAAAGGGTCTTCATTTCAGCATTAGGTACTCTGCAGCACTCGAACAGTGTTCACTAACAGTCTGCACGTTGAGCACCATTGGTTATTAATATAAATGCAAATTTCAACAACTTTGAGTTTGCCAGATGCTGCTTTGCAGTCCCAGCAATGAATCAAGTGAATGTGTAGCTGGACAACTGATTCCGGGATATTGTCCGATAATCAGGTTTCAGTGAAAATCAGTGCACAGCAGTCTCTCACTTCTCGCTGGGATGAGATGTTGGTTCCGAGTTCTAGCAAGCAGAAGGCTGGGGAGAGGTGGTCTGCTGGCCCTAGCTTTTAACTTAACATGTAACCCACTTCTCTTGCCTGGATGCCACTTAGGTCTTTACTTCCTCCAGATGTGTTTTTTACTTGGCCCCGCTACAAGTGGGCCCTCCCCACAGACATTCTGGTGGAGGAAATAGTCCAGGTCCGACAAGTTAAGAATAATATTGTGAGGTTGCGTTTACCAAAATCTAACAACATCTCAGTGCTGATGAGGTATGCACATCCAGAAATTTAAAAACAATTAGGAAGACAAACAAACAAAGATGGTTGCAGGAGGAGCGCCATCATAAGAAGCAAAACATTCAGCACTTACAGTAGCTTTTACTACATCTTCCAAATATAAACCATAAAGTTGAAACAGTTCACTCATCAAATATTTAATGAGGGATGGCATGCTGATTGGATTTTCTTCCTCACAGCTCCAGAGATTGGGTTTAAATACTGTCCACACTGTCTTTGTGGAGTCTGCAATTTATAACAGTGTTCCTCTTACATTCCCAAGACACGAGTTTGATGAAATGGAGCTTTAATTTAGCCCTGAATGAATGAGCATGGGTATATGCTTAAGGCTATCCATGGTTGCTTCATGCCTTATTTTTGTTGTGCTCCCCCACATCTCTGTAAGTGGATTAAACGAGTTTGGACAATGGATGGATATTTTAAGAATGGCGTCCTGTCCAGTGCTGGTCCCTGCCTTGAGAAAAATACTGCAAGGACAGGCTCTGCCTCTATGCCATACTAAACTGGATGAACAATTTAGGAAACAAGGATATTATTTGGGCATAGCTAGTGAGCATTGGTGAGCTATGTCAAGAAATACAATATAACTTTTTTGCTATAGATGATTTCACAGGTGGACACATTCTGAAGTAGAAGTGATTGAAAAATTAAAAGAAAATGAAAAGCATCGAGATGCATGCCGGTAAGCATTATATTGCAATGTATTTGCCACACAAAGGACATGTGTGAAAATTGTGTTTACTTATTATACATTATAAGCAATTTTATATTTTCTAAGCAATTTATTTATTTTATATGTAGTGTTAATGTATTCACAAATACGATAGATAGATAGATAGATAGATAGATAGATAGATAGATAGATAGATAGATAGATACCCTATCTATCTATCATATAAAATTAATAGATTAAAAATGTAAAGATATAGATGGAAAATGTATATAATGCACCTAAAGTGTACATTGTGCATGGTTTGCTAAACTTGTACTTCCTCATATATATTCACTAACTTTACAGTACTTTTAGAATATGCTCTATACTGTACATTAAAGGGAGAGTATTCATGTTTTTTTTTGTTTGTGGACTGAAGATTATGTATTTGGAGTTTACTCCCTGGCCAAAAACCTTAGTAATCTAGACAGAAATGGAATTAGGGCTTTCATGGTTCACAGATGGGAAGATCTGAGGTGAACAAAGTGTTCATATTTGGCTAGTCTGGAAATCTTCCCACTGATACATCTGTCACATCTTTTCAAAAACTTGGCAACACGTTGAAGTAAAGCTTTAAAAACATTCATTATAATGCCTCAGGCATCATTTGCTTATTTATATATTTACTTGGCAGTCCAGAAAGTATATTTGCCTAAGCAAATATGTTTGTTTGTGTGGTCATATACTGTACATATATATAATGTATAGGGCTGCGTCACTGTGCATCTGCAAAGGAATATAAATACTGTGTATGTGTGTGTGTGTAAATATATAGTTTTATACACTTTGTGTGTATATATATACACAGTATATATATATATATATATATATATATATATATATATATATATATATATATATATATATATATATATATATACTGTATATATATTGTAAAAGATAGCCCGGCAACAGACAGACACGACAACGCAGTGTCCAAAACACATACATTTATTCAGCAACTACTATTTAGAATATTTACAAGTATGCAGTCCTTGGTTCTTCTGGCTGCCTCCATTCCTGTCTTGCAAGCTCTGTCTTTCTTCCATCCGACTCCGGCTCCCAGATTGGAGTGAGGCGGCCCCTTTTATCTTGTCCTGGATGTGCTCCAGGTGCCTGACGATGTACTTCCGGCAGCACTCCCCAGTATGGCAGAAGTGCTGCCCTTGCACCTGGAAGCACTCCGGGCATAAGCCATCCCTGGTCTGTCAGCACTTCCTGGTGTCCCAGAAGTGCTGTCCCCCAGGGATCAAGGACTGGCCGAGTGCCCAGGGAATAAGAAGCGCCGCTCTCCTGATTCCTCCTTCCTCCAGGCATCCCAGTGGGGCAGGGTTCCTGGCCGTCTATCACTATATATATACATCCATCCATCCATCCATTGTCTCCCGCTTATCCGAGGTCGGGTCGCGGGGGCAGCAGCTTGAGCAGAGATGCCCAGACTTCCCTCTCCCCGGCCACTTCTTCTAGCTCTTCCGGGTGAATCCCAAGGCGTTCCCAGGCCAGTCGAGAGACATAGTCCCTCCAGCGTGTCCTGGGTCTTCCCCGGGGCCTCCTCCCGGTTAGACGTGCCCGGAACACCTCACCAGGGAGGCGTCCAGGAGGCATCCTGATCAGATGCCCGAGCCACCTCATCTGACTCCTCTCGATGCGGAGGAGCAGCGGCTCTACTCTGAGCCCCTCCCGGATGACTGAGCTTTTCACCCTATCTTTAAGGGAAAGCCCAGACACCCTGCGGAGGAAACTCATTTCAGCCGCTTGTATTCGCGATCTCGTTCTTTCGGGCACTACCCATAGCTCATGACACATACTGTATACACACATATATATGTCACAGTATATAATATCTTCATCAGGAATTACAATAAACTAAACATTAATGCAATATTAATATATACCATATTCTAATATTTGTACTAGTGACTATGCATGAAATAAGTTTCTCCATGAATGAAAATGTCTTTTTGGAAAATACCCTGATTTTTTGCAAGACTAAAAACAACATTTACAGCAACTAATACCATCTGTGTTAATGTATTGTACAGTAGTGGACAAATGAAAGATGTTTTCAACTGACATGAAATGCTAGACTGGTGAGTGTTCTGCTGGAAATGTCCACTTAATCTAATTTTAGCATCATCAAAATGGACTTCTACATTCTGTTGACTTACAGTACTTAATCTTGCAAGTATATGAAATTTTGCCCAAACTTGTGGAGTCACCTCCATAAAGTTATGCAGCTAAAGCTCAAGTGCAAATGAAAAGATATGTTAGGGCACAGGTAAGCCCTCCATAACACTATTTGCATAATTTCAGTTTTTGCAAAAAGTGAAAAGCAAGGAAAGAAAACAGTGCACTACTATGAGGCTGTTTTATATAGTATAATTTAACAAGATATGTTTTTCTTTCTTTCTTTCTTTCTTTCTTTCTTTCTTTCTTTCTTTCTTTCTTTCTTTCTTTCTTTCTTTAGCAACTATCCTCAGTTACTTCCATGTTGTTATGATTAAATTAATATTGTTAAAGATTAAAGAAATGCTTTATACTTTATGCTTTATACTCCTACTTGCTTAAGTTAAATGTTTAAACATAGTTTTTAAACTCCATCAGAAGCTTCTTTCTCACCCAGAAAATTCCAGAGTTAAGCACACATTTGTATGTACTCCCCAAGTTGGCAGCATTCACATTTACCAGCCTAAAATAACCATAGGGAGAAAGTCAAGGAACTTGTAAACGATTTCATGAGTACTGCTGATGTTTGAATTTGCTCTGTTTTGTTATTTGTTTTTTCTCTATGCCATTTTGATTTTATTTCATTCTGGCAGAATATTGTTTAATGCAGGGGAACAACCAGGTTGTTTTAAACTGCTATAGTCATCAACAGTAACAGCAACTGTTGTGCATTCATTGATCATCTTGAATGAGTGCATCATGTAGCCACCAGTGTCTGACACCTCTGTTGCAGAGCCCCTAAACTCTAATTCTGCAGTCCAAGTTGCTACCTATTTGTAGGCAGGTGGTCATGTCTAAGAGTATTGTTACCCTGGGCATCCCAAAAGTGCTCTGTAGGGTTTAAGGACAGGAGAGAAGGCAGGCCAAGGCACCATCTACAAAGCAGCATTCCTCAGGACGTTTTGTGACCACAGCCGCTGTGTGAAACCCAGCCCTGTCCTTCTGTATGGTCAGATTGTGTATTTGTGAGCAGAGGGCTTCTGAAAAGTTGTCTTGTTCTCAACCCAGCAGCATGGAGCCAATCCTGTCACTGACTTGGGCATTGTATCTGTCAGCAGTTACAGCAGCAGTATGAGATCTGAAATGATCTGTCAGATGGACCACTCTGACATGTTAGTACTGTTTTGGTATGTCCAGTCAAAGACAGCAAGATCTTGAACATATTCTGTCCTGGTGGTCTGGTGGTACCTTGCCTACATGGTGTATTCGCCCACTTATAAAACATGGCATCAGTACTTGCTGCATCCTAGTACTAGGATGACTAATAAAAACTTGTATAGTCATGCTTGTTTTGATACTTTGAATATTTGGCTTTTTGCTTTATTTTTTGACTAAGATGTTTTGTTTTTGTTTCCTTATCTTTTCCAATTTTGCCTCAAACATTTGCTTTGTTTTTGACTGTTTGTTTCATCTAAACTCTCCTTTTTAGAATATGTCTGCCTTCAGCCTTCAAGTGTAAAAGAGTGCTGTTTTACACAATGTAGTAGAATCACAAAGACTAATTTGAGACACACATAATACTATCAGTTGGAAATTGAAAAACTTCAGAATGTAGTATGAAGAAGTTGGGATCTGATAATGTTTCCTGCTACGTTATTACTGTACCCAAAACTCGCACAAGTCTTAGGTTTATCCAGTCAAGCACTCCAGACCCTCACTTAATCCATTCCTGCATGTCTACCTGATCCCTGTTCTTCTGTTGAAGGTGGAAAACCGTGAGTGTGAATGGGGCCATGAACAACATGTGATTATAACTGTAGTCATTATTTTTTTTCCCCTTGGCTGGAATGGAAGTAGCACCTTATACCAGAACCCATCCCATGTTCCTATACTCTTTAAATACTTAACATTTCTAAATACAAGTCACTCACAAACTTTTACATGGCCTCATATGAATGTGTTATAATTAATTCAGTTGAGTTAATTTCAGGGTTGCCTTTATGTGGCCTCTGTAATGTTTCATTAGCACATGCAGGCAGATCAGGGGGACTATCAGGAATGAAAAAAGGGCCTGACCTGGGAAGTGACTCGGTCAGATTTTCCAGGGAGGTTGACTTTGGCTTTGCTCACAAATGTCAGCTTTGGGCTACTGTATATGTTTGACAGAAGACCATGTGCCCATCTCAACACCACTAACTGTGTTACTGACCTCAAACTGAGTACTAGGGTGTTGTACCATGTTAGCCATTATGGATGTAGTGAGAAGTAAAGAAAAATGAAACCTTTTATAGGCTAACTAAAAAGATTACAATATGTAAGCTTTCAAGGCAACTCAGGCCCCTTACATATTTCCTGAAGAAGGGGCCTGAGTTGCCTCGAAAGCTTGAATATCGTAATCTTTTTAGTAAGCTAATAAAAGGTGTCATTTTATTTGACTTCTCACTATGACCATAAACTTGTAATTTTTTATACGTCACCCTCGAACTCTAATTAGGGACTCTCAGCACTGTAGATTACGATGTCAATATACAGTACTTTTGAAGTTATTGTTGTATTTTTACCATCTTCACTGCCATTTTGGATAGGAATACCAGGTGCCCAGGGCCACTCTTGCGTCTCTATGGGAAAATCTTTGGAGGTGATGACCTGAAACCAATCACTCGATGGTGTTAAAAGTCACTCAGAAGGGCCATGTGCTTAACTGAGCTGACAGATTCCTAAACAAATTTACATTTAGTTCCTAGATTCAGTGGGTTTTTTTTTTTGTCGCTTGCCTGATCTTTGACTATGACTTTAGTTTGCATTCATGACTTGCCGGCCAACTGTTAGTATTCTCTGTTCCAGTCCTTGTTTTGGAATATTTGGTCACGTCTCTTCTCCTGGTCACACTCTTAAAACCCTCACTAGTATTCCTAGCAGAACAACAACTTAGTTATGTGCTCCAATTACTAACTTTATTTAGGTGAAGAAGCTTTTCCAGTTTCCTGTTTGTAACCTCTGCTGTTTCCTTTGAGTATATGTTTCAATATTTGTAAATACCTTTGGAAATCACTAATGCCTGGATTCCTTCTCCATTTAGCCTCCAAGTTTGACTTCACTGCCCTTGGTCTTTCATAGCAGGCTGCACTTGCTTTTCTCAGTTATGGGTTTAGACTCCACCACATGCTGAGGCCTCTATTTATATACAGTAAATATAATTCCATTGGCTAAAAAATTAACTGTGCTGCACTAAATAGGAAAAATAGCCTTCTATATGAGCTATGTTACAGCATTGTGCTATTTAGCCTTTGCAAAAAAACAGAGTTTAATGCTTGCTGAATCAATTGTTGTCTTTAGATCTTTGTATTTTTGCCTCTCTGACTCTTGTGCTATATACAGTATTTTTGGATATCCTTTTCTGATTAAGGTACCTCACAGTATTTTCAAACACTTTTTTTTCTTACAGCTCTTCATGTCTTCTGTGAAAAATAAATTATTGTATGTTATTTTTAAGATATTTTCTTACTATAACTTCTGTTCATGTCATAGTTACAGCATCTGGATTTTTCTATTAAAAACTGATCTTGTCAACAAGACTCATTCAACCAAGCAAGCATAGCATGCTGCTAAGTTTTTAACTTCAGGAAGCAGCCTTGCAGCACTGTGTTCCATGTCTTAAAGCTGACATCAGTTACAAGAACGACTTTACACCTGGCCATCTATGCTCAGGCTTGGTACTTTGTATTGCATTTACAAGAAATCAACATAACACACCAAATGCAGCATCACTAAGCAGAACATTGGAGTAATATTAAGTCATTTATATTCAATATATCTTTAATACAGAGCTTAACATATTATTAATATGTTTAATTGTTCCAATAAAAGCTTCTGCTTTCAAATTTTACAAAAATAATGAAATACGATTATATTGAAAAGGTTAAACTTATATCACCTACAGGCTTTGTCAGAACATAGTTCTTATCTTCCACAGAATACCTTACTCTCACCCTATAAACTTTGCAGAATTCTTTTTTGATGCTGATATAGAAAAAGCTGCTGTTCAAACAATCACTCAACAGTACAGCAAAAGAAGGTAACTCAATTGCCAATTGATGGTCTACGAAGTCAGCAAAATATGCAGTGTTCCCACAATACAATTCACACTGGAAGCGACTAGGGGTTTTGCAGAGTCGGGAAAATCAACTTAGGAAAAGTCACAAACAGGGAATAATTTTTTAAGTATATCAAAACGGAGATTTCCCTACATGAGACCGCACTCCTGTGCTGTTCAATTCTCTAACAATTTTGAGCCTTCAACAACTGCCAAAAAGAGCTTCCTAAAAATATTCCTGGAAAGAGCAGGTTGCTCTTTTACTCACAGATGTCGTTTAAAAAGTCAACTTACATAAAGTGCAAATGCATCTTCTAAAGAAAACACCTGTGTTACAAGCAAAATCTAACTGTTTCAGTCCAAACCAGACCATTCACAAACATTGACTTAAAAAAAATATTTTACCAAGGTGCTATTAGATAGCAACCTGTTACCACCAGAATAGTGAGGAAGTGGAGCCTAGAGGCTGAAATGCTATTGAATGACTGCTTCAAAATGACAGACTGAGAAATGATGTGCATGTCACCTGAAGACAGCACTGTGGGACTCTGTCACTGTATCACAGACTATATTAACTTCTTCATCAAAACAGTGGTACACACAAAGACAGTGTGTTGCTTTTCAAACAACAAGCCCTGGATTACTAAGGAGCTAAAAGGTCTCCTGAATGAGAAAAAGAGAACATTCAAATCTGGTGACAAAGAGGCTCTGGAGGATGTACAGTGTGTGCTAAAGAAAAAACTGAGTGAAGGAAAGGAAGCTTGCAAACTAAAATAAAAAAACTCATGTAATGGGTATAATTACTGGACTCAGGCAATCTAGAGCTCAGGTGCTAGAAGGGGATATGGACAAAGCTAACACCCTAAAACAATTTTTAAATACATTTTTCATCCCACTTCCACCTTCTTCCAATGACCAGTCTCACCACACCATTCCTACTACATCAACAGCTTCTACCACGTCAACTGGAATGGCCAGTGACAAGTTCACCTCTGACCATCAGTACGGACTGTCTATAACTGAAGACCAAGTAAGGAGACAACTGATGAAGCTACACACAGGAAAGGCTGCAGGACCAGATGGAGTCATTCTTCAAGTTCTTAAAACCTGTGATGATCAACTTTGTGATGTCTTCTTGTAACAACGGCACACTCGCTCGGATAGCGTCAAGTTACGCGCTCTGGCTGAGCTGGAGCAAAGTTCAGTCTCGGCTATGTCAAACAGTTCTTACCCTTTTGTTCCTTACCCGTCCTCCACTCGAGCTCCCCAGTCAATGGTAAAAACAAATAAGTTGGTCAAAAATGAAACTGCAGTATGTGAAAAAATGAATTAATTGGAAAATGATGAACTTAGGGTTAGGGTTAGGTGAGGGAACTTTACCAGACACTGAATATCAAACAGACACCCAAAGATTTTTTTGGAGCCATCCAAAATTACATGACCAAAGTAATCCAAATTAAAAGGTGCATTTTTGGGGTTTTAATTATATTTTATTATGGCCTTTCATTTCTTGATGGGTATTTTACAAAAATCAATAACCTTTGATTTGTCAGAATCATGTGCAGTAAAGCTGGTTGGGAGAGGGGAGTTTACTAATATCTCTTCCATCACTTCATTTTACTTGAATGTGTTTTAATCCTTTCATATACACTGTACAGTATATATCAAACTTTTCACATAAAGAACATCAGACTGCATTAAATGTATGACTTGTGCACCACCAATTTACGATTACTATTATTTAAGAGAATAAGATGAAGGATCTTACCCTTGGGTTTTATTCATTCAAAACCTTTAGTTGGCAAAAGTTTTACCCTTAGTGTTTTCTTATGTTGAGAATGTAAAGGTAAAGAAAAGGCAACTCTTGCTTTTAATGATATAGAAATTTTAATAAAAAAGTACTATTCATTTTTTTAATTAAATTTTAAAAATAAAGAAATTCTGATATACAAATACAGAAATCGTTTACTGATGTTTAAATGCATTTCACTCTTATAATTGAGTTCATTATAATATTAATTATATCAACAAAAGAAAAAATGAGGAGGTATATAAAATATCTGGAAATTGTTCATATGTTATGTGACCATTTAATTAAAAGAAATGAGTCCATCTTACAGCAAATATTAATTTTAATTGTATTTTAGCATACATTTTCATGGCATGTAAAGGGTTCTTATTAAGTTTTTCTAAGGAAATGCTGTATGTTTAGCTATAGAGTACCTGTAAATAGTTGCATGGAAATTCAAAGACCTTTTAGGTTCTGGTAGTGATAAATGTAATAAGTAATCATGAAATGTAATTAAAATGATATTTTTAGATCAGAATTACAGTATTTCTCGGATGAAATTTCAAGAGTGGTGGTAAGCTATTAGAATATGAGTAATAATTTCACTAAATATGGTAAATTTAAGAGCAGAACAACATTTTTGACATTATTTATGATGAATTATAATAATAAACTGTAAAAATATTAAAGTATACAAAGGCCCCCTTTTTACTTGTGTCTGATATACTCATGAGTTTTTATTAGTAAATAAACAAAAAAAAGCTGATTTTACTATTAGAAAGTCAATTAGCTGTTATTTTTTTATTGTATGTAAACAAATGACTCAGAAACTATAAAGGGGGAATCCAGGGTGCTGCTGTAACCTAGGGGGGCTGGCATCTAGTGCTCCAGGAGAGACAATAGCTGCCCTTCAAGGTTGAGGGCATCCTGGCCAGGCAAAGTTCCAGGCCGTCCCTCACAAAATATTTTTTTAATACAAAACATAAATAAAATTAAATAATAAACAGAAATACAGAAGGGACTCGACCCATTATGCTGCTGTTTTACAGTCAAACATCTACTCTTTTCTGCAACCACAATTATGGCAAGTATTTTCCGCAAAGTCTAAAATGAAAATTATAAAATGAAAATGCAACTTCTGTTTTGCTATTTCATTTTCAAAGTCTGCATGCAAGAATGCTGAAAAAATTTAAATTAAAATGAAACAACCCCATTTGTAATTTCATTTTCTGCCTCAACTTCAATGAAGTTACAAAAATGAAAAGTAAAACACAAATAAGCACTGGTGCCACCTGCTGCTCATTGAATTCTCATTTTCCATTTTGCATTGACATTTTCAAGTTCTCAACATGCAAACAGCGAGGGTCAATGGGCGAGGCTTGGCGATTTTCCACAGTTTTTTGTCCTTCGGAGCTGTACAGCCTCTTCGATCGATAAACTATCATACTTCTCACTTCGACAGTGTTTAATTCACGTGATTTTGATCTTTTCACCCCAGGTACTGCGAGCTTGACAGCAAAATTGTCTCACAAAATCCAAAGACCACTCGTAATTGTAATTACAGTGTGCAGTTTAATTACAATATTTAACATGACAGAAATTAGCCTTTATTACATCATAGTTAACATTTATTTACACTGAAGTGGAAACGGAACGCTTTGTATTTCTGTAGTATTATATTGTACTGTTGGCATGGAGTACCGCAATGGCATTAACGTCTTTGAGGGGGCTTGCTGTCCTTAAAAGGCAAATATGCACAGTCACACGGACTTTTCAAACTAGTGCAGCAAAAGGCAAGCAGTCCTAGATGAGCTAATCATCGCCTTCGGCTATCTGGCTCAGTGTATTATTTACTGTTAGGGAAACTGAAGGACCCCACCTTAAATACCACTGAGGCCTCAATCTATAAGTGATCACTATTCACACATTTTAATTAGAATGCACTCTGATTTTTATACCACCTAGAAAAAAATACATGATAAAAACTTCTTTGACAGACTAAAGAATAGGATTTATTCTGAATGAAATGGATAGAGCAAATTCAGTAATTATTTTCCACATGCTAGACATATTCTTACAAGTTTGTTTTCCTTTGCCCAAAAGTAGACTGACTTTAATAGTTAAATATTATTTTTTACAATACATGTGTGATCTGTGAAGTTAAAATAAAAGAAAGCATTTAGACACTGTCACTGCAATATGCCAACATCAAGACTGATGGCAGCAAATAGAGCATTTCTGCTTCATTTTAATACTTTTTTATTGCTGAAATTTATGTTGCAGCACTGTATAAAAAACGTATTACAACCAAAAGCTTTGAGAAATCAAGTGCCATCATGAACATAACCAATGGAATGTGTATAAAGTAGTACTGTACCTGTGAAATGGAGAAAGAAGAAAGTCCAGACATGAAGCACGTGGGTACTAACCTGTGCCATTTTAGAGAGCTGCGTCCAGTCCTCCTTGTTATAACCGCACATTATGCTGGCAATGAGAATCTAAAAGAGAGCAAAGGTAAATAAAAGTGACTGATTTGATTTACAGTGCTAGGCCTTATGAAATCAAGCAGAAGTCGATTTTCAGGTGAAAAATGTTTACAATTTCACTCTTGTTTCAACACATTCCAAAATGGATCTGAAAGCCATTATCTTGTGCTTAAAAAGGGCAGGCTCATCCTTCCTCACCCGCAGTCACAAAATCAATATTTATAATTTACAGGATCAAGACAAATCCACTGGTGTGCAAGCATTATTAAAACAATAAAAACATCAAAGTGATGGTATTAGTTAAGAGCCCTTGTGGTACACTTGGATTAGAAGGTATTTTTTTTTATTTTATTCTTCTCCCCAAATACCCTATAAAATCAGATTGTCATAAGAAATATGCAACTTGCTGCTTAATGCTGTCTGGCCTCAAATAACTGCAGTTTACATTGTATACTGGAAAAAAGACTTTTTGTGTGTTAATGTGTGAGTTACTGTGGTTTAAGCCACTGCTTACAATTAGGGGTGAGATAAAAGTCACTAATGAGCTTCAACATCCATTGTGCATTAAAGGCAACTGAGACACTATAATCCGTTTGATGGGCATCATGCTTGGAGCAACAGGAGAGACGGAAAAAAAACACACTGTGGCATTCACAACATTACAGTCAACATTCCCACTGTTTATATTGGAAATGAATTATTTCTTGATTGCAGCTTTTCATTAACTTCTCTGCTCATGTCAAATGTAGACTTCCATCTAATCAGGTAGCCTGCAGTTCAACGTCAGATAAGAAATGAACAAGCCTGAAAGTACAGACTGAATAGATCTCAAGCCCTGAATTGCATCCGGAATTAGTGGCCGATATTACATACATTTATTTAATGGATTTGGAAATGTTTGCTATTAAGTGTAATACTCCACAAAAATAAGCACAAACCCCATTACCTTGTTTCTGTTTTCCTTTTTTTTTTTTTTTTCGGCTAAAGGTCATAGTGCTTCAAGCAGCATTATGACCCTGCTCTATTTGTCAGCAGTCAGGACTGGCCTTCTAACCTCCTTTCATTCCTTGCAACTAAGAGGCATAGCCATGTCAGATTGGCTGCATTTTTTGAGAGGTATGAAAAAATGATGAATGGAAGATTAATTGGTGAAGTGCCTGCCATTTTGATGTTCAGTGTGTGTGGAGAGCACCAAGGAAGCTGCTGCAGTGATACTGAGGAGGGACAATGAGAGGAAGTCCTTCTTATGTGCACGGCAGCAAGGAGGAGCCATGAATTTATTTTTAAGGATGAGAGCTTGCTTCCTTCTTTATCTGGTTTCACACTTTATTTACTGTATTTTTGCATTGATTAGATTAGAATACAGCTGATATACAGTGGATTAAGAAAGTATTCTGACCCCTTCACTTTTTCCACATTTTGCTATGTTGCAATTTTGTATTAAAATCAAATACATTAATATTCCCTCATCAATCAACACTCAATAACTCTGAATGATCTGCATATTTATTGTATTACAAACTGAAATATCACCATGACAAAAGATCTCAGACCCTTTGCTCAGTACTTAGTTGAAACCCTTTTGGCAGCGATTACAGCTGGGAGTCCTCTTGGGTATGACATGACAAGCTTCGGACACCTGGATTTGGGAATGTTTCTGCCATTCTTGTCTGCAGATCCCCTCAAGCTCTGTCAGGTTAGATGGAGATCACCGGTGGATAGCTATTTTCAGATCTCTCCAGAGATGTTTGATTGGTTTCAAGTCCAGGCTCTGCCTGGTCACCTCAAGTACATTCATAGAGTTGACTGTAAGACACCCCTGTGTTGTCTTTACTTTGTGCTTAACGAAATTTTTCCTGCTGGAAGGCAAACCTTCATTCCAGCCTGAGGACTAGAGCTCTCTGCACTAGGTTTTCATTAAGGATTGCTCTGTACTTTGCTCCATTCAGCTTTCCGTCAACCTTGTCTAGTCACTCAGTTGCTGCTACTGAAAAACAACCTGCAGCCAAGTTCCACATCTGGAATGGTATTGCACAGGTGATGAGTGGTACTTAAATTCCGATGCAAATTTTTATTTACTTGGACCAAAGAATCTTGTTTCCCATTATATGAGAGTCCTTTAGGTGCCTTTTTTATAAACTCCAAATGAGTCTACTTGTGTCTTTTACTGAGTAGAGGCTTCTGTTTGTCCACTCTGTAATAAAGCCTAGATCATTGTTTTGCATGGTGCTTGTCCTTCTGGATGTTTCTCCCATCTCCACGAGGTTAACTGGAGTGACCATCAGGATCTTTTTTACCTCTGTTACACTTGCCATGGACCCTTCTTCCACAGTTTTGATTTGGCCAGCTTTGGGAAGAGTCATGGTTGTCCAAAATTCTTTAATTTAAGAATTGTGAAGACAACTGTGCCCTTGGGAATCTTTAATGCTACAAGATGTGTTGGAGCCTTCTCCAGATCTGGGCCTCAACAAAATCCTGTCTTTAAGCTCTTCAGGCAATTCTTTCAACAGCTCTAATAAGCACTGTCAACTGTGGAACCTTCTATAAATACTGTAGATGTGTGCCTTTATTAGTGAGGTCTAGTCAATTGAATTTATCACAAGTGCTGAACAACGTGTAGAAACATCTCAATGATGATCTGTACAATGGGATGCACCTGAGACAAAAGTGTCATAGCAATGGGTCCCATATACTTGTGTCAATGGGATATTTCAGTTTTTTGTTTTTAATAAATAACGATTAATCGCAGACAATCACAACAATCACATTGTTATGTACAAAATTCAATAATGAACTCAAAACTAGTGTATTTGGTTTCCAAACACTTTAAACAAATAAGGTGCTTTTTAACAGCAGTATTCCCTTTAAATAGTAGCAGTTAAAAGATTTCTTGTAAATCTCAACTTAAACATTAATGTAATCAAATCTAATATAAAACCAAAGTTATTTGCCATTGCCAGGGCATTAACATTTTAGCTAGTTTGTAATAGAAAAACAAGTCACCCTCAGAGTCCAGAGCCACGATCACATTAGAAAAGGCACCTTCCAAGCAACAGCAAGTCAGTCAGTCATCATCCAAGCTGCTATATCCTAACACAGGGTCACGGGGGTCTGCTGAAACCAATCCCAGCCAGTACAGGGCGCAAGGCACACACACACACATACCCACCCACACACCAAGCACACACTAGGGACAATTTAGGATCGCCAATGCACCCAACCTGCATGTCTTTGGACTGCGGGAGGAAACCGGAGCACCTGGAGGAAACCCACGCAGGCACGGGGAGAACATGAAAACTCCACACAGGAAGGACCTGGGAAGTGAACCCAGGCAACAGCAAATTAACATTTCTAAATCAGTTTTCTTTTTTTATCTGAACAGATACCAGCAGAAACATTTTCTTTTATCTGGGGGCAGCATAAACAGTCAATGTTCAGTAGCAACTCTTTGAGGGCTAATATTTTTTCCAAAAAACTCAGTTTTCTGAAAAGCGCACAAAACAATGGTTTCACACATAAATCAATATAAAACGTCTGTTTGCACGGTGGGCTGGCTGCCTGGCTGTCTTTGTGAGACAGGTGCGCTGGGGTGGCAGTTGCAGAGAGACGCAATATGGTTTGTACCTGCTGTTATCGTAAGTGTTTGTCTTCCCAGGGGAACGTTGCCATAGGTGCATCAGCTACACGAATGTGTTCAGCACTGCGATCAGCTGGGGACCGATAAGCTGATGCCGCTACCTCACGTTCGTTTTCGATCTACATCTTCAGATCACTTGCATCAAAATTGAAGTCTCACAAATCAGAGTCCGATTCAGCAAAAATACGAAAAAAGTCAGCTCTTCGCTACTCATGCACGCACAGGGAATCGAGGTCAAATCAACAAAGCTAACTTTCCTTCTAGCAAAAGCATATTGAAAAATGCTGTAACAAGAAGATCACTGATTTCTATCAATCGCTAGCGAGACTGAGGCTTTCAAAATAATAATAATAACAAAAACTGCATTAACATGCAATAAAATAATTGTCTGCGTTAATTAATTAATGCGTTAACACATGAAACAGTAGGGAGTGCTAGAGCTCCCTTGAACCCTCAGGTACCACTCCAAACAACGGGAAAAATTCCAATTATTATTTATTTTGTAATAATAATGTGCACTAAACACCCTCCACTCCACACTACACATACAATACTATAAACACTCCAATAATCAATAATCAAACCAATCCTCCTCTCCCAGACACGTTGCCACCCTTCCTCCCAGCTCAGCTCAACGTCTGGGCTTTCCTATAGTCCTTTCATACTACCCGACCCGGAAGTGGCTCCAGCCCAGCAGTCCATGAGTCCCTATCACTTCCTGGTCAGGTGACTCGGTGACTTTTCTTCAACCCGGAAGCACGTCGTTCCCTACGGTCATATGATCGTGACTCACTTCCAGGTTATAGGGCACATACAAGTCCTTGGGCCTCCCTGCAGCGTACCCTGGTGGGCCCCATGGTGTCCAGCAGGGTTGGGAATAAAAACTCCATTGTCCATGATTCCCTGCTGGTCTTTGGGGCACTCCCACGCTACAGGGAGGGCTCCATCTAACGGCCTGGGGGTATTGGCTGGGATGAATGGCCGGCCATATCTCACACACAATAATAACACGTTAACTTGCCCAGCCCTAATAAAAATGTTTCAGTTTAGAACTCAATTTCCCTGGCAAGTAAATATACACCATGATCGTGAAAAAATAATTTGAAAAATACCCAACTTATCTGCTAAACACAGCCACAGTAAATAACAAATTAGAAAATTTATTCATGGCCTAACATTCAGCTGTGTTTGGGAACTTAGTTAACTAATATGAAAGTTGGAGCATTTTACATTTTTTTATTTTTTTCTGTAATTGTTAGACAAATGTAAGTGAACATAGTCAAAAACCACTGCAGGTAATAAAGTGAGATCAAGATGAATGAGTCACAGCTTATGGAGAGCTGGCATGGCAAAAACTGTCATTTGCCCATGAGACACCGTACCGTTTGTAAGTCGAATGGTTTTAAGGAGCATAGGTTGTAAGTCGATGATGACGACCTGTACTTTTATTTAGTTAAATGATATTGATGTCAGCGGGCATTGCGATGCTCTGGTATCAATCAAGACACATAATTCACTAGAATCTTACTGGTGAGTGAACCTGAACGTTTTACTAGTCATTAGAAAAAGAGGGACAGATGTCTTCACTTTGATAAGTTAATGTTAACGCTAGAAACGTTTGCACACATCTGGTAAAAAGTCTGAATTGGCCACATCAGAATTTTCCTGCCAAAAATGGCAGTGTATGTGTATGAACAGCATACAAACATGGTTCCTGTGGATTAAAGTTATTTAAGAAAGATGTTAGTGGGACCAGGTGCCATGGCAGCACAAGAGGGTTATTTGTGAGGAAAACACAGATTTGGTACTTTCAAATATAGAGATGGTATTGTAATCATATAGAGAGAGTTGCTTGCATGTCATTTCTTCCTTTTATTTTTAGACTTCTTTGTTTTACACAATAGCTGTGCTCACTGCCCAGAAATGAGTTTTTCCTTGGAGCCTCTGACAAACCTTTTATTCAATATGTGCAGGGGTCTTGTACTTTGGTTTTGGTCTACAGGGAGGGCACTGGCACCGTAAAGTGAGGCTGGATTTTACTGAAAAACAGCTTAGTTCTGCATATTGACTGCCTAAAATTGATTAAAAACACATCCTGTCCATATTAGTGAGAGAAGGAGAGAGGCAGAGGCAGAGACAGAGAGCTTTGAGTATGACTAGTCGCCACTCTGGTGATAACAGACATGTCAGTAGATTAAAGACACAAATCAAAGGCAATTCAGTTCATAATACATGACTGCATTTTAAGTTGAACATAGTATCTACCAGTAAAGAGATTTCCATTAAACATAAACAAATGTAAGACAAGATGTCAAAATAGCATGCATAATAAATGAGGCATTTTGTTACATAAGGCTAAAGATATTTGGTTGACATACACACACTCATACAATATACAGTATGCATAAATAATAAATTAACTGGCAAAAAGCTGACAATCTTTACTCGTCATCTAGAGACAAATCCCAAGTACAGTATAATAACAGAAACTGCATCTTACACCATCCATTTTTAAATGGCACACACTTCATAAACTCATTTTTCCTTAAACATGTTTAATTAGGCATACATATTAATCATTTTTTTAACAGTTCACCTGAATGGCTACACTAAATTTTTAAACAGATAAAAGCTATAATAAGACAAAGGTGAACAAGTGTAGATTGTAAATTACAGCACTAGAGTGAAGTTTTCATTAACACCCATTAATGAAATTCTAAAAAATATCCTATTGGGATCAAGACTAGTTGGGGAAAGAAGTAGCGACTACGTGCCTTGGTTTGCAGTTTCTGTAATTACAGGAACTTTTTTTTTCTTTTTAACACATAGACACACAGTATTAAAAATTAATTTTCATTTCACAGTCCGGGTTTTAATGCAGATTGCTCAATAAGAAATGACTGCTGTTAGGGGCTATTCTATACTTCTCTGCACACCCTTGATATCCTCTCCCACCTTTTTGAGAGGCTCTTTCTTTCTCAAGACTAAACTGAAGATCCATCTTGGCTTTATTGCATTCAAATTGCATTTTAAATGGCCTATTCTTATTCATAGATACTTAATTTTCTGCTTCTGTCTTAATTTTGCCTCACTCTGCTCTGCATTTAACTCTTGTGTCATTTTAAGTGATTTGTGACTAATACATTTTATATGTTTTTCTATCATATTATTAATAGCTTTCTAAAGGCATGACTGTTTACTGCAATTAAACTTTACATTTTTAAAACAAATTTTAAATTGGAAGTAATCATAAAGACCTCTATAAAACAATGCACAGTAAAATATAAATAAAACAAAAAATATAAATAGTAGGCTAATACAGGGGTAGAAAGGTGTTTAATTAGAGCCGCGGACAAGGAGGGAGAGTGCATTACTGGTATTATGTGTGGAATAAGACTATTACATTTTTGAGAGTCTTCAGCGAAGATCTGAATGCTCAGACAGTCAAAACTTTACATTGTTCTATTGAGCGCAAAACATGAAGTGGAGTGGACGTTTGACAGGAAGACTGCTGAGCAGTTTAGAATATAAACCATAGGCAGAATAAGCAGGTATAAGGAGTTCCAGCAGTAAGTTTAATTTACGTAGTGTAAGTCAGCAAAGCATTTTTCGCAGCAAATTTGCTGGAATTTTTCACTGAAAATTCACCATACAGTTGGCTTAGGTGAAGTTTCCTTTTTTTTTCCCAGCACTCCATGGTCATTTGTAAGGCCAGCATCAAAGAACTGTAGCAGCCATGTAGGATGGGGATGTCACTTCCCAATCTATGGCACCCGCCCGATTTGTCTTGCGCATGTACATGACGTTCACACATGTGTACTGTAAGCGTACTCCACCTCACACTTTGATATGCATTACGGCTTATACACGATTGTGTGAAGTCACTATGTGATTGGTACGTGAGGGGCATTTGCACCCTGCATGTATAAAAAAAAACAACAGTATTTTCATTTGAGGGATACATTAGCTGAATATAATGTGAATATTTTAAAAATCCTTTGTTCTGCATAGATTCATTGTATGCTGTGTCTTCACTGCTCGATTAAGCATGTTTTTCTCCTCACTATGTACACTCTTAAAATCACATGTGCCAGAGTGGTTCTTCAAAGCAATGCCATGAGGGAACCATTATAATTCCCAAAAGAACCATCCACATGAAGGTGCCGAAAAGAACTGTAACAGGCTCTGTAACAGATCTGTGAAATACCAATGGCTCATGATTTTAAAAGGACTCTTGTAGTATACAAGAACACAGGCTAATAAGTCCAGGTTTTCATAATCTGTTAGTGCCCTGCTAGGTAGCCTATCATAAATGAAATATGAGTATAATATGAGTTTTTTTCCCACATATCAAGAAGTTTTTCAAAGTACAAATAACCAATTTCATATGCAAACAACTCCTCCTAGAATGAAATGGTGCTTTGCCAAGCAATAGCTCTACAAGGAACAAAACAATCCAGTAATGAACCATAAAGTGCCATTAAAGAACCAGTGTATTTAAGAGTGTAGCACAGATCAGGAAGTGGCAGGGACACCTGCTGAGTGCTGTATATCACACTGATCCCTTGGATCACAGGCTCTGTGGGTGTTAGTTGGTCATAGTGATAGGAGCTCAGGAGACCCAGAGAGAGAGATACACGACTCAGAGTAAATTTTATCTCAGGGAGACACAGCAGGTAGCACTGCTGACTCATGGCTTAGCACTTCCTTAGCACGCAGGGCCAGTTAAAAACCCATTGCACCTTTACAATATACTCAATACTTGATCAGTTCCACTTTCTCCATGGATTGTGTGTATTTCCCACAGTTTGCATAACTTGCCAAACCTTAAGATGAAGCAAGTTCGGTGCTGTTTTCTAAATTTACTACTAACAAAATAAAACTGATGCGGCCAGCATATGCCTTTCTCCATAATTACAACTTGAGTACAATAAGCATGTACTGTAACAAAGCGTACACAAGATGTAATACCACTGAAGTATATATATTTTTACATTTTAGCCTGATTTAAATGCAACTCTATGAAACAAAATCACATTTATTAAGCAACTACACATAAGAAATACCTGTACATTTCTAGCCTAATTTATGCAATTAATAAAGCAATACACCTGTAACTACACAAATTTTATATTTGTTCTTTTATTCATGGTTTGTTTAATTTAAGATATTAAAAATTAGAAGAAATGAAGAATAAACTCACATCTTGGCATCACACAGCTGACATGGTCTGGAGCCTAGCCCCACTAACTCATAAGTGCCAAATTCAAAATTCCAAACACATAAACTTTCTTAAACTGGAATAGCTTGCCAATAGGAATTCGGCAGGCTAATACAGTGGAGCACTTTAAAACACTGCTGAAAACACATTAATTTAACATGGCTTTCTCATAGCTTCATCTTAGTTTAATCCTGATGCTCTGTATATTCAATTAATTATCATTATTATTCATGGTATCTCCAAAATCCGTACTAACTCCTACTTTCTCTTCTGGTCTTTTTCCGGGTTTCTGTGGTGGCGATCTACGCTACCAGCACCTAATCGAAGCACTGTGATGTCCTTACATTGATGGATTAAAGGCCAGAAGTCCAAATGGTCAATTGCATAAAGAATGGCACCAGTCCTCCGTGACTTCTTACGCTTCCTTTAGTATGATTGGGCTCATTTGCATCCCAACAAAGACCACATTGAAATGCTAGTTTGTCTTGCAAAATGAGTTACAAAGACATCATAGTTTATTTACATAAAAATGCAATGTGCCTTGTGTCACACGCACACTCATGGGAGGCAGTCAAGGGGCTTAACTAAGGGTAAAACGTTGACTCAGGGGGTGACAAAGTGTACTAACATCTCTTCCCCTGCCCCTGCAGAACACAGGAATGAAACACCACTTAAAACTCAACTGGGTTCCACTTCCACCTCCGGACCACACCCTCCAACTGACCTCACTTCCGCCGAATCCCATTGGACCCTCCTCTTCCTACCCCCTACGTATAAAGCCAACCACTTGCCTCCCGCTGGCAGTCACATCTTGGACTCAGTCTTTGGATGCTACTCTCTAGCCCTAACGTCCTTTTGAAGATCATCTTGTTAATATACAGGGTGGAACTTTAAACTTTTTTTTTATCTCTCTCTTTTCTGAATAATTGTCTACAAAAGACCACCTTAATGTTCCTTTTATATGAATGTTTATTTAATGTTCTTTTTAATATTTTATCTATACTGTTTACAGAAGGGCGCAGTTGTAGCGCTGCTGCCTCGCAGTTAGGAGACCCGGGTTCGCTTCCAGGGTCCACCCTGAGTGGAGTTTGCATGTTCTCCCCGTGTCTGCGTGGGTTTCCTCCGGGCGCTCCGGTTTCCTCCCACAGTCCAAAGACATGCAGGTTAGGTGGATTGGCGATTCTAAATTGGCCCTAGTGTGTGCTTGGTGTGTGGGTGTGTTTGTGTGTGTCCTGCGGTGGGTTGGCACCCTGCCCGGGATTGTTTCCTGCCTTGTGCCCTGTGTTGGCTGGGATTGGCTCCAGCAGACCCCCGTGACCCTGTGTTCGGATTCAGCGGGTTAGAAAATGGATGTTTACAGAAGACTGCAAAACTTATTCAATTAACATTTAATGACATTTGTAACATTCCATTGTACTGTTTAATTAACAGTATTTTTTCATCAACATTAAAAAGAACATTGTTTACAGAATGTTATTATTATCTTGAAGTATTCACTTCTAATTAGTAAAATTTGAAATATTTGTTTTCATCAATGTAAAGATTTTAATACATACAGAATTACAATTTATTTAAATACATTTTTATAGAGTTGCATTATATACTGTAATGGGTATCAAAAATGGTATCAAATTTCAATACTTTTTTTAGGATTCTAGTTTGAAATTTTCATATTGTGACAACCCTAGTAAGTTATTTTGGGTTGCTTTTGCTGCTGTTTTGTGTGTTACGATTGCTGCCATTACACAACTCCCATTGTTAAGGTACGTGGCTTGGTTGTTAGGGGTGTATCTTCAGACGTTTTCTCCATGACGTTGGGATGCAACGGTTTTAAAGTTCGGCCATTTGATGTGTTTCCCTATCCAATATTGCGGATAACAAGCCCCTTTTTCCAAAGAAATTTTTGCTAATTACCTCTGCATTTTGTTTTCGGTTTTTGATTCAGCTTTGATCTTTTGACTGATTTTTAGTTTCCACTTTTGTTTTGAGCAAAACATTTTTGATCTTATGGTTCTGACACTGCTACTTGTTTCTTACTATGTCTTTTCTCTCAATCACACTCTTCCTTACTGCAACCTCTACAGCATAACCCAATCCTTCTGTATCTCCCTTACTTAAACTGGGATGCTGACTTCAACTATTGTTTATTTCACTGGAAGATGGACCACATTACATGGAAAAAACCCATAAGGTAACAGACTTAGGTTTTCTCTTTGCAGTTGTTTAGAGAACCAGGAGGGAAACAATGGAGTGCAGAAGAAGCTGATCAGAACAGCTTATTTTACATAAACTGTAAAATGCTTTGCATGTAGCCTGTATGTATTATTATTATTGGAACTTCTTTGGACAAAATTAATTAAGAGTCACTGACACAGGAAGCAAAATGTCCTGCAACTGAAAGGCTAGTATGTGTATAGCCAGGCAGTGAACACTGCCTAACAGAGAAGAAGCACAAATCCCATTAAGTGAGTAGAAACAGGAAGATATCTGAAATGAGGAAGATGACAAAAAAGTTTTTAGTCAGACTCAATAAACCAGTGCAGTTTGGTGGCATTCATTTAATTTAATGCAGGAGCCCTATAGCCCTAGAAAATGTTATATGGTTGCAGTCCCTGGACAGAGTGTGCATATTTTTCTCATGTCCCCTCTGTGCATTCTTCTTCTCTTCCCTGTGTACACCGAAAAGTTTCAGTTGGCCTCAATGGAGTGAATGCAACAGAGTGCCTGCATGTGCCCTACATAGGACTGCTGCCCCATGAGACGCTGGTTCCTGCCTTGCCTCTGATGCTGCCTGGAAAGACTCTGGCTCCTGTAATTCTGAATATTAACAACGTGGACATAGAAAACTAATGGATGGCTTTTCTAGAGGAATTTACTTAGCAGTGCTCCCAGTGCGGACTCAGTGGAGTCCACGTGTAAAAAGGAGCACCTTAAATATTTTTCTTTTTAACTAGACAAGAAACTGAAGGATTACACCATTAAAAAGAACAGAGTGATTTACACTTGTCTATGATGGCTAGAGAAACATTCACATGGAAAAATGCAATTCTCTGCATTTGCCAGGCCACTCCTGTTCACGTTAACACATGTCTGACAGGAAGAAAATGGATTCTTCAGATCTAGTGAGAAATACTCATTGTAACATTTATATGTAAAACTAAAATATGTTGTTATCTTCTTTTCCTTCTTAACTTTTAGTAGCAATAATTTTAATACCACAACCAGGTTTACTGCTTTGGACTGCTTCTCACATGTTATTTTTGCTGTGACAAAATGGTGTTTATATTCTACCTTAGAGTTTGGTATATAGATACCAGTTTTTGAAATGCCACTGATCTAGAAATGAAAATATGCTGCTTATTAGAGACCACCCAAGAACATCAAATCCCATTCAGTGAGAGAGTTAACAATTGTAAATCCTGTCATGTCTCTGAGAGGCACAGGAATTATCTTGTTATCAATTTAATAATGGAACATTGAAGTAAGTGATGCCGTCCACCAACACCAGTAACACCAAGTCTCGGGGGAAATTCACGGCTGCGGAAACTGTCAATCTCAGCAGATATGGACATATTAAAAATTGGGGACAATGCACCTTCTCTCCATAAATCTATTCTTTTGGTTCTTGTGTAATAAGAAAATTCTGCAAGAAGATAAGTGTAATCAATGCAGCATGGCTGACAGCTGTGACCTTTAAGCATTCCAATTTTAATTTTTTTTTTTTTTTTTAATTTTAAAAGGGAATCTGGAAGTTTTTTTTTTGGGCTTTTTAATTTAAAAACTTACATTGCCCAATTTGCAAAGCAAAAAAGTTTCTCATAAATGTAACAATTGCTGAACCACAGGGCACAATGACCCTGAAGACCCTCATGTGTTGACAGATGTAATATAGGAAATAGTAATCTGTGCTACAACAAGCCATTGTGTAGAAAAGTCTGAGGGACAGCAGGCTCTGAGCAAACCTGAACAACAGAATAAAGCGGTAAGAATTTAAAAGCTTGATAAAAACTACAGTAGTTGTGCAAAAAAGATGTGTGCTTCAGACAAAGTTTACAATTTGGCTTTTATTACATTTTGTTTTGAGCTAATATGTACAGTCTAACCAGAAAAACTGTTATATTCACAAGTATTCACAAGTAAGGGATTAAGGGTGCAAAGAAAACAATTATTGTCACAAAGTTCTGTGACTTTGCAGCCTGTAGACTGAAACTTGAAAGTAGCTCAGCAGTGGCCCTGCAACAGACTGTAACCTCAGACACCAGAACAAATACAGTAAGGCTTTCTGTCAGCAGACATTGAGTCTCGTGGTGGAGGTTATAAGTGCTCTGTGATTACCGTATATACTCGCGTATAAGTTCTCCCGCGGATAAGTCGGGGCTTGATTTTACCCTATAATTTCTGTTATTTTACAATGTTGGTTGTATAAGTCGAATGCGGAAAACTCACGCTATTGGTCCAAGAGATTATGATATGCTAACGCCCACCTGAGAGAGTAGCCACGGAGCACACTGCCTTTTTTTTTCTATGTATTTTGCCTACGTGACCACACGGTAATACCTGAACTACTCCAAAGCTACGTTTGCACTGTTTTGTGTTTTTGTATCTCACACCCTCATACACCTTTATCATAAGAGCATCCCTTATCTATGATGGAGTGCTCGATCAGAAGAAAATACGAAGCTGGTTTTAAATCAAACATCGTTGAAGTAGCGAAAGAAATTGGTAACTGTGCTGCTGCAACAAAATTCGATGTGTCTGAGAAACTGGTGCGAGATTGGAGGAAGCAAGAAGATGTAAAAAAAAAAAAAATTTAAGTGTCACATTTTTGAACGGTCGTGTAAGTCAGGGTGTGGTTTTATGATCAATTTATACGCGAGTATATTATTGCATGGTGTAAATGAGTACTGTAGTAACATGATAGGTTAATTAACATCTGCACCTAGGGACAACTAAATATGAATTCATACACATTGTTAATGAGGTAGATAGCTTATGTCTTGACCATATATGCTATACATGTACAGTAGTATATTGTAAAATGCCAAAAATATTTTATGAAAACACCAATACTAATTATTTATTTATTTTAAACAATATAATGACTATTAAATGAAAGGAATCTACTGTAATATAACTGTTATAATGACTCTGCAGCTTTGTGAACATATCGAATCTTTTTTCTTTTAAGGAGTCACACATAGCAAGATCAAAAATGAGACTTGTCTGAGGCTGTGTTTTGCCTGGGAAATGTAATCTAGCATAACAAACACAAACAGTAACACAGAATAACCCCAAACAGTAAGTTAAACAGAAAAACTGCATTTTTTCGAAATGATGTCAAGAATACTATAAAGTACAATTTATCTGTCTGTAGTCCAGGCAGACATTTGAGGTATATTACATCCTGGGTTTGTAGATGCATTTCTTTTAAGCTTTTCACTGTCATTTAAATAGCATTTGGTTCCCCCCTGCTGCGCCAGCAAAGATTCAGCCAGGAAATTCACTCACCTTCACTGTGCCTAAATGGATTTTTACTTTGTTTGTTTAAAGTGTTTTACACTAATAATATCCTCATGACCGAACGGAAATGTAAAAGGAAACATATTTGAAATACACTGGGAAGCCATTGGGTTGCCTGCCATGCATCCTCTGTAATTTCATACTTGCAGTCACCATGCTTTTGAGTACACTTCATCATACAGATGAATAGCTCCTGCATTGCAGCTGATGAGAGGGGCATCAATGACTGACACTTTCATTCTCATTTCTGTACATTTCAAGTCAACTCCCTCAAAAAAAATTTTTTTAAAGGTCCAAATATGCCACAATTTCTGAATAGAGAAAAAAGTACAATTTGGGTCAGGGTGAAATTTAATAACTCCAAGATACTCCCAGATCTAAACGACAAACAGGAACTGAGGCTGCTGTAAGAACTTATCATAGGAAGGCAATGTCTAATGTCACGGACAGTGAAAGAATTACACACACACACACACACATTATATATATATATATATATATATATATATATATATATATATATATATATATATATATAGATAGATAGATAGATAGATATATATACATACATACATACATACATACACATACTGTAACCCACAGGGGTTATTGTAGAACCCCAAACCTCCACACACAACTACACGATATAGTGCTGGGTTCAAATACAAGGCACTTATTTCACACAATACCTCCAACAGGGTTTCAGTTTCCTTCTTTCTAAACTGCACAAGCAATACATTTCTCCTTCTACACCTCCTCCCAGTTGTGACTACTCAGTGGGCAGTGGTGGCCGCTCTTAGAGGAAAGAGGCGGTGTAAAGCAAAAAGCACTCCCAGGTCTGGCAGAAGCCTCTGAAAGTAGGACAATGCAAACCAGCAGCTCCCCTTGCCAGTGCCCCAAGGGACCACAACTCCCAACATGCCCTGCAGGTACCTGATTAGGCATACTGAACCAGGAATGCTGCCATCCAGTGTGTCAGGGGAGCATGTACTCTTGGGAGACAGTCGCCACCCCTGTCCTTCCACAATACTGGTTTCCCTGCCAGGTAAGGTTACAGGGTTTACAGGGGTCAGACCAGCCCTGCCATCCATCACAACATGTACATACACAGAAATAAAGAAAACATAAGATATAATAAAACATGCAAAAATCATACAATATGTACATAAACTATACTTAAAGAAAACATATACAGTACTATTAAACTTTCTTGGTTTTAAACAAATTAGGTTCTTAATGGTGCTAAATAAGCACTATAAGCACAATGCTCCACTTGGAGTGAGGTCATCAGTGGAGTCCCACAGGGGTCTGACACACTAAGGTCAGACACTGGCAAACTAACTCAACAGCAAATTAAAATTCATGGTCACTAAACTAGCACTGCTCAAGGCTTAAGTTTCTTTTACGTTGTTTCTTTTTCTTCATAAATTATTCAAGGTTAGAACTCTCTTGCAAGGTCATTCACTTTAGTTGCACAGTTTGGATACCACTTAGCCTGGGATCCAGGTTTAAAATAATGTGCTATGCACCTTAGCAGCACACAATGTCAAAGCAGCAAAAGAAAGGTACCTATAAAGTAGAAACAGCTTAAAAAATAAAATAAATTCACTTTAACCCTAAAATCTATTTAAAGGGAACATACTAAATGAAAAGGGCGGCACAGTGGCGCACTGGGTAGCACTGCTGCCTCGCAGTTGGGAGACCTGGGGACCTGGGTTCGCTTCCTGGGTCCTCCCTGCGTGGAGTTTGCTTGTTCTCCCCATGTCTGTGTGGGTTTCCTCCGGGTGCTCCGGTTTCCTTCCACAGTCCAAAGACATGCAGGTTAGGTAGATTGGTGATTCTAAATTGGCCCTAGTGTGTGCTTGGTGTGTGGGTGTGTTTGTGTGTATCCTGCGGTGGGTTGGTACCCTGCCCAGGATTGGTTCCTGCCTTCTGCCCTGTGTTGGCTGGGATTGGCTCCAGCAGACCTCCGTGACCCTGTGTTTGGATTAGGCGGGTTGGAAAATGGATGGATGGATGGATGGATACTAAATGAAACTGTCCCTCAAGCACAAGATAGATTAAACAGAAGGGCTTCACACAGGTACAGGTATATGACCCCCGAGGTTTGCTCTCTTGATGTCACACTCAATTCATGCTTTTGTAGCACCTGTGACACACTCAGCAGGGTGTCCTTTCGATGAGACAACACTGACATATTAACTTTTGTCATGCAAACATTGTATACCAGCTAGTAGGAAACTTACATGTCAAAGTGTACCAGTTTATAGAACAAATAAACCAAATGGTAATTCCTTAAAATGACACAAGTTGTATTTTTTAACTATGCTATCACCATATCTGTCTCCCCCCCATTGTATGTTTCATGTCAACTGACATCTCAAATTGCTGCCATGTGAGGGCATGTGTGTCCCTGCTTTTTAAGCGAACCTGAAATGAATTAAATGGATGAGCATTACACAGCAGTATACTGTACATGCCTATCATTGTGTATGTGAACTTTGCATGTACTTCTTCAGGTACTCTGGCTTCATCTGATATTCAGAGACATATATTCCATGTTATTTGACGACACTAAATCCTCCTGAGTAAGTGTGCCATGTGGCAAACTATCATCTTCTGTATTATATTTCTTGCATTGTGTCTGCTGTTGTCTGCACAGGCTATGGCTACTCTGACTTTATCATGGAAAAAGTGAGCTTACAAAAGTAGAAAAATAGATATTGTAATGGTGCAGACTCTTGCATTAGCTGGGGATGACATTGGTGTTGAATCAGCAGCAGTATGAGCTGGCATTCTATTACTGAAATAGAACTAGTCTAATGTGGCATAAGAGAGCAGGCCTTTTAAGGATAGTGAGCTACCTAAAAGCAATGAAATGAGCAAAAATGGTTAGTTCAGCATTGGTAAGCACATTGGTGTCAGTAATGGAATAAGTCGATGACCTACAGTCTGACTTAGCAAAGCACCAAGAGCTGCAATGACTCAAAAATGAACTTGCTGGGTCCTTCTAAGTTGTTTATAGTGAGACTTGAAGCTGAGCAGGATGAAACGAATGGAAAGGCCACCCTGTCATTTCAAACAGTTTGTGTATCAACCACTTGAAGGAAGGGCTTTGTAATGGCGCTGACTCTTGCATAGGCCAGAGATGACTTTAGTGTAACACCAGCAGCCGTCAAAAGCAGTCTAAGCTAGCCTTCCACATTCAAATGAGCAGTTTTAGTGCCAGTTGCATAGGAGCCTAAAAAAGGGAGAGAGCCTACCACAGTCTCACGATCAGTTTTCTAGTATGGTTGAAGCAAGCTATTCTTTTAACACTAGAATTACCAAAGCCTATGATATAACTCGTAATCCCGGCCCACCTTAAATCCGTTTGCACCTCTCCATTCAGTGTCTTTTGTTTTGTAAATGTATCGATAAGCACAAGAAGCAAGCAGCCTGTTATCCCATCCCCTCACCGCTGCAGGAAGGGCAAAAATCACTCTCCCAGTTCAAGCCTTGTTTATCTAGGAGTGAGGTACCTGGAGCTGTGTGGGGTAAATAATATATTGTCATTTGGAAACGCATGCATTTCATATGTGCTCCGTGTCTACAAAGATCTATGTAAGTGTAGGATGACAGGAAATGCAAGAAATGTTGAACACATACCTGAAAGACAAACTTTTTTCATGTTTTAGTACTAACGACAAAATTTTGACATGAAGTGTAAAATGTGTGAAGACTGAAGTCCAAATATCAAATAAGCATTTTCACAAAAGGTACAAGTATAACAAAACAAGTGCACTTTTATTCAAGACTATAACCGAAGATAAAGAAATCGGGTTAGTGTACGTTGGTTTCACAATTGCTTTGGTATTACAGCGGTAAGAACTGCTGACTCAAAATCAAGAGGCTGCGGGTTTGAGCCTTGTCGCAACCCAAAATAAAAGTTTTGAGTAGTGAGCTGCTCTTATTGTTACTATTATTACATACATTTGATTTGAGTCTGTAACAGCCGGTGTAAATGTATGGTACTTGTAAAGGTTAGCATTTTTTTTATTTTTTTATTCAGTTTTATATTCTCTCAGTTGCATTCACGCTTTCCCCGATCTGACATTATTGTTTTCAAATAAAGACGTGCTATATCAGAGGTGACCTCAGATGAGGACGAGGGTTTTACATTGGAGAAAGAGAACAGAAGCCCTCCTTGCAAGAAACGTCCAGTCACACATAAGAACAACGCAGCTGCACCAGGCGTAAAGGCAAAAGATGGCACCATTTGGATGCAGCAAGAGGTCCGGCGTCATCCTGACAGTCAGTCTGCCCCAAACCTGTCCTTCAATGAAACAGCATGGCTTATAGAGCGCGCCAGTCCAGTTTGAAATTATGTTTTGTGATGGTCTTTATATGAAAACCATGTATATGTAACTTATACAAAAGCCACATCAAATTTTATTTACCTTGATTTATTTACTTATCTTCCTAGAGCGTAAAGTCACAAGTAAACTGCAGAGCTTTCTCTGTTTGATCGGCATGCTCACAAATTACATGTGTACTGAAGTGAGTTTAGCTGCAGATGGAAGCTCCTGTCACACCCTAGATAACTGTGTTTGATCTTATTCAGGAAAAGATCCCAGTCGCCCCATGGGAGAAAGACTTTCCGAGACTAAGATCATAAAGTTTATGAAACCATTTCTGGACAAAGGCAGAACCATAAAGACAGTTGCATGGAGCTTCCACCTGCAGCTGAAGTCACTTCAGTCACTGAACTTTATAAACATCAAAAGAACCCTAATTGACCGTCCATTGTCTTTTGAGTGTCTGGCTCTTAACCTGATAATAAAATCAGGTCCTGTCTTACTCATTGTTCTCTATCATCCCCCAAAATACAATGCATGTTTTTAATCTGATCTGACTGAATTATTAACCCACTTAAGTTCCCTTTTGCAGAGAGTCATTCTTCTTGGCTATTTCAACATCCATATTGACATTACTACATGTAAGCTGAGAAATGAATTCCTGTCCTTAGAGGATTGTTTTGACTTGGTGCAACATGCTGATTTTCCAACTCATTCTGGTGATCATATATTGGACTTGATCTGTACATCTGGCTTGTGTGTCAGCAACACTTATAGCAGTGATTTGGGCCTCTCTGATCATAAAACAGGTACTTTTCATTGTCTCATTACCTCTCCCTCCTCTTACCTGTAAATGTCAAATTTCTTTCAGAAACCTTAAAAATACCTGTCCTTCTATCCTTGCCAATTCCATTTCTGATCTTTTTCTGTCTTCACCTATTCCATCAACAATAGATAGTCTTGTTGACCACTATAACGCAGCCCTTCTTTCAGCACTAGATAAAATAGCTCCTTTAAAGCATAAGGAGGATTCCTTTAAGTGCTCAGCTCCATGGTACAATTCAGAATGACAATCTATGAAAGTAGCTGGCCAACGCCTTGAGAGAAAGACTGGCCTCGCCATGCAAATCCAGGCTTTTTTCTGACCATCAAAGAGCTTAAAGGGATGCACTAACTGCAGCCAAGAACACACATTATGGCAGAATAATAGAAAGTGGCCAGGATAACCCAAGGGTTTTGTTCTCTGTGTCCTAACTACCTCCTATAGCAAAGTCTGTGAAAAAAGTCCTCCACTTTTTCCACAATGATGTAAATAATTCAACTAACATAAATTCATCATCCATTTATATCTTTCCCTCTCTTCCCACTCTATCTATCTATCTATTCAGCTCTTTTTCTAAATTTTCACGAGTCACATCTGCATTTGTTAATGACCTGCTTTATAAGATGAGGCCTACTACTTGTGTACTGAGACCCCATCCTCACTACACTTCTGAAATCCTGCCTTCATGCCATAATCCCAATTGTTATGACAATAAAAATACATCCCTTGGCACTGGCTTTGTGCCATCCACTTTTAAAATTACTTCTGTAATCCCACTGTTAAAAAAGTCTGGTGCTGATGCTGACAATCGTAACAATTTTTGGCCTACTTCTCAGTTACCTTTTCTATCAAAAGTTCTTGAGCTTGTTATCGCCTCCCAACTCACCAATTACTTAACCTTCAATAAATTGAAGGAACCCTTTCAGTCTGGTCTCAGAGCACAGCACAACTGTGAAACCACTCTGCTTCAAGTAACTAATGATTTGCTTATGGCAGCAGACTCTGGACAAAGCAGCATATTAATTCTGTTAGATCTTAGGGCAGCATTTGACACTGCCCAGAATGCAGAACAAGTTGGTTATCTCAGGCACTGCACTTCAGTGGTTTAAGTCCAGGCAAGAGTTTGTTAGTCTTGGCAACAGCAGATCCAGCTCAGCGCCAGTCACATAAAGTGCTCCTCAGGACTTTTATCCTCGGCCCACTGCTCTTCTGTGTCTATATGCTTCCCCTTGGCCATATCATTTGTAGCTTTGAACTGGGTTATCATTTTTATGTAGATGATACTCAGCTCTATTTCAATGTTAAAAGTGAAACTTCATCAGTGCTTTCTCAGCTCACGACTTGCCTCAGTGGAATTAAAACCTGGATGGAGCAGAACTCTTTAAAATTAAACTGAACTTCTGCAAATTGGCACTAAAGTGCAACTTAAGAAAATGAGCTCCTTCTCTGTCACTCTGGACGGTGATCTCATCAGACCTTCGTCTAATGCAAGGAATCTTGGTGTCATTTTTGATTCCTCCCTTTCTTATTCTGCCCACTTAAACCACATTAAGAAACTTTCTTACTTTCACCTCCGTGTTCGTTCATTCCTCTCCTTTTCTAATGCTGAGAAACCTGTCCATGTTTTTATGACATTCTTCATCGATTACTGTAACTCCCTACTGTCAAGTGCTGCTCCTATGCTTGTATCACACCTCCAGCTGATTCAGAACTCTGCTGCAAGAGTCCTTACACAAACCAGCAACTATGAGCACATAACACGCGTCCGGCTTCGCCTTCAATGGCTTCAATGGTCTTATAGGATTGAATATAAAATTCTATTATTAATCTACAGAGCTTTAAATGGCCTTGCACCAGACAACATCAGTGGCCTTCTCCATCACTCTGCTACTGTTTGCCTACTACGGTCCTCTGATTCTGGTAATCTTGTTGTTACTCATACTAACCTTCACTCTGTGGTTGATAAGGCCTTCAGCTGTATAGCACCCAGACTTTAGAATGACCTCCCGAAATTAATTAGATCAGCAAACTCCATTCACTCTTTTAACAAACAATTTAAAACTCATCTGTTCAGGAAGGTTTTTAACTTAACCTAGCATTCTGCCTCCTCTTTCAGTCTTCCTCTCTATCCAAATGCTCAGTATAATTTGTGTATGTTATATTATAAATTATGTTATTTGCTCGGCTTTCTTTTAGTATTGAATTTAGTATTTTACTCTGGTTTATTGTCTTTTATTCTGTTTAACAATGCCTTTGTATATCCTGTATCTATCTGTTTAAATGTTCTTTTCAGGAAACATTTGTATCCAATGTTACATATATCTGCTGTTTCATTATGATACTCTGTGAAGCACTTTGAGCATGGTAAAGGCGCTATATAAATAACATTTATTATTATTATTATTATTATTATTATTACTGTACAGGGGGAAAGGTTGATGTTAAGCTTGTCATTCAAAAGAGAACCTAATCAGATTTCTGATCGATTATGTTGTTGCACTGGTGTTATACAGTCATTGCAAAACAATTGAGATCAATGATATCCTCATCTCACATTTAATTTTAGCTGCTCATGCTGAACCAGAATAGCTATTTAGAAATTATCTTCTCAAAGGCAATCTTTTTTTCAAACTGGGAGAATTTGTTTCAAGCAGTTTTATTCATAAATGATTTTAATATTAAACTGTTTTCATTTTCATGCTGTGAGAAAATCTCACACATCATGTAACCTTTCAGAGTTTAAACGGGCAATCAAAATTCTTTCAGAGTTTAAAGGGGCAATGAAAATTATTTATTTGAATGGCATTTACAATAGGCACACTTAAAATTACTAATGGCAGTTTAACCCTTTTGCATTGTATAAAAAACAGAGGACTATCCACCATAAATAAATGACACTAAGTTTTTTCATTGATTATGATTTTTCTTCAAGATGAGGTCATTCTATGGTAGAAAATTAGAAATGTGATTAGTACTAATGTTTTTAAAACTAAAAAAAACTGCAAACATTAGGCTTTTGTTTTTCTGTAGTATATTTTGCACATTGTCAGCATATTCTTTAATGGTTTGGCAACCTGATCATGACCCTAATTTGGATGAAATGGGGTTGACCATGGATGAACAGAGTCATGGTTAAATTTAGTTGTAAATATAAAAGTAACAAATAAAACAAGTCAGAATTCTGTCTTGACGCAGCACTGCTTGTCTCCAAATGTAAAGAGAGGCAAATGTCAAAACTTATTCCTTGTCAGAAAAAGCACAATAATATGTGAAAGTCTATCAGTAATATTTGACGTCTGTGGTATATATACATTGGGTTGAAATATTTTCATAAATAGTCTTATTTTTCAGAATCTTTTGAGACTACTTCTGCTCAAACTAAGATATATTAGATATTAGATATATTATAAGGTATATTAATAAACTCATGATCATATATATATATATATATATATATATATATATATATATATATATATATATATATATATATATATATATATATATATATGCACAAATACTCTTTAGTAAAAAACAGCCATCCCCATTAAAGAGAACAATACTAATCACAAGGGTGTTTTTAATAATAAGACCATAACAATTATTATCCATCAATAATTTAAAAATATTAGTAAATGTTAAAGGTTTTTCAATTATAAATTAAAGAAGCAGTATTGTGAATGTAAAAGAATTTTTAAAAATATCAGAACACAGGGGAGAACTCAAGGTTGGTATGCATCTCAATTTTGAACTTCAAATTAAAATTGTGAAAATAAACAAAGACCTCTTTTATGAAGAGTGAATATTTTATTGATGCTTCCCTTGGGCTATGGGACTTCCCAGAAGTGCAATCCATGCAGACGTGATTAAATTTTTAATTGTTTCATATTAATCTGTTCTTTTTATACTTTATCTGATGTCTTCCACAAGGCAAATGTGGAACTTGATTATGTATTTCCTGTTAATTCTATAAATACATAGTAAATAATGTAAGCAGTTAAATATGGACTTTAACAAGTTAATGTAATTTGGAAAATATGTGAAAATTACAAAACATTTGCACACAGACACCAATCTGACAGATCTTACTGTGTCTGCCAGATTGTACTGCTCTATGTGGAATCCATTGAAGGCTATTTCACTTATGGTTGTGCACTGAAGAGCAGGCACCTGTTGATTCTGTAATAGTTTACAATTTTCATTTTCTTCCAGTGTCTTTGACCTTAACTCTCAAGCACTTGCATCTTTTTACTTTCATGTATGCCATTTGATTAAAGTTCTTGGTAGATACCTAAGAGACAAACGTTTTTACCAATTATATTGTTCCCTTTTATTTACTAGCTAAAACTAACATTTTTTTATCCATTAATATAAGCACATTTTTCAGGAAATGCTACAAAACCTCTGCCTGTGCTGCCCGCACGCTATTAAACAGAGGAGCAATTCCAACAGATAAGGCAGCATGCTCAATAATTGTAGCTGCAACTTAAAAAATAATAAATAAATGACAAGGCAAAAAAGATCTGCAAGACTGGGACTGTTGTCTATCCAGAAATTGCAGAAAAGTAAGCAGAGGAATACATCCCCTACTCTGATTATCAATCTCTATTACATATTTTTATTATTTAAAAAATGAACATTAAAAATTGAAATTAAGACCATCCTTTTATTCATGCATTGCCCAACCTTCAACACAGAACACAAGGCACGAACCACCCTGTCACAATGTGTCTAAACCTGGGCCAATTTGAAAACTTCAACTTGAATAATTACAGTAGTGGTCCTGTACGTCCTGATGATTTGTTTGGAAAATTTCAATCTGTTTTCTGACCACTTAATACAAGTCTCAGTTCATTTAACCCTAATGCTGTTGTCATCTTAGGTACTGTGCAACATGACTCAGTAAAATATGAGTTTATCTCCACAGACTAGTCTTTGACTTTTTAATTTTATGAGAGACCTGCAGACTCCGGTGTTAAGTCTAGAAAACTTTGCAGTGGAAAATGTCTTAGAAAGCCAATGCAAAAAAAAACAAACTCTTGAATAACCAAAAAAGCAGACAGCACATTGAATTTTATGATGTACAAATACCCAGCAACAATGACATGGTACATTGGTTTCCTGAATTATGGCTCATCTTAAAATCATGACATCAATACTATGAACATGGAGAGAAGGCTAATAAGAGCTTAGCTGAACAAATCCACAAGCAGGAAGTTCTCAATGCAATAACAGAAATTACCAACATAGATGGAGATAAAATCACTGACCACAAAAAAAAAATAAACACCCTCATTTAGAGAGTACTATAAGTCCTTATACTCTATCTAGTTTAAAAATGATAAGACACAATCAAATGATTTTTTGATGCATTACAAATATCACAGCTAGATACTTTAAGTGCAAAGGAAAAAGGAAAACCCCTGACACTCTCAGAACTACTGGATGTTATAAACTCACTTCAGTGTGGGAAAGCAGCAAGCCATGATGGGTACCCAGTGTAATTTTATAAAACATTTTCAAATACGTTAGCTCCACTACTGTTAGCAGAATTTATAAATGCTAGACACAACAAATTTAACCTCAAACTTTTCACCAAGCATTAATTACTTTCTTTCCAAAAAAAATAAGGACTTATCAAAATGTGCATCATATAGACCAATTTCAGTTCTGAATATTGACGTTAAAATACTCTCCAAAGTTCTATCTAGAAAGATTGAGAAAGTGCTTTCCTCTGTAATATCACAAGACCAAACTTATTAAAGGCAGACATATGTAATATACTAGCAAAATACCCGCGCTTCGCAGCGGAGAAGTAGTGTGTTAAAGAGGTTATGAAAAAAAAAGCAAACATTTTAAAAATAACGTAACATGATTGTCAATGTAATTGTGTTGTCATTGTTATGAGTGTTGCTGTGTTTTATATATATAAAATATACACACACACATATAAACATATATATACATATACACATATATATACATATCTACATATATATATATATATATATACATATACACATCGACATATCAACATATATATATACACATATATACACACACACACGCTTTATGGGTGATGATTGTTTTACTGTTTTTA
This sequence comes from Erpetoichthys calabaricus, assembly GCF_900747795.2. NCBI lineage: Eukaryota > Metazoa > Chordata > Cladistia > Polypteriformes > Polypteridae > Erpetoichthys > Erpetoichthys calabaricus. Next base: position 45,058,739 of record NC_041403.2, read on the forward strand.
TCTTTATTTTATTTTATTGTAGAATCAACTCCTATCTGCGCACAGCAGGGCAGCCGTGGGCGGATGGGTATGGTGTATTCACTCCATGTTATCGTGCATTGCGCTGTCAGTGGTATTTTGATAAAAGAATTTGAACAACATATAAGAAGCGTATAAATTATTAAACAGTAAAACATTAACATTTAAGAAGTAAAGTTACATTAAGTACTACTGCAGTGCCTTCGGGTATACCTCATTTTTTGTTTGCCCATTACATGCTTAAATGTATACATTTTTTGGTGCACCTACCCGAGAACACGCGACACATAACCGAGCGTGGGAGAAGCATGGATTTTAAACACGCGTTGAGTTCATCTGCTGGTCTCCCTCGTGGAATAACTGGTAATGTTTGACTAAAATCTACAGCGAGTAAAACGACATTACCTCCTATTTTTTTTTTTACGATCTCTGAGATCTTGCTTTTTTCGGTTCAAGGCTTCATAAGCTCTTTTATGTTGTATGGTGTACTTATCCCAAACCATCATCTTTGAATGTTGCAAGACTTTCGCCTTGTATGTAGATCGGGGTAATTACATTCATTGCATTCCTAGTCTGAATCACAATCTGATTGTATGGGTGGTTACCTGGCACTGTAGGGTTGCCACCCGTCCTTTAAAATACGGAATCGTGCCGCGTTTGAGAATGAAATTGCGCGTCCCGTTTTGAATCAATACTGGACGGGATTTATCCCGTATTTTTTTTATCATTTTTTTTTTAAAGCAGCGTCTCATGCAAATTATCCCACACGCATTTTATGAAGATGCCTCCTTTCCTACTTTTGATTGGGTAATACTTGATGTCATCGTTAGTTTGATTGGTGTTTTTAACTGTCCAGTGAGGAGGGCGTGTGTTTTAAGTAGAGTCTGCAAAGTGTTAGCACTGAGATGTGGCGTCAGCGCCATAGTTGAAGCCCCTAACGTTGCGGTCAGCAAGTCGGCTAACATCCGCCATGTGCCGTCTTTCAGTTGCGAGAAGCAGATCATAGAATGGTTGAAACTGTTGCCCCTAACGTTGCGCCACGGCGTGTGGTTCGTTTATACCTCGTGTCTTCTCATTAAACTTTTATGTCGCGAATATGTTATTGCAATCCGCAGCGGGAGCGTTTCTATAAACTTAATTTAAACTTACGTTTTACACCGTGCTTCGTTTCCCTTATGAACATGCTAGTATGCTTAACTCGCTCCGTTCTCAATTGTTTAATTAATTTTTTGCTCTTCGCTGTTTGCGGCTGTTCCTCCATTTCCCCCTACTTCGTTGTTTTATCTCGCGAATATGTTATTGCAATCCTTAACGGGAGCGTTTCAATAAACTGATTGAAAATAGTTTTGCATTTACCTTTTTAGTAAAAGGCGAGCTTTTAAGCCTGAGAAATCACCACGTAAATGCACACGTTTAATTGGACATGTGTTAATATGTATGGTTACACAGTATTAAAAGACAGTGAACAACGTCAGTTACCTTTGTTCCCGCGTTTGATAAAAGGTGAGCTTTTAAGCCTGAGAAATCACCCCGTAAATGCACACGTTTAATTGCACATGTGTTAATATGTATGCTTACACAGTATTAAAAGACAGTCAAAAATTAACGTCATTTACCTTCGTTCCCGCGTGTGACTCGTGCTGTAAATGTCTTCCTTGTTTTTACTTCACGTGATTACGTAGGAGGCGTGATGACGCGATACGTGACTCCGCCTCCTCCATTACAGTGTATGGACAAAAAATATGTTCCAGTTATGACCATTACGCTTTGAATTTCGAAATGAAACCTGCCTAACTTTTGTAAGTAAGCTGTAAGGAATGAGCCTGCCAAATTTCAGCCTTCCACCTACACGGGAAGTTGGAGAATTAGTGATGAGTGAGTCAGTCAGTCAGTCAGTCAGTCAGTGAGGGCTTTGCCTTTTATTATTATAGATTCACCCACATAATCTTACACACCAGGGATCTTACTATCTTTGGATGCAGAAAAAGCATTTGATATGATTGAATGGGACTACCTACTCATCTCTTTGCATAATTTTGGGTTTGGGTCAAATATATGTGCATGGACCAAACTACTCTATACTAGTCCAGAAGCCTCTGTCTGTATTAACAACAATTTTAAATTACTTTAATTACTTTTAAATTTAACAATTTTTAATTACTTTAACTAGAACATGCACTTGACAAGGATGCTCCTTATCACCATTGCTCTTTGCAGTTGCCATTCAGCCACTGGCTACTCACATTCAAAATGTATCAAAAATAGAGGTGATTATCAGAGGAGGTGTCGAGCAGAAAATATCACTGCATGCAGATGATATAGTACTGTATATATCAGAGCCACAAACTTCCGTACCAGCAGTCCTCAGTACGTTAGCAAAATTTCAAAAGATATCCAGACTCAACAATGATATAAATAAAGTGTGCTTTTTCCAGTAAATTCTCTAGCACTCAATATTAGACTGGACACCTTCCTATTTATTTTAGAAAATCAGTTTAAGTACCTAGGGGTAAACACCACAAGTAAATAAAAAGATATTTTTCAAAACAAAATTTGCTATCCATCCATCCATTATCCAATCCACTATATCCTAACTACAGCATAACTACAGGTCAGTATCTCTCTGAAAAAGTCACATCTCGTCGCAGGCTAAAATGTCTTGTCTCGTCCCAGGATTTTTTTATTATAATAGAGAGATTAATATCAAAGTATGACGTATTCGACAGACAATTATACAAAATAATTATTACCATATATCCATCCATCCATTATCCAACCCGCTATATCCTAGCTACAGGGTCACGAGGGTCTGCTGGAGCCAATCCCATCCAACACTGAGCGCAAGGCAGGAAACAAACCCCAGGGAGGGCGCCAGCCCACCACAGAAATTTGCTATCTGCATGGAAAACATTAAACAATATGTGAACAGATGGTCTACCCTCCATATCACATTACCAGTGAGAATTCAATATTGTCAAGATGAACATCCTTCACAAGCTTCTTTTTCTATTTCAGAGCATCCCCATATATATTAACCAATCATTTTTTACGAAATTAGACTCAATTATAACCTAAATTATTTGGAATTCGAAACATCCACACATCCAAAGGGCGACCCTACAAAGACTTAAACCAGAAGGTGGCATGGCACTACCTAACTTTCAATTTTATTACTGGGCGGCAAATATACAAGCTATAAAAACCTCGACATTGACACAAATAGATGAACATACACAAGCCTGGTCTGCAATAGAAATAAAATTTTGCTGTATTCATTTATATGCCCAGCTTTGTTATTATTGTCAATATTTTAATAATCCAATTGTCTTTCACTCACTCAGAGTATGTAACCAATGCAGGAAGCACTCTAAGACAGAGAAGCTCTTAGCTGTTGCTCCTTTATATGATAATCACCTTTTTCTACCCTGTCAAACCTATACAGTATTTAATGTTTGGAAAACATCTGTGATTAAAACATTTAGAGATTTGTATATGTATAATGTCTTTGCATCTTATGAACAATTATGCTTCAAATTTAACTTACCATCAACACAATTTTTCCACTACTTTAAAATCAGAAACTTTGCTAAAAAGGAATCTGGCCAATTTTTCTCACCTCCTGCCAACTTCTATTCCAGAGGCAATACTGATCAGTCTTGAAGATTCAGGCAGCATCTCAACAATATATAAAAACATCTGAAAGCTCTTCCTTTCAAAGATCCCAGAAAACAATGGGGAAGAATGTTTCGATTAACATCTCTGAAAAGGAGTGGAAGGCAGCCATGCATAGAATACATAATGGCTCTAAATGTGTAATGCATTTCATCATCCAAACTAAAATCTTCTATCGAGCGCATTTACCTCATCTGAAATTGACCAAAATGTATCCAGGGCAAGATTCAACACGTGAGCATTGCAAATTATCTCCAGCTTCACTGGGCCACATGTTTTGGGCGTGCACTAAATGAACATCATTCAGGACAAAAATCTTTGAATGCCTACTAGACAGCCTTGGTGTCACAATCACTCCTAACCCATAAACAGACATGTTTGGTGGACTCCCAGGTGGGCTTAAAGAGGAGAAGGACAAATTGATAGTGATTGCTGATACCACACTACTAGCACATAGACTTACCTTGCTAAACTGTATGAATCCCAGCTCACCTGTTATATGTTAGTGGGTAACTGATGTTCTATACTATTTGAAATTGGAAAAAAAATATTTCTCACTTAGAAGATCTGTTCAAAACTTTTTAAAAATATAGCAAGATCTAATTAATCAAATTTGGGGAAAAGGACTTCTTTTTATAGATTTGCTCTTGTTGTTGGCTGTCAAATCTTTCTCTCGGGTGGGGGTTGAATTATGGTTCGTTAAATTTGACATGATTGTATGGAATGTTGTTTTCTTCAAATAACAAAAACAAATTAAAAAAAACGTATAACATAAGTTTTATACATAACTGTTATATAACAGCTTAAAAGTAATTGTACTCTGAGCCTATCTCAGCAGCATCAGGCAGATACCACCATTAGACAAGGTGCCCTTTATATCAGTGACAATTCATTTTTACAGTGTATTGTACAGAATCTGTATCTAGTGAACTAAATTCAAAAGCGTTTGACAGATAGATTCTAAAATATAATATACTGTATATGTTTACAAGCTGAGCATTGGTTTGATCATAATGTGGCAAATGAAACAGGAACACCCATGATTGATAATCCAGTGTGTTAACCAAAAGACCACACTGTCTGTCACGATCATTAAAATAAAAGTACTTTCTTTCCGCCTTCAATAATATTATAAGGTTAGAGCTTTGGAGACAAGAAGGAAAATCCTGCTCTTTAAAATTTAAACTCAAAGACAGACAAGTTTGGTTTCTTCAGTTTACCAAGTACTGCCAGCTCATTTGCTTTCCTCTCCCTCTGTCCTTCATTTTCACTCTTTTATTCTTTTCCTAGACAACCTTTAAAGCTTAGTAAAAAGAAAATGTTTGAATAATTACCAGATAAACACAGAAGAAACAATGGGAATGCTTAAACTTGCAAATACAATCAGTTGTGATAACTATAAAAAGCATTATGGTTACCGTCTGTTAGTATGTCTATTTCAAAAAAGGAATTAGTTCCTAATCCACACAAATACAGAGCCATTAAATCATATATTATATAATTGGAGAAAAGGTATGAATAGTCTGAAATCTGCAAGCTATGTTAACTGGTGCTGCTCTACAATACATCGGAGTTCATGCAGTAAGCAGTAATTGCTTCTAAATCCCCTGTGATTTTAACTGCTTGGAAGTAGCAAGCAGAAAGAAAAAAGTCTTGTTAACATCTTTTCTAATAAATTGTCTTGTAGAACAGATAAAACAGTGCAATGAAAGTTTTCCTCTATGCCTCACTACAATCCAGGTACTGCCTGCTTGTCTGTTGCGCTGAAACGATTAAACAGTAACAAAGGCACGCTGTCTGTATTTCACTAGAAAATGTCAAGTCGAAGGGGAAGAGAAAGAAAGCCCAACTTTTTATGCAGCCTGGAAATAACAGTGATAGGCAGGCACTACAAAAGGAGGTTAAACAAGCTGGTAACTTCCTATGAAGGACACAATGCAGCTGTATACCCTTAAAGGAGACTGCCTCTTATAAAGCATATAAAGGGATGTTGCACACAAGCTTCTTTATCACTCCTTTATGATTATATTGTTCATATTGGCATTATATGAATAGCTTTCACACTCCTTTGGTAATCTTAGTAATTTTTTTTAGCTAATTTATACATCTCATGATGCAACTCCAGGATAAATAATCAATGATGTACCTAACTGTTAGTAGCTATTGTAAAAAAAACTTTCTCAAGTCTATAACTACCACATCTTTCATTGGCCACAAATAGAAGCCTTACTCTCTCTGTTCAAGATTAAAGGCTGCTGGGGATTCTGTTACTTTACTTCAGCGTGATTATAACAGCACATTGAGGTTCTGGGACGGGCTGGCCTTTCGTGGCAATAAGGTCGATTCAAATGTATCGCCATTTCCAGGCGTAAGTACTTCATCCTAGTTTGCTGCCTCTCCGGGCCATATGTTTTATTTTTACAGACTGCTTTGCCCACAAATTTCATGCTCATTGGCAATAATACATTTGCTTGAATAATTGCCTGTTGTAATGAATCTGAGTTGTTGGAATCTTAGACTCCATTTCTTACATTTTTAGAATGTTTGGCTATTTTTCATGTTGGTTATCATTGTTATGATTGTTCTGATGATGCTATTTTGTTTCTTTTCTTGATATGGTTGCCACCATTTTGTGGTACGTGTGTTGTGTCAGCAAGCTGATGAGGACTTGAAAATCCACAAGGAGATGAACGGAAGATGGAAAAATGGTGGATCAAAAGATATAATCACCCAGACAAAATGTAAGACAAAAATCAATGTCAAAATGTTCATTACCAACAGGTCAGAACTAGAAAAGCAAGACAAATAAACAAGAAAAACATGAAAGTTAAGGGGGTTTGGTATCCACAACTTGGATAAGGAAATGCCCAATTTAACCAACCTTTTAACCCATCGCATGAATTAAGTGTGGTTCACAACCTTTGAGGACATGGCCTGTAGAAACACGGGATGCTGTCCTAACGATGGGCATCCAAAATAGCAGTGACTGCTACAAATACAAAATGGCCAAAAGAGCACAAAAAACTATATAATTATTAAACAAAGCAGCAAAAAACAAACATCAGAATTGAGTTCAGAGATCCCAAAAACTCCATAAACACTGTTTGGTCATTCAAATTTATTGAAATGAACCCATATCATTTACACAGACACAGCCACACTGTTTACGGTTGCTATGCCCCTTGTGATGAGGCATCACTTGACATATCTTGACATCTCATCCCACCTGTAAAAGATGTTTGCCCACAGCTTCTGGCATTCAAGCACTGAATCCTTTTCTTTACACAAACAACAAAGATTAGAGATGGATGATCAGGAGCAAATAAGACAGGCTAGTGTGAGGACTTTTCAATGTTTATTTTATGATTTTTGTATTGTGTATCCATCGCTTGGTCATTTTTCTAGCACTACTATCATTGCTAGTACTCAAGGTCCTTGCCTGAGAATTATAACACTTGTTAGCCCATGCCATTTTGGTTCTCTATACTATTGACTTATAAAGCTGTTAGGTCAAGCACTCCAGAATTTTTTGCTGTTAAGCAACTCTTGGCTAATAACCATTCAGCATTATCTTTCATGGTGGTATGCATAGGCACAACGACTTTGTGCTCTCCAAACTAGGTGCTTTGTTTTTTTTTTGTTGTTAATAACATTTTTAAATACTGACTATCACGGTATGAACATTTACTACAGTCGCCAGAAGCTTTTACAGATTGGTTTGAGTTGCATAGATTGTTATTATAACTTGGAAGCAGCTTCTCAGATCACTGAGCCTGACATTGACTCCTACCCCTGGAGGAAGACAACACAGACAGTGCAGGGAGAGGAAGAAGAAGAGGGATAAGTGAGCAGATTTGCCAGTTAGGTTAAAACTTGGTCTTTATAAAACCCCTTTCCCTAGCACTCTCCTTGCAAATATTAGATCAATTGACAACAAAATGGATGAGCTCTGACTAGATGTTGCCACACATAAAACTACAAAGGACTGCTGCCTTCTGATTTTTTCAGAGATGTGGCTGAATTCCAGTATACCGGACACTGCAGATGAACTAGCAGGCCACAACAGGACAGGGACTCAGTGCTTATATTAGTGATGCTGGGTGCACTAATAGAATTATAATCAACAAGTTATGCTTACCGGACATGGACTACTTAATGCTAAGATACTGACCATTTTACTTGCTCAGGGAACATATAGTTATTGTTATGGTAGTATACATACCTCCACAGGCTAATGTCAAGTCAGCACTTGAGTGATTATATGACATCACCAGTAAACAACAGAACACACATCCTAATGGAATCATCGCTGGGTTGTTAATCAAGCAAATCTTAAGAAAGTTCTTTCCAGATTTTACCACCATATAAATTACAAAGCTAGACATGTAAACATCTTAGATTATGTTTATACAGACATAAATGATGCCTACAAGGTTATACCACTCCCCTACCTGCGACAGTCTAACCATGTTTCTTTTTTTATGTCTCTTCTTAACAGTACTTAACCAACTAGCAGGTTAAGTATGGTCTCAGGGTGCCATATCCTAACTGCAGGACTGCTTTGAACACATGGATTGGAATATGTTTTTCCATCAGACAGACTTAGATACATATACTTCATCCTTCCTGTCATATACATTTACTACAGGCAAAAAATTTCCTTGTAAACAGCAATACATTTTTGTAATTTTTATTATTTCACAGGTTTGCATGTGTTTTCTTCCTCAGGAATGGGGAGGGCTCCTTTTTGCTTATGCATACAAATTAGCCATGCAGTGATGCGCTGCCAGCAGACAGGAATCAGTGTTACTGTATTTATCCAGTGGCAGTACTCATAATATTCTCATTATGGTCACTTTATGTACCCTTCAAATGAAAATGTTGATCAACAATGAACTTACAGTATGCATGCATGAAAGTTCTGTTCATGGCTAGTACAGCTCTGTGATTTCACGTTGGCCTTGCAAAGCATCATGGAGTGCTAATAAAAAATTTCTAACTAAACAAACCACATGGTGAATTTCCATGAAAATATTCTATGAAAAACACTTTGGCAAATTTCGTTGATTAATACTAAAAGGTAGCAGCCACTGCTGCCATTGTTGTCTGTGTTTTCCGTTATACCAAAAAGTAGTGGATAATGTCAATGTTAATTTATTTATATAGCACATTTAAAACAACATAGGAATGCTGTGGCCAAAGTGCTTTACAATAAAAGAAGAAAAAAAACATACAATTAACATAAATAGAAATAAAATAAATGAACATAAATAAAATAAATAATAAATAGAAGTAAGATTACATAATCACAATGAGGAAACCATCAGTATTACTGAAGGTCACGGAAAGCAAGTGAATAGAAATGAGTCTTTAATCTTATTTTGAACAGTTCAATTGTAGACGACTCCTTTATGTAATGAGGTAAAGAGTTCCACAGGCGAGGAGCAGCAGCTGCCAAAGCCCTGTCTCCCTTAGTGTTACACTTGGTACGAGTGATAACCAGAGGCAGCTGACCAGAAGATCTAAGCACTCTAGATGGCTGATGTAAAACACACAGTTCAGATAAATAGGCAGGAGCAAGCCCATGTAAAGATTTAAAAACTAGCAGCAAGATTTTAAAACCAATTCAAAAACTGACAGGCAGCCAGTGTAAAGAAGCTAAAAGAGGAGAAACAGAGTCATACTTTCTTGCCCCAACCAGAAAGCGAACGGCAGCATTCTGGACTAACTGTAACCTGCGTATCAGGGATTTGCTAATCCCAGAATACAGCGAGATGCAGTAATCAAGGCGAGAAAAGATAAAAGCATGAGTAGCTTTCTCAAGATCCCTAGAAGATAAAAAAAGGGTTGATCTTATCTAAAAGACGAAGCTGGAAAAAGCAACTCTTGACTACAGTATTAATCTGTTTCTTAAAAGAGAGTTTACTGTCAAAGATAACACCAAGATTTCGGACTTGAGGTTTGAAAAAGACAGAGAAAGAGCCGAAAAGTCCAAGACCAATTTGGGCTTTAGCTGATGGACCCACTATAAGGACCTCCATTTTATTTTGATTCAGATCAAGAAAATTATTAGCCATCCAGGATCTTAGTTCAAAAAGACAGTTGTGTAGTTGATTCATTGCAGAGTTGCAGATAGGAATATAAACCTGTGTGTCATCAGCACAGCAGTGAAAACAAATGTTAAATAGGGTGAAGGAATATAGAGAATAAAACAGGACCCAAAATTGATCCCTAAGGAACACCACATTTAAGAGGAGCAGTAGACGAAAAAGGAATTTAAAGTCACTGAAAAGGGTCTACCAATTAGATATGACCTGAACCAGTTAAGAGCAGGCCCCTTTAAGGCCAGCAAGATGTTCAAGCCACAACAGCAATATCTCATGGTCAATAGTGTCAAAGGCAGCGGACAGGTCAAGGAGGACAAGGACTGCAGCGCCACCCGAGTCAGTAATAATAGAGGTGTCATTGAATACTTTCAGGAGGGCCGTCTCAACACCATGATAACGCCTAAAGCCAGATTGGTAGATCTCAAATAAATTATTGGAGTTAAGGTGATCAACCAATTGATTATAAATAATTCTTTCTAATATTTTACCCAGAAATGGCAATTGGGAAATCAGGCGAAAATTGACTAAAACTCCAGGATCTAATTCTGCCTTTTTTAGGCGGGGATGCACTGCAGCATGTTTAAAAAATGAGGGCACAATCCCCTCACTAATAGAATCATTGATGGCTAATAAAGGTGGACACAAAACATCAAAGGCTTCCACTAATGAGGCATGGTGGTACAATATCAAGAAGACGAGAGTATGTTTATGGGTGTCAATAGTACTTTTTAACTGTGAAAGTGAGACAAGATTAAAAGATCCTCACAGGTGGCGCAGTGGTAGTGCTGTTGCTTTGCAGTAAGGAGACTGTGGAAGATTGTGGGTTCGCTTCCCGGTTCCTCCCTGTGTGGATAGCGCTTTGAGTACTAAGAAAAGCGCTATATAAATGTAATGAATTATTTATTATTAAAAGATTCCAAGACAATGCCATAATTAACAGTAGGAAGTTCATAGCCAGTTGGAACAATACCACAGTGGATTGCATCAATTTTACTGACAAAGAATGAAAGAAAATGCTCACATGAAAGAACAGTACTATCCCGTCACAGAATGAGGGTGAAAGGCCGCATTAATTGAATTAATCATGTTTAGCTTTCTTAACTGCAACCTGGAGGCCGCCTTGTGATGGAGAAATTAAATCCGGTATCCAGCGCCCATGGGCCAGGGATGGAGTCCTGTGCAGGAGAAGATAGGTCATAGACAACTTGCAGGCATCGGGAATCCAAGTTCTGGGTCTTGAGTCGGCATTGTTTAACAGCAATACCGGCTCTATTTCCACGGTGGCGGGTGTGTTTGTGTCTCCAAGAGGCATTCAGCTCACTGATAACAGGTGAACACTGGAGTCCAGGTGAAGAAGTCAGGAGATGAATAAAACAAACTTGGAGGTTCACATAATATCCCATCAGGAGATGAAAATTAAGAGGAAAGCAAGCAAGAAAATATGTTAAGTAAAGAATCACGATCAGAGGACAGTGGCCGTTGAGATAAACTAATACATAAAAACGACGTTAAAACATAGATTAGTGAGATGAGCTGACGGCAGCCACACCAGTCAGTGCCATCTTTATGTCTATGGATAAATAGAAAAACCTGTAGAAGACCACATCTGTGCACTTGTGGACATTCGGGTGTCTTGTATTCTTCTCCATCTGTAGCTCAGGCCTACAACTTGTGACCAAATCACACCTATTTGATTTTGTTTGTTTCTAGTCACAGAGAGCTATAACTGACTTGCTAAGGATGTCAAATCACAATGCATGCTCTCTCATAGCCTCAGGATCCTGGGTTGATATGACAGTTCAGTCACACAGTAGAACTTGGACATTCTTTCCATGAACGTCTTCCCCAATCAAGTAACAGGCTCACAGGCAAGTGTAAATGTTTAAGTGTGAATGAAAGTCTACATCTCTTGTATTAGACCGGTGTGTTGACTAGACTTGCCTCTAGTGAGATTCAAGGAAGCCTACTGAATCAAAAAACATTTCAGACTGTGCCCAGTTAAAGGATGGTTCTTATTGTGTGCCTGATCCTGACCAGATGGGCTACAGCTTCCCACAACATTAAAGTAGAATCCTTGAAGTAAGTTGGAAAATAGTTTACAAAGTTTTAATAATTAAACATTTATTCCTATTTCAATATTAAAGCATATCTTTTATCTCACATATTTTTAATTTATACATTCAACAGATGAACCATGTAATAGTTTGAAAAGATAAACATTGTTAATCATATCACTTTTGATGAAACACTGATTATTTAAAAGCACAGTTCATCCTTGACAGAACGCATTCAAACTCATTTTTCTAAGTACTCTTCCATCCATCAATCCATTTTCTAAACTCCCTCATCCACAGCAGTTGTCACAGTTTGACAAAACTAAGCTAACATAAGTGGGCCATTCCTGGTACCATTCTTGAGATCATCAATGAAGGACTTTGCATACCCCCAAAAAATAAATCTCTCTCCTGAAAGGATTAAAAAAAAATATTTGTCAATGGAATGTTTCTGATATTCTTAAATGAATCATTTCACATAAGACAAAGAAATACATATTCCTAATTAGAATTTAAATATTATCTTCAGGGCACATGCCTGAGCTGATTGCAGAAAACAAATGATTATACATGAGAATGCAGTTTCAATTAGAAAGGCTAACAAGGATAGGAAAACTTCTGAAATGGCTTTACAAGAAGGAAGAAAGTGCATATCAGGAACAGGCAGTAAAGAAGGATTGACTCAATTAATTTAAGTCCAATTTCAGGAGGAAGCAACTGCTCTAAACAAATGATATTCCATAAAATGTATAATGCTAAATATCTCATACTACACTATGAATTTCCTTAAATATATGGGACTATTTATTTGCAAATTCAGTGACCCTCTCTTTTTAGGGATTAATTAACCTCAATATACCCCTCACATTCACCATAGCCACTGACTTACAGTTGTAGTCTCTTCAGAAGCTGAAATTGCTCAATAAAGAGTAAACCATGCCCATAAGTGGTACATTTCCTAAGATGTTATTAACAGTTGGTTAAGGTGAATTTGTTTACTTAGAATTTTTTTTTTTTAGAATTAAACTTTAAGGGTACCACTGATGCCTCATTGAACCAATCTCCCCAGTGCTATTGACCTTTGAAGATACCTTTTGCATGGAGTTTATATTCTCTTCTTCTACCTGTGTAGATTTTTTTTTTGAGTCATTATAGTTTCTTCTCATGTATAAAACAATCCAGTAAGAATGTATTGTAGACAAGCTCACAATCAACCTTTGGTTTCCTTCCCGCACCCTTGGCTACCTCAAGGAAATTTACAAACTGAATAACTGGACAGACAGATTGGAAAACCCTCAACGAGTGGCAAAAAATTCAAGCTATTTAGTTTCAACAACTAATGTCAGTCCATGGTTCTTGTCTAGTGCCTAGCGCTGCCAGGATAGGTGATCCAACAACCTTATTTAAATTTAAATATGGGTGGAAGGATTATTTCAAATTGCCAAACTGTAACTCTATAAACTAATTCTAATTAATTTACAATGAGATACTGTAGAGTCCCACCAATACAAACAGCTAGGAGTGTCTACCCAGAGTGAATGCTCTTGTTTTTTTTTATAGGCTTAATTGATTCTAGACATATTTTTTATCTTACGCTTGTATACAGTATTATTTTATTAACATTCACTTATTTATTTAACATATTTATCTGAAATAAATTACAAATCGATATTTCTATTAATGGATAACTTGCGGATTAAGCCACTTATCTAATTAACCCACAGTTACACAATGAATCAAGACTATGTAGCATTATAACGAATACATTCTGCCAGAGGTACAAAAGGCAAGCCACATGGGCAGAAACAGAAAGGGGAAGAGACCAGGAGATAAGGTAGTTGAAAAGAAGGTCTAAGACAAAACGTTAAAGAATATCTAAGCCAAAAATGTTAACCAGAATTCAGACAAAAAACTGCCAAGATCTAGCTCCCTATAAATATGTATTTAATAATAAAACACAACATGAGGTTTTAAACAGCAAATGCAAAGACTTGAACATTATGAGTCTGCTCAGACTACCAAAGAAGATGAGTACAAAAAATGTAAGAGGGACTGGAAAATTAGATCAAACAAGGGTCAAAACCAAGAATAAAACTTATTGTCCACCAAGCCAAATAGGGACACCAAGTATTCAAAGTCTAAAAAGCAGAACGTTAGGTTGCTTCTCAGAAAAGAGTTAGAAAGTTATCGTTTTTTAAAAGTTTAGTTAGAAAAGTTGCAAAAAGAACCCACTGTTTCTCCAGAAACTTGGGTAATGAAACACCTGTTGTGTTGGTTTATAAAGTTATCTGGTGCAACGACTGGGGATGAAGTCATTGAATATGCATTTTATGAATAAGATCTCAAAATCGCGGGGTCCACAAAAGCAAAATGGCAGTAAAACGAATCAAATCAGACGTGCCAAATTTCAAGTACCACAAAATGATTTTAAATCAAGAAAATAACATCCTGGAATCCATGATGTGTAAAATATACAGTGGCATTCTTGTGCTAAAATCAATCAATTCATTTTCTCTGCAAATCAAGCAACATTCAAAACCCCAGAATAACAAAGCAAAAACAGAAGTTTACATTTTTTTTCAAATTTATTAAAAATGAAAAACTGAAATCATCGAGACTTTTCTATGCACCTTGTTTGGTGTCCACCTCTGGTCAATTCAATTTATTGCACATAATTAGGAATTGCACACACCTATAAGTTACACACCTGTCTTATAGAAGGTCTCAAAGTTAACAATGTGTATCAGAGCAAAAACAAAGTCATGAATTTGAAGGAATTTCCCGAAGAGCTTAGTGACAAGATTGTATCGAGGCACAGATCTGGGGAAAGCTACAAAAAATTCCTGCAGCATAATGAATATGTTTAGAACAACCATGACTCTAACTAAAGCTGGCCATCCAGTCAAACTGAGTAATTTTGGGAGAGGGACCATGGTAAGAGAGGTGACCAAGAACCCTCTGGTGACTCTGGCTGAGTTCTATATTACCAAAATGTATAATTGGTTACATTTCTTTTTGGTTTTTCAATTGGAGCACAAGCAGGTGAAGTGACTTGCTCCTGGTCATACAATGTCAGCAACGGGACTTGAACTCACAACCTCAAAGTCCAAAGCTTTAACCACTACACCACACTGCCTCTATAATGATAGATTCTAAGCAATACAGGCATTCTGAAATGTTTGTCACTGTCAAAGGTTCATATCTTGATGTCTAAAACTATACAAATAATATTACCACCTTGATTCACCAGGTATACTATGGTTGCACTCTGAGCAGTGGATTCATTTTTTTGCAGTTTGAAAGTATTTTCATCGTGTGTTCAGCAATATATACCAAAATGTATGAACAGTTGTTTGTCGTTAATAAAAAACTGCAGGCAAT
Source organism: Erpetoichthys calabaricus (assembly GCF_900747795.2). NCBI lineage: Eukaryota > Metazoa > Chordata > Cladistia > Polypteriformes > Polypteridae > Erpetoichthys > Erpetoichthys calabaricus. The sequence continues at coordinate 45,073,971 of NC_041403.2, forward strand.
GATGTTATTAATTGCTCTTATTTATAGTAGTATGCTCCAATTAGCTATGCTCATTCTGGAAGAAAAAAATATCAAGTCTTGAAAGAAATTTTAACAAGACTAGAAAGAGATCTCCACAAAAATAACATGCTTTCAAAACAAATTCTCACTTGTGACTCCTTTTACCTCAGTTGTATCTCAATTCCCTTTTTTGTATAAACCTATTTCTCCTAAGGAATACTTTATTAGGAGGATCATCTGTAACCAAGTTGATTCTTAAATGAAACAGAAATTAGAATCTCTGTTAAGTCTCATGGGCCAGCAAAAAGCAATCTTTGAGGAGTAAAAATTTCCTGTGGGCAGGTGTGAGAAAATTTTCACATCAAACCCAAGAAGACACAAGGCTCTAATCGCTTCCATGCTTCAACTGAGTACTGGGGAAAGAGTCTAAATACTTGTGTCAATATGATATTTCAATGTTTTTCTTTTTAAATAAATACTAGCCAACCCGCACGCCGCATAATTATGTATTGATGGATGAACACTTCCTGAACGACACAGTTGTCCAAATGGGGTGGGTTTGTGGATACCACTGTGAGTGAATGAAAAGATAGACCTCTGGAGAGAGCAACATATAATTGTCCGTGACTGAAACCGGGATCGTCTGTGACGAAGAAGGCCACGCTGGTGAAAGTTACTTCGTCGGTAGGGATAAGTGTCAGTACTTGTAGATTAAGGTGTAGCGAGTCTTCGTTGTTGATGCTTAATATAGCTTGCATACTTAGATGTTCTGGAGTTACAGTTGAGAAACACTTTGTTAATGTCTTTTAAGCACAGGGGAAAAAATGAACATGTGAAACATCCGTATAATGTAATAAGCCACCAAGAAAAGTAACATTGCAACAATGCTATCTACGACCCGATCTCTGTAAACAGAAGTGATAAGAAAATCGAGCCTGGTGTATTCTTTAACTGCCTTGTGCCTGTAGTAGTGCTGCTGCTTTGCAGTAAGGAGACTGTGGAAGATTGTGGTTTCGCTTCCCGGTTCCTCCCTGTGTGGATAGTGCTTTGAATACTGAGAAAACCGCTATATCAATGTAACAAAGTATTAACAGGAAATTGCCTTCGTGTAATAGTAAAAGGCAAATTATCCGCGACAAACAAACTGTTTTACACGCTGCATACCAACCCGCGGCTTAGTATACGCCGCATAATCACGCCGCTTTTTAAATGTGTTTTAAGCAGAGGGAAAAAAATGAACATCTGCAAAATCTGTAACTCTGCTTTCAGTAAGTACAATGCACACGCGTATAATTTGTCAGCCACTTTTTGCCAGCCGTCTTTTCTGGTTTGGGCTGCTTTTGCAGTGTTACCACTTGTGCATATTAAATCTTGAAATCCTTCGAGTAACTAATTAACTAACACCCACCCACCCACACACACAGCTTGTGTGAAAAAATGCGCCCGTACTTTCATAATTTTGTTGCAGCCTATAGTGGAGTCAGGCACTGAGAAGGTCAGCTGCTGAGAGAGCGTCTCAACTGTTGCAGGGCCTGCATCGTTGAAGCTAATGAAACAGAGGCACAGGGCTTATTGGTTTTTAAAGACTGCTTCTTTCATTGTGTTTTAACCTCAGTTTTAAAGGATTGTTTTAAGGATCCCATGGGATACCCCTTGCAAACTGTTTTAGACGCTGCATTCAGCAATTCACATCCGTGACAAACATGCCTGTTCTTACATGGTCCTGCTGCGTCCACCCTCGTTCTCAAAGCATACACACCGCCTGGTCATGTGCCCGCTCGCAAGAGCAACTCACGGAGACCCGCCCACCAACTCTAAGACCATGGTGTGTAAAACAGTTTGCGATGGTGGTGCGTGCGTCATAACCGAAAAGAATAATGAAAAGTCAACGTGGCTCAGAGGTGCATGTGGACTCCTAGCACAGACGAAAGAGACTTACGGGGTGGTCGGTGAGTTGTTTCGTCCGGGCACATGAGCAGGCAGTGGGAATGCCTAGAGAGCGAGGGTGAACGCGGGCCGGGGAATAAGGAGTGTTGTTGGGCGGGGAAACGTTTTCCGTGTTCCTGCAGGACCATCTAAGAAGACGCATGTTTGTCGCGGATGCGGTGGACGCGGGCCGGGGAATAAAGAGTGTTGGTGGGCGGGGAAACGTTTTCCGTGTTCCTGCAGGACCATCTAAGAAGACACATGTTTGTCGCGGATGCGAATTGCTGTATGTAGCGTGTAACACAGTTTGCGATGTTGCACGCGGTCGTGCGTCGTAACTGAAAAGTCAACGTGGCTCAGAGCTGCATGTGGACTGTAGCACAGACAAACAGAAATGATGGCGTGTTTTCCGAGGCGTCGCGTCCTAGTTGGTGGGCGTGGCTGTGTGAGTTTTCGTCGTATCCAATGGTCTTAGAGATGGAGGGCGTGGCTCCTTCCTGCGTTCTTTCATAGGTGTCTTGCCCGCTCTGGCAGCGGCTTAGAGAATCTATATATGACTCCTTCCTGCATGCTTTCATGGGTGTCTTGCCCGCTCTGGCGATGGCTTAGAGAATTATATATATAGATGCAAGAATGTCCAAAATCCTGTTTTTACTTTGTCATTCTGGGGCATTGAGAGTTGCTTGATGTGGGAATAAAATTAATTTAAATGATTTAAGCACCAGGCAGTAACACAGTAAAATGTGAAAAAAGGGAAGGGGTCTGAATATTTTTTAAATCCACTGTAAATCCACTCAGGATTAAATTAGTTAGAAAAATTATGCACAGAAAAAAATTATAATGCAACAAAATCATAACAGCATCAAACCTCTGGAATAGAACACAAAATGGCCACAGTCTTGATAAAATGCGAAAAATGTCAATCTCTGCGATCCGAAGTCATAAATAAAAAAGGGGGAGTGGTGATATTACAAATATAATGACATATATGTTAACATAGTCAAAAATAACAAAACAACATAAAAAATTACTCCAAATAGAATAAAACATGGAATTATAATATTATTCTTAGTGTACATTTTAGTCCAAGTTTTGATTCTTTCCATTCTGTAAAAGATTTTGAAAGTACCATCCCCATGTGCACCACTGTCTAAATGCTCATTAATATCTTCAGTTTACTACACCCTTCTTGATTTTCTTTCCTCCATTACACCCCATCTTCATTAGCTCTTTATTTTCTCTGTGTTGACCACCCAAGGACACACCTATGTGTAAAATGAACATTTGTTTTACATGCATTTCCTTTTATGTTTCAGCTATTTTCATTTTGCAGACATCAATTAACACACTGTAGGTTATTAGGGCTGAAGATGCAGGATTGTGGCCTTCACTCAGCTGTGAGATAAAAAGCAAAATAAAAAAGAGCTGCGTAGGCAGAGCTTCCGGAATATATGGATGAATGCAGCAAACCTCTGTGAAAATGTATGAAATTGAAAACGTGGAAGTGAATTTACCGTTAAAAGTGATTAAAAGAGCTCTTCTTGTAAGAAGCTCAGACTGCCTCATTGGGAATGGGCTTTTACAATAAAATATTAATTGAAAGTGCAGGGAAATTTTAACAAGTAGCTTTTTCAGGAGTCATGAACTTTGTTATGAATCCTATAGTATGTTACATTACCACATCTGAAAATGAAATTAACTCTGCGCCTTATATTTATATTGCATTCTGTTTACCAGGACATGTGATTGGTTGTTTGAGAGCGTTTTCACACATTTTTGACAATTTTGTTATTTGCTCTGATGTTTAGTCTGATTGCATTCTCTTGATCTCTGTATCCTTTACTATTCAGATATGCCATGGACGTTGTTACCACAGGCAGTTGTACACTGATGGGCAGTGTCATAAAAGGTCTTCTGTATAAAAACATAAATATGAAAATGCAAACATATAACAAAGTAAGACTATTTGTTTTGTTTGATTTGTTAGAATGGGAGGTCAAGCTTTTAGCTACAGGGCCCTGGAGTTCTACTAAGAGATGCCCCTTCTGCCTCAGCTTTTAAATCCAAGTTGAACACGCACTACTTTAGCTTGGCATACCTTGAGCAGAGCTGCTGATTAGCTGTGCATGCTGTATCTCTGTAGTTAACCATTAGTAGCAAAAATAAGAAATATGATATTTATAAACTAACTCTCCCTTATTCTGTTTCTCTTCTTGATATCATCATGTAGCACTTAGAGCTAATGCTCTACTGCCAAGTTGTTTGCCTGCCTATGGAAAAGTCATCGGACTCAGCAGTAGAATAGCCAATACGGGGGAGGCAACATGTTGGCCGAGGTCTCCAGAACTCTGACTGTATTTGAGTTATCTGACTCCTTTTCTTCAATCTGGCTGTGATTCTACAATTAGCTGATGGATAGATATTGATGTACTTCATTTATGCTAATTTGTTTCTGCTTTGTTTTTGATGTTTTTGAACAAATATTTATCCTTACATGTGATAGTTCTGGTTTTTAGTGAGTGGAATAGTCCGCTGTTGCATTTTGCCTTTGAGTTGTTGTGATGCTCTGCGCCTGCACTTGGTGAGAAGCACTGTGCAAGAACAAAGTAGTTTGTACTATTGTGTTATATTCCTGAGGTGGCCATGATAGAATGTCCATCTAGCTCTGTGAAAAGGATTACTTGTGTCCTATTTTATGTGTTGTGTTTACCCCATTTTCTGGCACCCACTGCACATCCAACCTACCAGAATGAATGTCTCTCTCTGAATTGCCCTTCCCAAGATTTCTCCCATTTTTTTCCTACAAGGTTTTTTGGGGAGTTTTTTCTTATTCTCTTAGAAAAAAAAAGCCCATCAAGGCACTCCTTTTGTGAATTTGGGCTTTACAAGAAATAAATTGGGTTTTTTTTGGTAAGGATCTAGACATGGAGTTTGTTAATCTAGGTTAGCTTTTGATCTTGAATTGTTTCTGTCTTGAGCTACTGTTGTACCTCTTAATATACCTTATTTTATCAGCTTATTTGAATTTTAACATACCTTTTTATTTAGCAGATGTTTGCATTAACCTCTGCAACTCAATTCTAATTATTGATCTAGATCGGGGGTGTCCAACTATGATCATGGAAGCCTGCAGTACCTTTCCTTAATTAGTGACCAGTTTCTAATGCTAATTGACTTTGTTTGTCTTCATTTTAATTGACTTGTTTTTTAAGACTCAGATCCCTGTTTGTTTTTCCTAATTTACCAGCCAAATAATAATGAGATAGAAAATGAGCCAACACATGATCAGCAATCTATGTTCATCACACAGTATCTGAATATAAAGAAAGATGAAGTTTTTAGAAATGTGGATCTGCTCAGATCCGCAAAATATTTTGATGGTGTTCTTAGAAAAAAAAAATAATCGACAGTTTTGGAAATGTCTTCTGCAGCAGAAAAAGAACACCAACAAGAAAAGGAATTAAATAACAGGTTGAATTAACAAGAAGAACTGGCTTCTGATTAAGAAACTGGTTAGAGTGAAACTGGATGGAGTTCGAAGCCTCAACTTAGATGGCCATCTGTTAGCTTACTTCACGTGTCATTTTTGTTTGGCAGGCCATTTCTGGAAAAAAAAAATTCAGAGGACCAAGTCTTGAAAAATTTAGTTCATAATTAAAATGAAGGGAAAAGAAAACAATTAACAGCAGAAACTGGTCATTGATTACAAACGTGGCAAGAAGGAAAACCTGCAGCCACTTTCACCCTTCAGGATCAGAGTTGGACACCCCTGATCTAAATACCAAGAAGATAAATCTTACATGTACTGTATGTGTGGATTTTTTTTAATCCAGTCTGCCAGATCATGTCATGGGTTCAGAGCTAGTAAGCCTGTCCTTTAGCATTCTACATTCTGTTTCTTTATCTCTTGGTGTTTTTTCTATCCACACAGGAAAAAGTAACACTAAAGCCAGCCAAAAGACAATCCTCTTTCCTCTTTCCCTTACAAGTCTCTCCTCAACACTCCAACCTGCCTGGAATTCACACAGCAAGGAGATATATACAGATTTATAATGGAAAGATGTTTTTCTGCTTGATCTTAAAATAAGATTTTTTAGTTCAGAGTTAAAACTAAGAATTTTCTTGAGCTTAGACATAATATGATCATGATGAAGCAGGAAAAGAAATCAATTAGATTTAGTAATTAAACTATAATTGAAAATCAGTCAGTCTCCTTGATTTATGGTTTATTAAGCATACGAACAAGTTTGTGCAAGTCAACTCTTAGCTAGCAATTTTATATATTTTACATAACTGAACATCTGACCAAATCAAAACAATCTGTGTAATAATGACAATGGTGGATTACCCTCATTCAGATCACACCATTAATTCCCTCTGAATTCAACGATTAGCCAACCTGGACATCCTTACATCTACTTATGGCTCACAGGTGACATTTCAGATTTTACTAATTTGAATCTGGCTTGTGTATTTTTCAAGTGTGGAAATGAATGCAGTGAACATGTAGATAATAATAAATGCACACCAGAAACCCCAATTCAGACAACTGATGCACAGAGCACAGATTTTAAGGCTGATGCAGATGTTTGTGTTTATAAGTGGAGCAGAGCTACAAGCACCTAGGGGTCCATGTAAACAACAAACTGGACTGGACACGGTGGCACTATATAAGAAGGGCCAGAGCAGACTGTACTGGCTAAGGAGATTCAGGTCTTGTGATGTGTGAATCAAGCTGCTAGAAATGTTCTATCAGTCCATAGCAGTCAGTGTGGTGTTCTACACTATAGTCTCCTGGGGAAGCAGCTTGAGCTCAGAAGGAGCAAAATGCCTGAATAAATTTATCAGGAAAGCCTGCTCCATCACAGTGCGAACCCTGCACACAATGGAAGCTATTGTAGAAAAGAGGATGGTGGCAAAATTGGATGCCATTATGAAAAATACCCGCCATTCCTCTCTAGGAGGTGCTCTCTTGGGATTCTTTAAACCACAGGCTCATTCCACCATGGAATGCTAAGAAGTGGAGGTCTTTTGTGCCCACTGCTGTCAGGCATTTCAATGTTCCCTCCTGGGGCACTTGTTAAGTTGATTTTGAAATACCATTTTGACATATCTATCTACAGTATCTATCTATCTATTTATACATTGATTGACTTATTTGCTTGGCTCTTATTTGTCCTGTTAGTCTGAACCCTTGTTTTAATGTTTCTGCTACTGCATGCATTTAAATTTCCCTTGGGATTAATAAAGTGTATCTAATCTAATCTAATTTCATACTATATTTTGGCATGCAAGCACAGGCGCCATTTCCTCCAACTTCACTGTTCAGAAAACTTTAGAAATATTTGGTATTTATTTATTATGACCAGTTTTTACACATGGTCAAGAATATGTTACTTCGTCTAAAGCAGGGGTTTTCAAGATCAGCCCTGGACCCTCCCGTGGCTGCAGGTTTTCATATGCAAATAACACAGAGCTTTGTTTATCGATGGTGCCTGATGATCCTGATGCTTTTGGAAATGGATGAGTAGAAACTTTCTCAAACTAAATAAGGAAAAAACAGGAATCTTAGTCATTGGCAAACATGGTATGGAAATATAGAAGGTACTAGAAATAAAGTTAGGTTTAAATGTCAAGGTGGAGGTAAAGAATTTGGGGGCAATAATTGACTGTGACCTAAACCTTAAATTGCATATTAACCAGATTACTAGGACTGCATTTTTTCACTTAAGGAATATTGCAAAAGTTAGACCTCTCATAACATTTCAAGACGCTCAAATTCACACTTTTGTTTTTAGTCAAATAGATTACTGTAATTCACTCCTAACAGGGATACTTAAGAATGATGTTAATCGGTTGCAATTAGTGCAGAATGCAGCAGACAGAATCTTAACTAGAAAAATAAAATCTAAGCACATCTCTCCAGTTTTGCTTTGTTATATTGGTTATCTGTGTCATTTAGAATTGACTTTAAAATACTATTAACAGTTTATAAGGCCTTAAATAATCTTGCCCCTTCCTATATTTTGAAATGTGTGTCCCCCTACACTCCAAGTTGTAACCTTAGATCTTCAAATGGAGGTCTGCTTACAATTCCAAGAGCCAAGCTTAAAAAAAGTGGTGAGGCAGCCTTTTGCTGTGTTGCATCTAAAATCTGGAATACTTTAACAAAGAGAAATTTGCAAGGCTAATGTTGTGGAATATTTTAAAAAACTGCTAAAACACATTATTTTAATTTGTTTTTTTCATAACTACATTTTAATTGTTCTCCTAATATATAATATAGGCACAGAATTATCATATTCTTCAGTGATTCACAATCTTTACTGATACTATTCTCTGATTTCTTTTCCAGTTCTTCTGTGGTGGCAATTTGCAAAACTGCCAACTGATCAAAGCACCATGCAAACCCCTGTGATGATGGAATGAAGGTAGGTGCCCCAGCTGTCCACATTACCAACTTCATTGAATCCCCTCATATGAAGCCAGGAAACAAAGAGGATTGATTTAAGAACATTTATGTATGGTACAATGTCCAGTTGCGGCTGGGTGGTCTTTTGGTATCAGAACCCCTGCAGATGTTTTTTTTCTCCAGCCTAACTGGAGTTTTTTTTTTTTTTGTTTGTTTATTTTTTCCCTCCTTCTGGCCATGTGAACTTATGTTTTTTGTTACTTATTCTTTTATACTATTGCCTAATCTTAATTGTTTTTCTTTACTTGAAACTTTCTCTTTGACGTCTTATAAAAATGAAAATGTGTTATAGAAATCAATGTTTGGAGTTGTTGTTGTTGTTCGTCCCAACCCATTACTTTGTTTCATTGGACTTCTTCATAAATTAAGCAAGCTGTCATTTCCCAGTGTTTTGTGTGAAATTACAACCTAGTTACAATAAAAACAAAATTTATTTCTATAGGTCATTTTCATACAAATGATATACAGTAATCCCTCGCTGTATCGTGCTTTGTCTTTCACGGCTTCACTCTATCGCGGATTTTATATGTAAGCATATTTAAATATATATCGCAGATTTTTTGCTGGTTCGCGGCTTTCTGCGGACAATGGGTCTTTTAATTTCTGGTACATGCTTCCTCAGTTGGTTTGCCCAGTTGATTTCATACAAGGGACGCTATTGGCAGATGGCTGAGAAGCTACCCAACTTACTTTTCTCTCTCTCTCTCTTGCGCTGACTTTCTCTGATCCTGACGTAGGGGGACTGAGCAGGGGGGCTGTTCGCACACCTAGACGATACGGACGCTCGTCTAAAAATGCTGAAAGATTATCTTCACGTTGCTACCTTCTGTGCAGCTGCTTCGTGAAGCGACATGCTGCACGGTGCTTCGCATACTTAAAAGCACGAAGGGCATGTATTGATTTTCGATTGTTTGTCTCTCTTTCTCTGCTCCTGACGGAGGGGGTGTGAGCTGCCGCCTTCAACAGCTTTGTGCCGCGGTGCTTCGCATACTTAAAAGCCAAACAGCCCTATTGATTTGTTTGCTTTTCTCTATCTCTCTGACATTATCTGCTCCTGACATGCACTCCTTTGAAGAGGAAGATATGTTTGCATTCTTTTAATTGTGAGATGGAACTGTCATCTCTGTCTCGTCATGGAGCACATTTTAAACTTTTGAAAAAGAGACAAATGTTTGTTTGCAGTGTTTGAATAACGTTCCTGTCTCTCTACAACCTCCTGTGTTTCTGCGCAAATCTGTGACCCAAGCATGACAATATAAAAATAACCATATAAACATATGGTTTCTACTTCGCGGATTTTCTTATTTCGCGGGTGGCTCTGGAACGCAACCCCCGCAATGGAGGAGGGATTACTGTAGCTCAAAGTGCTTTACAAGATGCCAAAGAAGTAGTTACATACAAAGAAAACCAAATTAAAATTAAATAAGAAAAATAATACACTGCAATAAATGAAATCTAAGCAAGTGAAAAGTATTTATATCATGACATTAAATCTTGTTTTCCTTATTGTAAGAATTATTGACTTACAGTATATTTAGATACTTTTAAAAGTCTTGTCAAGTAAATCTTGCTTACCCCATTGGCGGATTTTTTTGCTATATAAAAGCAAAGCAGTTTCCATATTAAAATCTGTATGTCTAGTTTTGCATATGCATTTTTTGCAGTGTACATAAATATTTCACAAAAATAATGCCCACTTACAGATGATAGATATATAATTAAGAGAAATAAAGTTCTTGAATACAGACTTGTTTTTTTAAGACTCTAAATAATAGTCTCATGATAAGGCCATTTGCCAAGGGTGGACAGAAAAAAAAAACTCCAGTTAAGATGGAGAAAACAATCAAAATTTGAAATGGTTTCAAGACAAAAAGACCATCCAGACCTCACTAGACATTCTGATTAATATTAATGTTCTTATGTAGCTCTTCATTTTATTTATTTATTTTTTTAAGGCTTCGTCTTAAAGGATTCAATGCAGTGGATCTTGTGGCAGGTTGGGGTATCCTCTCTCATTCAAACATTGCATGTGGCTGCACAGGACATTTACTTTAAATGATTATACTGGACAATTCAAGCATGTATGTGTGTTAAATGGGGATGAAAACATTCTTTTATCTTGCTGTTTAATATTTTATTCTTTGTTAGTGTCTCTGTTATTGTTTGCTACTACGTACACACACAGATAACAATAAGTAACTGCTGCTCTTTGGAATTCATTGTTATTTGCATGTTTGTCTGCTCTGCTCACCATTAATTATTAGCATTCAGATACTATAAAATACAGTGAATTCCACTGAAAAGTATACATTAAAAAGAAAATGACAAAACAGATTTAAGCATTTAAAGCTATGGCAAACATTTCTTATTTTCTTTTACATGTAACCCTCACATTGTTACATTTGCAGAAAGCAAAATAAGGAAAGGAAAAAAAGGTCAGCTAATAAAACAATCAATGGAAGTTAAAAATGACAGAATGATTAGTGGGAATGAAAACCTGAAGCTACATTGGTTGGTTGTAAACTCCCGGCCTAGAGCGACCTTGTGAGCAAAAGAAACCACGGAAAACTAATTCCCAATGAAGACAGAGTGTTTACTCAGAATACTGTGCATAAATAAATATTTGCTGCTTAAATATTTTATTTACTTCAAGGAGTTACTTAAGCATGCAAGCATATATACTGTACAACAAGCACATTTCAATATATAGTATTCAATCATATAAATAAATGTACAAGTTCTTTATCAGTGTTTTAATGCTTACTGCCATAGGTGTTGTGCACTTGTCCAGTACTACAGCCTTCTTTCTATTGACAGTAGGACATATTACGGTTAGTTTCTACTTATTCAGGATAATTACTATATGAGAACAAAGGCATGTTTTTGATATTTTTTATATAAATAATTTACCAGTTGTAAATTAAGGTAAATTGAGTTTGACATTTAGGCTTAGGCGTCACCAGGTGAACCATAAAAATAACTGCATTAACATATTTGTATCACATCCCAATACCATCCCAACATAAAATAAATTTACAATATGAAGTCTCACTTCCATTAACACATTTAAAACTTCAAAATTATGAAAAGTGCACAAATATGATTAACAATATTGAAATGACAGAAAACGTTGCTTTTAAAGTTTGCTTGCCTATATTTGTGGCAAAATAAGCACTTTCTTTTTTTAATAATTTAAAAAAGGGTACACAAGGGGTAACATTTGGGTGTGACTTAGTTAACTGATTTGAAAGTTGGAACATTTTCTGTTATCAAAGACCAAACATACCACCATGCCACTGTTTGTACAAGCAGGTATACTGTACGTGCTGGCCAAGCGTGCCCTACCATTTTAACAGCTTGTGCTGACTACTGAGGATCTGTTTCACCAACGGCAGTGGCTATTGGACATATAAATGAGGAAAATATAGTAAAAAAATATAAGAGATGAAATAACCTCTCTCAAGCTAAACCTGAAACAATAAATTAATCTGTAAATTGAAACATGGTATGTTTATATCTGTTTTAGGGATAGGCAGTGTGTAAAAGACAGTTGCTTTGGGCAGGAACCAGTTATAGTATTCCTAGATCTTTCGATTGTTTATACCCAGTTATTCAGGGTAGGGGCAGCTGGAGCCTCTCCAGGCAAGCAATGGGTGCAGGTAGGAGCAGCCCCTGGGCAGGATGCCAGCCTGTCACAAGATGAACACACATATAAAATGGGAGTATTTTCTATCACCAATTCACTATCCCTGCAAGCCTTTGGACTGTAGGAGTAAACTGGAGGAAACCCATGTTGAACCAGATGAAAACTTCAAGCAGGGAGTACCTGAGGTACGACCTCCATGCTTTTTACTACAAGACAGTAGCGCTAAAATTGCAAGTCATTGATACCTAATTTGTTGATTATTAATATATTTATAGTAACCGTCTGCCCTGTATTGGCTGGGATTGGCTCTAGCTGACCCCTGTGATGCTGTAGTTAGGATATAACGGGTTGGATAATGGATGGATGGATGGATAATAACCGTGGTCTTAAAAAAATTAGAAAAACTACCCTTTATTTGACACTTGTTTTAGTAACAAAGTGCATCCATTGGGGTGGAGGTCTCTGGCCACCCCTTAAACTTTGCCCATGTACTTAATCCAATATATAGGGATGAACCTATCCCAGCCACTCCTATCTGCCACTGGGCCTGTCCTGTCTCTCTCTCACACACACACACATGTGCACACACACACACACACACACACGCACTCACACGCACATCTAAATGGGACTGATTTAGAACTCCCAATGTCCTTAACATGCACATCTTTGGGATATGACAGGTAAATCAGAATACTCACACAGGAAGGATGCAAATAATTCATGATACTGGGTAACTAAAACAGAGAATCAACCAAAATGCATTGGTGAATTACAAAATTTATATGATTCATATATTTGTTTAAAATAAAAGTAGAGTTATATGGTTAAATATCAATCAGCAATAATATAAGTGAAGTCATTGACAAAACAGTTGTAATGCTTTGATTTATTAAAACTATTTTATAAAAATATTTTACAATGACAATAAAATAAGTTTAAAATGTATTAAAACATTGAAATACTGCCCAGTCGTTCTGTCTTTTCTTGTTAAGCTTTGCAGACGTAAAAGTTACAGCAATAGCAAAACATTTTCTTAAGAATTTCAGACGGCTCAAGTTGAAAAGCCTGACTGTAGGGCAAAACACTCTGAACCCCCCTGTAGTCCCAGTCATGTTCTGTTTTAAAAGTGATAATGGAGGAAGGAGAAATGCTGAGCAGCTAATGTGGCAAAAAACAGCTTATGGTTTTGCCTGTTTATAACTCTCTGTATAATGGCCTAGTTCTCTTGACTCTCCATTACTTCAGCTTTTAGATAAACTACATATGATCTTTTAATAAAAGAAAGGAAAAAATGTTGACAGATCTTGAGATCATTTTAATGAGTTGGCCTTATGTAGGACCATAAATGGAAATAGATGGAAAATGAAAGTTTTTCCTTGATGGATCTGTGATGTATTCTGTATACCACTAATTATGATGCTAATTTAGTTACAAAAACTAAATTAAAATATGTACATTTGCATAATTTGTGCACGTGCATAATTAAGTATTAATTCAACATTATCTCATCATAAATACCTTAGATTAAAAAGAAAGTTTAGTTAATGAGACCTCAGCTATTTCTTCCAAAATTTTACCCATCATACTCTATCAATAATTTAACACAAATGGTGAAAAAAGTACCTCAGGCAGCTACTGTATTTAATAACCAGCGGATTAATCACTTTGGTGTGGTAATGTGCACAGCTAAAAGCACCAAGGTCCAAATTAGTTAAATATGATGAACTGTTTAAAAATTACCCAAATTTCAAATATCATCTGTGAAGGAATATTTCCTTAAATGTCATTTGATTTATTGGAAACAATTCCATGTCTATCTGATTCCTACGTGAAAGGCAGGACATTTCTGCCAATGCTAATAACATGCTTCAAAGTTGGCACTCACACAATAAACAAATAACACACAGCCGCTCACATTGTGCAGAACATACAAAGCTATCATGCCTGTTGAACCCTTCAAGACCCTTCACCATATATCAATTAGATGACTAGAACATACAGTAGGCCTTGCTCTGATAGATGTTATATCTTTGCTAGGCTTGCGTACATCTATGATAAAGAGATATGCTCTGGATAATGTCTGCCATTACTTTCTTTATGGCAAGCCATTCTACATGAGTGATTCAAACCAGTAGGACATGACGCAAAACATGTTATTTTTATATCTTTACTTTTGAATTGCACTATAGTTTTTAATAGCTTTTAAATGTCTTGTGATGGCACTGTGTTGGTTGGTTGGTTGGTTGATTGATTAATTATTGTAGATTGAGAGGAGGGTGAACAGTTGGAGCAGAATGTACCTACAGATGTAACCTCTGACCAGAGTATTTCAAAAGTGAGTTACTGCATAATGTGCTTGGCTAGCAAAAAAGACCAAAAAGTGTTTCTTGTGATGCATTATCATGGATAGTGTTAAGATTGCTTCATTTAATCTCTCATCTCTTCACATTTAAAAACTTTTTATAGGGACTCTTACAGTAATTTGGTCACATGCTATGGTTGTTTTGGGAAACTTTTTGAGTTTATATGTTTTATAAAATGTTAGTGTTTTACACTTTATCTGAATGCTTACGTTTATCACAGTGGAAGAGTGCTTTTTAGGAAACTCTTAATAGGAAATTTAAATGGAATTGCCAATCTAAAGAAATTCATATCTATAAGGATCTAAATATTGTATATGTGTATAGAATGCTGCTGTTAAAAGTTTTCATATACTTCTTTACAAACATCATCATGCATTTTGCTCATTCAGTTGCTGCTTTTCAATGAGATGTTTAGTGTTACAAAGGTTAAATGATTATTGTGTGCACTAGAATTAAAGCGTTCAATATGTATGTAGTTTTTTGACAAAATAGTATAGAAATAAACCAATAAAAGTCTAAACAGTTTTAAACTAAAATTTCATAGTTTAAAAAAAGAACACTGTCATGGAGTCTTGACTGAACTGAATCATTTTTGGTAGCACCTATTTCAACCTTTCAATGCTACACTTGGTTGTTGTTCAAGCTAGTTCAGTCGCATTACTGAAAATTTCTGTAACATACAAATATACGTGCAGAACAACACAAAATAACACAGTATTCCGCCCTCATTTTGCATGGCCACATCTGTATTAGGTGTTACATTATGGATAAAAACAGACACTTGAAGAGAGACATCAGAATGGCATGAGAGAAAAAAATGGCATTACTTAAAATGAAGACTGATTAAAATTTGGGCAACCATAGGAAGCAATGCTTAGCAAAACTGACTCACAACTGCATTGACCTGAGTTCAATGTGCTGCCAGGTCAGAAGGAACTGGAAGTAGTGGTGTTGTGGTGTGAAATTTTGCATGTAAGTTGATAAATATTTTGTATGTCTTTATTTGTAACTTATAACACTAATGTCTATCATTGTTAAGAACAGCAATGGTTTGATGGTTAAGAACCAATCCTTTGTAATTTTACGACAGGGTTGGGGGAAGTGCCTAAAACAAGTTTGGCTAGTGTTTCTCTGCAGGACTCTCCCAGTCAACCCCCACAGGAAAGCCAGATTGCCTAGCTGGCAGCCTTCACCTTAACAAATGGTTTTGGGGGCAAGTTTGAAGATATTCTATGCCCTATTGGTCTGAAGTATGGGTGTTTGGAATTGGCTTATATCAGAAGCCTTTTAGTACCATGACGCCCTATTGGCTGTAGGGGTTGGACAGAAAACCCATACATTTGCTTGTTTTACCTCTCTCTATCTCACCAACCGATAAAGGGCCACCACACACCATGAACTGAAAAGGACAACACAATGAAGAGCAGAGCTCGGCAGCCATATCGAGACGGCATGAGGCCTGTTCTGAAGAAAGCTGACCAAAAATGAGGACTTAACTAGAGACATTTTAAGTATCTAACAAGTCTGTGTGCCACCTGAAATTACACATCACCATTTATCAGGTTGTATGGTTGCCAATATTCAAATGTATTTTGCATAATGTTGTTATTTAGGAATATTATCAATAATAAATTATTTAAAGTGTAACTTAACTTCTGCTTGTCTTTTACTACACCTAATTGCCTGAGGTTATAAATGTAGAAGGGAAGGTGGGGAAAAGTTATATGGTACAATACCTTATAAACAGTGATAAGTCTGTGAGATTTAAGGCACGATTCTGAATTGGCCCTAGTGTGTGCTTAGTGTGTGAGTGTGTTTGTGTGTGTCCTGCAGTGGGTTGGCACCCTGCCCAGGATTGGTTCCTTGCCTTGTGCCCTGTGTTGGCTGGGATTGGCTCCAGCAGACCCCCGTGACCCTGTGTTCGGATTCAGCGGGTTGGAAAATGGATGGATGGATGGATGGATTTAAGGCATTCTGACAAAGGCTACATATTAATAATACAAAAGGGGAAAGTAGAGTAATATATTAATCCACCAAGACAAAACAAGTGGGTGTCTCCTTAGTATCACATTTTGAAATTGGTTTCTTCCTTCACACTATGTTGTCACTACAGCTCTTTTAGTGAGCCTTCAATTGAAAAGGAGGATAAAAACATGTATCGATGGATGAATGATATTGTGGTGACCATGATTATTCTCCTGCTTCACACCTACACTGAACCAGGCTCAATTTCTAGTTCAAGTGCTGTCCCCGAGTAGTACCATTGATGTACAAATGAGATTAGTTAGCACATCTAAAATAACCCTGTGTTAATGAGTGTACCTTGACAAGGGTGGTTGTACTATTCTGCCTTTGTTTCTGCCTTGAGCCCAAGATTTTGGAGATGCATGTTTGCTTCATGTGATTAGGTAGTTGAAAAAATGAGCTGCTCAAATTAATGTATGGATTCAGGACTGGATAAGTACTGTGACTTCAGAAAGTATCCAGACCCCTTTCACTTTTTCCCACATTTGTGTTGCAGCCTTATGGTAAAATCATTTAAATTCACTTTTCCCACATTAAACAACACTCAGTACCTCAGAATGACAAATTGAAAACATGAGCTTAGAAATTTTTTCAAACTTATTAAAAGTAAAAAGCTGGAATATTATAAAGACGCAAGATCCTTTGCTATGAAACTTGAAATCTGAGGGAATGAATAAAGCTATCTATCTATCTATCTATCTATCTATCTATCTATCTATCTATCTATCTATCTATCTATCTATCTATCTATCTATCTATCTATCTATCTATCTATCTATCTATCTATCTATCTACTTCAGCTGCATCCCATTCTACTGACCATAATTGAGATGCTTCTCTACCTTGTTTGAAGTCAACCCGTGATCAAATCAATTGATTACACATGATTAGGAAATGCACATAGTTGTCTATAGAAGGACCCACAGTTGACAATGTGGTAACAGAGGTGACCAAAAACCAGATGGTCACTCTGACTAAGCTCTAGAGAACCAGATTAGAGAATTAATAAACTTCCAGTGGAACAGCCACCACTGCAACACTCCATTAATCTGGGCTTTATGACAGAGTGGTCTGATGACACATGAAAGCCCACTCTCAGACTATGAGAAACAAAATTCTTTGGTCTGATGAAGCCGAGGTTGAACTTTTTAGACTATTTCCTAAGCATCATGTCTGGAGGAAGCCAGGTAACGCTCATCATCCAACAGTGAAGCATGGCAGTGGTAGCGTCATGCTGTGGGGTAGATTTACAGAGTCAGTGTATGGGAGACTAAACAGGATTTGTGAAAGATGAACAGAGGAAAAATCAGACATATCCTTAAGTAAACCTGCTCTAGAGTGATCTGGACCTCAGACTAGGCCAAAGGTTCACCTTCCAACAGGACAATGACCCTAATTAAAAAGCAAAGGCAAAACAGGAGTAGGTTAAGGATAATTCAGTAAATGTTCTTGAGTAGTCCAGCCAGAGCTCGTATTTAAACCCAATCGAATATCTCTACAGAGAACTGAAAATAGATGTCCAAAGATGATCTCCACCCAACATGATAGAGCATGAGAAGATTTCCCAAGAAGAATGGCAGAAGGACCCTAAATCCAGGTGCATGAAGTTTGCTGCATCATACCCAAGAAGACTCCAGGCTGTCATCTCTGCTGAAGGGACTTCAATGAAGTACTGAGTAAAGGGGCTGAATACTTGATTTAATGTGTCACTTCACACAGGCGGCAGTGGTAGTGCTACTGCCTCACAGTAAGGAAATCATGGGTTTGCATCCCGGGTCCTCCCTGTGTGGTAGCACTTTGAGCTGTGTGAAAAGGGCTGTATAAATGTAATGAATTATTATTTCAGTTATTTTTATTTTTAATAAATGTGCAAACATTTATAAAATCTTGTTATTATTTTTTTATTCTGGGGTATTGTGTGTATCTTGACAAGGGAAAAATAAATTGAAGTTATTTTAGCATAAAGCTGTGGGGCACCTGTTGGTGAAGAGAGAGTCACTTGACTTTACTGACGATGCTGTGATGTTCACAGATGGAAATGGAAACTCTGATTGGTGCTCTTGATCGACTGAGCAAGAAGTCTGAGTATCTGGGCTTGTGAGTGTCCTGGATAAAAACCAAGATCCAGGCCTTTAATGACCTCTTGGGCACGGCCATCAGCAATGTGTCTGTCTGCCTGTGGAGAGAGTGTCGACCTTGTCGAGAGGTTTACTTACATTGGCAGCAACATTCATGTCGCTGGTGACTCTTCCTATGAAGTCAGTAGACAGATTGGGAGAGCATGGGAGGGTAATGAAGTCCTGGAAAGGGGTGTGTGGCGCAGAGTGTCCAAGTCCTTAGAGTCCTGGTGCTTCCTATTTTGCTATATGGTTGCAAGATATGGATGCTATCCAGTGACCTGAGACGAAGACTGGATTCCATTGGTACTGTGTATCTTCTAAGAATCCTTGGGAACTCCTGTGTCGAAGGAGTGGTTGCTCATGGAGTCCCGAATGAGGCACATTACCTGTATTGTGAGGGAGCGTCAGTTACAGCACTAAGGCCATGTGGCACGATTCCCCGAGGGTGATCCGGCTAGCAGGATCCTCCTTGTTGAGGCACCAAGTTCTGGACCAGGCTAAGGAAACAAGCACATAACACCTGGCTGTGGCAGATAGAGGGTCATTTCCAGAGGGTGGGACTGGACCGGATGTCATCCTGGGGTGTTGCCAACCAGGATCCTGTGCTGTCTCGTCGTGTTGTGGGTGTAGCATCACACTGTACCAGTGCATGTTCCCCAACTTGACCTGACCTGCTGCAACATAGCAAATTGTAAAAAGCATGAAGGGTATGAATGCTTTCTGAAGGCAATGTAACTATGTTGTAGAGACAAAACTTGAAGGATAGACATCCCAATTAATCTGAGGTCATGATGAAGATTGTACTTTAGGTATACACACAGAAAGAAAGAAAGAAAGAAAGAAAGAAAGAAAGAAAGAAAGAAAGAAAGAAAGAAAGAAAGAACATGTCAAATTACTTTAGTTTATGTATTTACTCATATACAGTTTAAGAAAGAAAGAAAAAACTAAAAAAAGAAAGAAAAAGAAAGTAGACTTAAAACGTGTTGCTTTGTACTTAAAATACTGTATGTGTAGCTGACATGTTTAGTCGAGCTTAGCTCTTTTGGTTTCAGTTGTTCTAGACAGAACGAGCTCAATACACATGAAAAGATCTTTGCTTTTCAGCATTAAATTAACAGCACAGTGGGCTTCTATTGACTGGAGACCTAATGAGCGAGACTTCCTTGATAGATTTTGAGAGCAGTGGGTGGTTCTCTGCCAAGCATTGGTCGGTGCCTTTGTGCAGACTTGATGTCGCTTTGATCGAAACTTTATTAAAAGGAGCCTTAAGCCTTCTAAAAGCACCTTCTGAAACATTCTAATAATAATTCTGACTACTTTACGAAAAGGTACAGAGCACAATTAGTGGAACATAACACCTGCAGACATTGTTCTATTTTCTATTCTAAATCGTGTAATTTGATTATTGCTCGGCAGCACACAGATCTCTAATGATGATTGCCATGGGATTATTTTCTACTAGTTTCTGCTTTTTTGTGAAATAATAAAAATATTGGATTTATGGATGGATACCTCCAAAATGCAATTTTCCAGTTTTAAGTAATTATAAAAGTATTAGATTTTCATGTTAAAAAATAAATCCTTTGAAGGAGGGAGATTGTACCAATTGTGGACAATACAAGGCTGCTGGGATTTTCTTTCCTTTTTTCCTTTGGAGGTGATAGAGGAATGTGATTTTGATATTATATTTCTTTGGAATGCATCTCCAGAGTATCAACAAAACCTTTCTGTTCTCCTGATAAAAGCTTTTATCGAAATATAAAAAAAAGTCTAGACATGGAATACAACATCTTAATGGAATCTCATAAATATCTCTGAATAAAGGATAAAAAAACCATACAATTTCCTACCATTGTTGAGACTCCTTTATAACTTTGGAAACAGAGCCCTCACAGGAGCCGTTTTTATAATTTACTGATTTTTATTGTCAAACAAAATGAAAAAGAAAAAAAATGACTACGCATTTTTCATCTGATTCAGTCCCAACACACAGGCTAAAATCAAGATCTACAGTATCTAAAATTGGAGATTTCACCGTGTTTGACAGACCAGTTGCAACAATGCTATCACCTTCTTGAAGAAAAGCAAGACAAATGTCTGGATGAGCTGGTAACAAAGAAAGAAGGTTTGATTTTCTGTGTAAAGGGTACACTTCTTTTCCTTATATGATTTTGCCATTTTAACATAAGGAGAGGCGCGGTGGTAAATACTGCAGCCTTGTCGCTCCAGGAGACTGGCCTGTGGAGCACATTCAGTGTGGGCTTTCCACCCACTATCCCTTAAGATCAGGTTGTCCCGGTGATGGACTGGCTTTCCATCCAACAATGTACCTTACCTTAAACATAATGCTGGAAAAAATGGGCTTTGTCTTTATGCAGTTTTAAAAATGGATTGAGAGGGGCAGAGTGGTTAGGACTGGGACTGCTGACTGAAAGGGACACCATAAAATGTACAGTATGGATTTTGAGGACAACAAATAAGTTAATAGAAATCCTTCATATCATTTTCAGGAAGCAAATGGATCCTGTGCAGTAAGTGTGGTTACACCACTTTTGGGTCAATGCCCCTTCAAATGAAATTTGGAGATCTGGTATGCAGGAACACCCAAGAACGTTATAGGGTGCTGAAACAGGCTGGCTCCAGGTCTTTCAAAATGCAATCCTGATCCTGAAAGTACTTGCAGGGATTGACCCAGCAACAGTAACTTTATCTTCAGAGGTACATTGAGATTTGAATTGGGTGATTTGTCAGTGGAATGGGAGGAAGAGAGGCCAGAATCTAGAGACACAGAAAGAAAAAGATGGACCTAATAGTGGAAAGACATGGTAAGATAGTATGCTGGGTCCATTGGTAACCACCACACACCACAATGGGAAAATGGGGGTCCAAGACCCAGTAAGACAGGCCCTGAGAGGCAACATCATCATTTTCCTTTTGTTTATCTACATTGTGTCTTACTTTTTGTGTAAGCAGGCCTCTGTGACATTGTTTTGGATTCAGACGTGGCTTAAAATTGACCCTTCTTTTCTACAGAGCTTTATGTTGATGTTGGACAGTGTGGATGTTTATATCATATAGTGCTCTATAGAATTCACACAGGTGCAAAACGCAGTCAAAATGTTACAAAGCGGATGAGCAAATGCATTGAATATGCATAGAAACAATCCGACCCACTGATATACAACTTGGCAGAACAGGGGTCTCCATTGGGAATCAACACAATTAAATATACGATGCCTGCAGGCTACTGTATTACAAGTTTTCTTAAGATCTGCTCCTTCCTATAAAGACTTTAGTTTTTTCTTTGTTTCCCAGCATAATTAAAGCCCCCCAGCTGACCAAATAACAGCAAACATGCACTGCTGGGACGATTAAACACAAATTAAACCGTCTCTCACTTCACTTCTTTACAGAAGAATTAAAGGTTAGTATCCACAGTCTTCTGCTAAACACATCGTTTGCTTGTGGCCCAGCATGACCTTCGTCTACCACTACTTGGTGCTTGAGACGGTAGGGTGGAGCTACTGTAGGCAGAAAGAAATAGAAAAACTGCTTCGCCTCTTTTAGGTGTTTAAAAGCAAAGGAAGGTCAGCAATTAGAAAAACTGGCATATGGCTTAAACAGCGACATGTCTCCTTACTTGGCTTGCCGGCTTAATTCTGAACATCTGCACGCCAACATGCTTTAGACTGAGACCTGTTGACGGGTGCTGATTTCTGCTGGAAGTGTGCTGCTCACTGGCAATGCTGCCAACTGCTCTTCTATGGCGAGCAGGTCTAGCCAAGTACAGGAGACTTTGCTGATTGCTCACTAAGGAGCAATTACGCCAGCTGCCTAAATGCATAGTATAGGGCATAGTAGCAGGGATCTTACACTTTTTTAAATTAAAAAAATAAAATGACCATTTATTTATATATATGATTAATGAACAAGTGTATCTGCATTTGTCATATATTCCGTATGAAATGTATCATTAACCCATTACAATCTACTACACTTCTGAAAGCATCGTAAATAGCTTCACTCCTTGTGCACGAGTCCGACTTCAAAAAACAAAATACTTGGTAGCTTCTCCTAAAGGAGGCATTTTATACCCAGGAAACACAACCACACAGTATATGCTTCTTTGTTGAAGCACAGCTTGAATGGTCTGACACCAACAAAAGAGCCAAACCCCCTGTGACTTCTATTGAAATCTCATGGCCTAGTTGCTAAAGTGCTTAATAACAGCCTCCTACATTAAAACATATTTCACATTCTAATGATGGTTGGGGTGCTTTCGAATACACCGTCCCGGTTATGCCTCAGCGATGGACTCCTACCCAGTTTTCTTTTTTATTTAACCTTTTTGTTGCCTTCTAAATTTTATTTTGTACATTGTGTTATTGATTGTGTTGTTGGTTTTGTCCTTTCTACATTTTATTTATTGAATAATATGTTGTTGATTTATTATTGGCCATTTCTGTATTATGTTAATGTATGTATAACTTTTCTGTGCTTTCTGTCCTGTCCTCTTTAAATAGAGGCTCAGAAGATGGGTCTACCTAAAGGCCATCTTACATTACAAGTTTTTCAGCGATTTTCAGTTGCAAACTTCATTACATAATCTTAGTTTGTTAGAGGCAGTCATGCAGTGTGACATACCTAGTGACTCAGTCCAACCAGTCTGCGACTCTCACCTGACAAAATCAAACACTTAAGGTATAGGGGCAGGCAGGGGTCTGTGGAAGTGTCAGATTTTACTAAAGAAAGATCATGCACCACAGACTTGGTGGGTATGGGTGCAGGTTGTTGCAAAGCTGTGTAGCCCCAGAGAGTTTAATGGGGAGACTGGCTGATCACATATTCACATATGCACCTTTCATGAGTCACTTTTGGGTGGAAGTTCTTTCACTAAATATACAAAGCCTGAGGAAGATTGGGAATAGGAGGATGAAGTAAAATGAAAAAGAGTTATAATGAAAGGACATAATAAGATGGGAGACAGTGTAGAAGGAAGGCAGCGAAGTAGACAAGAAAACCTCACAAAGGAGCGGTATGAGAGGTACTCTAGGGAAGATCCGATCAGCAGAGAGTAGGAGCGATCAAATGCTCCCAGGGATCCTGCGGATGGCGATGGAGACTGCAGGATGATGGAGTCGTGCTCATCGCATCTTGGCAGATGCCAAAGGACAGGTGATTGGGATGGGGAGTTGTTGAGAGGCAGCATTTGCCAGTGTCTTCGTCCTGTTGAGTATATCTGGGAGATGGGTGAGCAGGGCAAGATGAGGGACTGAGAGTAAGCAGTACTGCAAAGGAGATTAGAACAAATGAATGGCTTTATCCTTGGTTTTATTCGACTATTTATTACTTTTATTCATGGGATTTTAACTTCTTCTTCTTCTTCACTGAGTACAGGGTTTTATTTGAATATTTATTTATTGAAGCTTTAAACAGAACTTTATTTGTCCTGAGGGGGGAATTTGGGCTTTTAACAGAAGCTCATAGAATAAATAAATAAATTAAATAAATAAAAAGATAACCTATCCAATCTGAACCTGATCAATGCTTTGTTATTGAATTTCTGTGCTATTCACAGTTTGTCCATAACGAATGCCAGGTTTGAGCATAAGGGTGTTAATAAGTGCATTTGCCACCAGAGTGCCCTAGGCCGTAGGTCGATGATCAATTTTGTAGTTGTGCCAACAGATCTACGCCCGCATGTCTTGGACACTCAGGTGAACAGAGGGAGTGAGAAGTTAACTAATGATTTCCTGGGCCAGTATTGGATCAAGGGTGTTTTAAGAACATTTGGCAGATGCCCCCATCCAGGAGATCTTCAACATGCACACAAGATAAATTTCTCTTACATTCCGAGAAAGGCTTGGGACATTGAACCCAAATGGGCCATGTTCCATGACTACATTGCTGAGGCAACTGTGCAGACATAAGGTCATTGGTGACTTTCACGATGGTACTCTTTGAACCTGGTGGTGGACACCAATGTCAGACTGAAAAAGAAGACCCTCCAATCTTGGTTAGTTTGTAGGACTCCAGGGGCAGTTGACAGATACTAACAGTCCAAGTGGGGCATGGCAATGTCAGTTGGAGAAGCAAAAATTCAGGTATGGGAGGAGTTCAGTGAGGCCATGGGAAATGACTTTTGGTCTGCCTCAAAGGAATTCTGACAAACTGTCAGGTGACTCAGGAGGGGGAAGCGGTGCTTTGCCAATGCAGTTTACAGCAGGGATGGAGTGCTGCTATCCTCACCTTAGGAGATAATCAGGCAGTGGAAGGAGCTCTTTGACGACCTTCTAAATCCCATCGACATGTCTTCCTTTGTGGAAGCAGAGTCAGGGGACTCTGAGAAGGACTCACACATCACTGAAGTTGAAGTTACTGAGGTATTTAAAAAATCCTTGTTGGCAAGGCTCCGGGGTTGGATGATATTTGCTCTAAATTCTTAAAAGCTGTAGATGTTGTTGGGCTATCTTTGCTGTCAAGCCTCTTCAACGTTGCATGGAGGTCAGGGACAGTGCTTCTGGATTGGCAAACTAGGGTGCTGGTCCTCCATCTTTAAGAAAAAGGTCCAGAAGGTGTGTTCCAGCTTTAGGGGGATCATGTATTCTTCAGTTTCCCTGGGAAGGTCCATGTCAGGGCTCAGGAAAGGAGGATCCCACTGTTGGTTGAGCCTTGGAATTCAGAAGGAACAATGCAGATTTTGTCCTGTGCAAGGAAAACTGAACCAGCTTTGTACCCTCACAAAGAATCTGGAATATTCACGATAGTATATCCAACCAGACTACATGTGTTTTGTGGACTTGGAAAAGGCAAACGGTCATGTCCCTTGAGATGTCCTGTGGGTGGTTGTTCGGTAGTATAGGGAACCAGGACAGCTGTTGTAAAACCTGAGTGAAAGCATGATTCACATTACCTGCAGTAAGGGACTCATTTCTGGTGGATGTGAAACTCCACCATAGTTGCATTTTGTCTCTAATTCTGCTAATAATTTGCATGGACAGAATTTCTAGGCAGAGCCAGGAGGTGAATGGTGTCCAGTTCTGTGGCCTAAGGATCACATCTCTGCTTCCTCCAGGATGATGTGGTCCTGCCGGCTTCATAGGATTGTGACCTAAAGACATATGCTGGGGTGGATTGCAGCCAAGATGAGGATCAGCACCATCCAAGTCGGAGGTCATGGTTCTTGGCCGTAATAGTGTGGAGTGGTTTGGGGATTAGGTACTACCTCAGTTTAAGCATCTCAGGATAATGTTCATGAGTGAGGGAAAACAGGAACATAAGATCGACAGGAGAATCGGAGCTCCATCCAATGTGATGCAGGTCATATATCAGCCAATCTATGTTCACTACCCTAACATATGGTCATGAGCTGTGGGTATTGACCAAAAGAACTAGATTATGGATACAAGTGGCAAAAATGATTTTCTTTCGCAGAATGTCTGGGCTCAGCCTTAGAGAGATTCAGAGAGCAGCTCAAAATACAGCCGCTGCTCCTTCGCATTGAAAGGTACCAGGTGAGACAGTTCAAGCATCCTAATAGGGTGACTGCTGGATGTCCTGTTTCTGGGCTGTTCAACTCAGAGGTGATCTTCAGACAGATTGTGGACGCACCTCAGTGTCCCCCTGGAGTAGTTAGAGACGAAAAAGGGATGTCTGAACATTGTTGCTTAGATAGATAGATAGATAGATAGATAGATAGATAGATAGATAGATAGATAGATAGATAGATAGATAGATAGATAGATAGATAGATAGATAGATAGATAGATAGATAGATAGATAGATAGATAGATAGATAGATAGATAAAAAAGGAAGAAAATTAGAAAAAAAAAACCCCAGAATTTTAGAAAACAGCACAGACTTGTAGTGACTTAAGCAAAGAAATCTCAATCCAGCAGTCAGTTCAGTTTTTAACCTGAGTAGTTCAGTTCAGTTTATCGATCTCAAAACACAGTATTAAAAAGGCTTGCTGAGATTTATTCCTCCACTTCAATTGCTTAAAAGCACTAATTGCTACTTGCATTTGGAAACAGACAACAAAAGTAAGTGTTATGAAACTGACTTGAATCCAGTGGTGGCTCAAGTTAGCAAACAGACATACTGTTGGCTTGATATGAATATAAGGACAATTGCCAATGACCACTGAAACGTTCACAGGAAACACTTTCTGGAATCCACCCTCAAGACGTGATTGGCTGCTTTACTTATCTTAATAGTGTGTTTACAATCAAATATTATATTGTTTCTTCTACTCAGTTTCATAGTAATTCAAACATTATAAAATACTTCCTGTCATGTTTAAAACAGACTATATTCAATGATACAGACTAGATGCATAAATGAATATAATTTTAAACTTGCACGTGTGTGTTTCATTTAAACAGTTCAGATAAATTAGTGAATAGTTGAGATAAATTAGTAAACCTTCACTGGGTTAAATACATTAACATGCTTAATAGAAATATTTAAACAGCCCAATTATCCTTTTCTCCTTATTATAATCTGGTCATTATTTTCATCTTTTTTATGTGACATTCTTTTTAAGATTACAAGGAAAAATAATGAAAGACAACGGATTACACCTGAAAGTCTTCAAAAAAGCCATGGGAATTAGTAGTGCGCAGAATTCAAGTGCAACAAATGCAGTATACTAGCATTCAATATTTCCACATCCAGCCTTTTTTTTTATCAGCAACGGAATTTAAGGTATTGAAGCATTAATTAAAGTATGAAGTGTGGCTGGCACATTAGAAAACATTACACGGTGGATTTCAAAGTGAGCACTGCCATAAAGCAATTAATAACATTTTGGCATAAGATACATTAAATAATGCAACGAGTGTACATAACATACAGACTGTACAGTAACATTAACAGTGCATTAAAAGGGCAAGGGTGAGGGAGAGGGTAGAAATTAAATGTCACAGATTATATACTTTATACTTCATTGAATTGAACACTGCGATCAAAGGCACTTTGCATACATAATAAAGGAGGCTGTCTGTCCAGTAATGTGCTTTATTCATTGTGGCTGGGGTTTAATAATGCTATAGTTATGAGGACTATCATCCGGTATTCATTTTGAAATCCCATTTTATCACTTTGACATGCCTTTTACTGTCAATAAGCTTTTTCCTGTAGTAACCCAATTTCCAGAATATTAGTGTTTCTAAATCAAGGCACAATTGCAGAAAAGACATACAATATAGCTTGTTTATCAAAGCCTTTGTCAAAGAGCCACTTTATAGCTTTACTACCAGATGAGACACTTTGATTCATGTTTTTTGTTGTCTTTAAGAACTTCATTGTATTACCGTTTAGGGAATTCTGAACAACAAGATAGCTTCTTTTCTTGATTTTTTTTTCTCCCCATTAAAGCTCAGTTACAAGTGCCATTTATATTACATAGTTCATCATTTAGTGAAAGAATTATTTGGGCTTTTGAAACCCAGTGTTTAATATAATCTCATTAAAAAGAAGAACACAACTTTTGAAACAGACTTCACCCTCATCTAATGCCAAATAATGTCTCTTAAGTGATGAAAATGTGCAAAATATAAAATGAACTAGACAGCAATGTACAATGATTCGACAATGCTATTTTGTGATCTGAATTCTTTTCATTTTGAATAATACCAGGTGTTTTAATATTAAAATATAAAGATGCCGCGATTTATTATACCATAAAAGAAAAGTTCATTTAACACAGCCAAAGGGGATGCACAAACCAGTGTGTTTCTTCGTGCCGATCCCAAGCCTGGATAAATGGGGAGGGTTATGTCAGGAAGGGCATCCGGTGTAAAATTTTGCCAAATCAATATGCGAACAAGATGATCCGCTGTGGCGACCCCTAATGGGAACAGCCAAAAGAAGAAGAAGAAGAAGAAAAGTTCATTCATTTCTCTTTTTAAACCCCTTTATTCATTGAGTCATTTCTCTCCATACACAACAGCCAGAAGATCTTGTACCCCGATACGTAACTCATTAATGGCAATGATGTTAGTGAATTATCTGCACCATCAGTGTACTGATAATGGAGCTTCACTAGCTTCTTGTGACTTTAGAAACTGAAATACCGTATATACTCATGTATAAGTCGGGTCTTGAAACCCAAAAAATCGATCATAAAATCAGACCCCGACTTATACGCCCGTTCAAAAATGTGACTCTTAAATTTTTTTTACATCTTCTTGCCTACTCCAATCTCTCATCAGTTTCTCAGACGCATGGAATTTTGTTGCAGCAACGCAGTTACCAATTTCTTTCACCACTTCAACGACTTTTAATTTAAAACCAGCTTCATATTTTCTTCTTATCGAACGCTCCATCGTAGATAAGGGATGATCTTACGATAAAGGTGTATGAGGGTGTGAGATACAAAAAACACAAATCAGTGCAAACGTTGCTTCAGAATAGTTTGGGTATTACCGTGTGGTCACGTGGGCACAATAGAGAGAGAGAGAGGTTAGGAGCACACACTGATACAGCGCATTGCTGCACCCGCATAGAAAAAAGAGGCAGTGTGCTCTGTGGTTACTCTCCCTGGTGGGTGTTAGCATATCATAATCTCTTGGACCAATAGCATGAGTTTTCTGGATTCGACTTACAGTATATGACCAACATTATAAAATACCAGAAATTATATGGTAAAATCAAGTCCAAACTTATCAGCGGTAGAACTTATCTGCGAGTGTATATGGTACTTTATTTTGACACTTCAAGGGAATAACATATTTGAGGGGAGATTTTCAGAAATAAATAGTCAAAACAAGAAAGCATTAAATACTATGCATTAAAACTTGTTTCTTTATTTAGTGTACCTGTTAAAACAACACTGATTATTAGGTTGCAATACAGAATTATATTGATGTCACTGATGTCTACAAACACAGCAAATGGTGAGTTGCTCATAGGCCATACCATAATGAAGTATAGGAAGTTTGTCAGCTTTCGAGGAGGCTTACCAACTATCAACTCAGTGAACAGAGTAAAAAAGAACACATGAATAAAAGAACTCAAATAGTTTACATTGTTAAGGGTTGTACTCTAATGCACAGAACTTGCTCAAATTGGTTATCAGAAGGGATGTTATAACGTGTTTCTGGTCTCTTTAGGGTTTTTTGTTATTAAGATTCAGTTTGTAAGATTTCACTTTAGTTTCACTTTGTTCTGACAAAATGTTATTTTTATCCTGACTTTTTTTTTTATTGTTTACATGGCCCTTGCGCCCTGTGTTGGCTGGGTTTGGCTCCAGCAGACCCCCCGTGGCCTGGTGGTAGGATATAGCAGGTTGGACAATGACTGACATGGCTAATTTTTAATGTGTCACATGATCAAGATTATCATGGTAATAGCATGATGAATTTTCATCTTTTTGTCTTGTTTCTGTCTTAGTCACTCTTGTGTACATCTACAGCAGACACTTATGCATGCAACAACACTATCTGTCATTTGAGTAAAATGATGCTTTTCCTACAAATAGTGGGAAATATCATTAATTTCTATGGGTTCCTGAATCTGCAACTCATGTTACAGCTCATGCACTTAAAATATAATTATGCAATTATTATTCTACCCAGTTTTCCATTACATATTCCAGAGAGGTAAAGACTATTGTGACAGCGCTGGGTGCTGTCATCTTCTATGATCGTGTATGTGCTCAAAACATACCTTCTCTGTTTCTTTCCTATCCTCAGTGAATTTATCTTCTTAATGAAGGTGTTCAAGTAGCCTCCACAGGGTGGTAAATAAGGAGTGGCTGCACAATCTCAACAATCGCACACACGTGATTAGTCAATCTCCCATCTAACCTCTTTGTTTACCACTCTCCTCCTGTCACACCTTCTTTTATCGAGTAGCAAAACTGTCCATTACAAACCACTCTTGCCGTTTGCAATTTGGCCCCATGACACAAAGCATCAAATTGATTAGAAAGGAGTACTGTACTGGACACTGTACTGGAGGTACTGGAAGCCCTGGACACATCACAGTTCCAGAAGGTTTAAAA
Source organism: Erpetoichthys calabaricus (assembly GCF_900747795.2). Taxonomy (NCBI): domain Eukaryota; kingdom Metazoa; phylum Chordata; class Cladistia; order Polypteriformes; family Polypteridae; genus Erpetoichthys; species Erpetoichthys calabaricus. Next base: position 45,104,534 of record NC_041403.2, read on the forward strand.
CCACCAATGAAAAGGAAGAGATAACTGTAAAAGGACTATCTCTTGTTGTTAAATACTCATTCATCTTGGGACCTTTCAGAAAAGATGCTACATTAACTCTACGAGGAGAGTAACAACCTAAGCCACTTATGTGACCCTTATTTAAAGACATTTATTGGAGGAATAGAAAATACTTGTAAATAAAAGTGATCAGCACAGCTGCAACCAATTCCAGATGTCCTGTCTTCTTTAGTTTGTTGGTACTTGATAGAACAGAGTTAATGCAGGAAGTGGTCTGGTTTTTAAGGCAGGTCGAGGGAAGTGATGTCATGGGGGCTGGAACCGGAAGTGACATCTTTGGGGCCCAGAACTGGAAGCGAAGTCATGGGGCCTGGCACCGGAAGTGACGTCTTTGGAAACAATATGTATGGTCTGCAGGGATAAAAGAGTAAGGTTTGCTGTACCCCCATCCCCTGGCCTGGCATGGAATTACCTTACTTTGGTTCTTCTGGCTGCCTGTCATGCACATGTGTGTGACAACAGATAGATAGATAGATTTTATTTAAAAGGTTTCCTCTAGTAACTAACAATATGTCATTAGAACACTTAGGGGAGTCAGTGTTGTTGCCTTGTACAGTAGTTCCAAGTGTCAGATGACAGAAAGGAATTAAGATAAAAAGTGTAATGGGGAAAGAGGTTTTTTATAAAAAGGAAAGGCTGTTTTAAAAAAAATCTGAAAAAGAGAATGTTAAAGTGTGTTAAGTGTGAAGTGTAGTGTGAGGTATGCTGTGGTTCTGATGTGCAAATCCTGTGTAACAGTGTAAATATTTCAAATAAGAGATGCCTAAGAAGGTAGAATATGAAGGGACATTCAGAAACAATCAAAAGATGAACAAGAAAACTGGATTTCATACTTTTTTGAATAGACCATGAACCATTCCTAGATATCAACTAGATGAGAAGATGTTATTAACACTCACCAAGAATGCTGAAGTACATAATAGGAGCAGCTACAGTGTATCAATGATTAACAGAGAAATGGATGAACCAAGACTAGTGACAGTGATGAACACAGCCTGCTGCTAATCAGAGAACCAGATCATGATGTTGATGATGAGTTGCAAATGAAAATTTACACATGTGCACGCTGCTTTGGGCTAACTTACAATTGAGGGAGGATCTGGGATGCCAACAAATTAGGGTTTGACTTTGTAGTGCTAGTATAGAAACATGGATGGATGATATAAACTATTGATGAAAGTACAAGTGTTTAACGAGAAGTTCCTACTCTGTAAACACGAAAAACAACCAATTCTCAATTTTGCTGGAAAAATTTCTCTCAAAATATGCACATCACAGCTTAAATTTAGCACAGACGTCAAATACCAGAGATTGTGATTAATGATATTTTAAAGATGTTTTTAGTCTTCCAGACAGCACATAAAGTTAAACATTCAAAATTAAGAGCTGACTATATTTTTATCTTCTAATGTGTCTAATATATATTTTTGTCATTAGTATAACACAAATCCATTATAGAAAGTAAAAGTATAAATATACATTACATTTTTTGGGAAGTCGGCTTTCAGTTCAGTCACACTTTGACACCAATAAGCAGCCGTCTTCTCACTTATAAGTTCTATATTCAGAAAGGAGCCTTGTCCAGGGCCATATAAATGACCTGAGGTAGTTCCACGTACAATCCTTGGAGAAACATTTGTGACAATATCCTACAAGAGAATGAAAAGTCACCAAATTTTAGTGTTACCAAATAGCAAAGAATAATCATTTCATATAATACAGCTATCTTATCAATATTAATTTCTATTGAAACTGTAGTTTGGCTTTTCACATGCAGTTTTTCAGGCAAAAATACTACTAAAGAGGCATGAAAACTGCAATTGTGTATTTCCTTAAACTTAACACTTCTGAATGTCACCTTTGGCTTTTTGGTATTACAGATGAAAGCATGCATTGGATGGAATTGTAGTATGGTAGAGAATTAAGAATTAAGACATAACAAAACAGAGGTTTCTCTAATTCAACCCAGTGGTTCATATTGGTGAATGACTACATTTAGCATTAAGTAAGGAATTGATAGAGAAATAGAGATACACAATATTTTTTTCAGTAACCACATTTTAATCACATTATAATCAATAGAAAAACAATTTCTAACCAAACAATTTGCTTTGTTCTCAACCATGATCTCACCTACACTTTTGACTTGTCATTCCTTGGCAGCTACGAATGCACTTCATTCACCTGAGGCCCATCTTATCTTTAATGCTGAAGTGCTTGCACTAATGCAGTGAGTGAGTCAGTCCACTCAGTCTTTATATGCTGTTTAGTAAAATTTGTAACTTTTCTTTATATTCTTTTAAATTATTTTTGCTTTTGGTTTTAGTTAATTGTCATTTTGACATTGTTTGCTGGTTCTTGACTATATCCTCATCTTCTCCTACCGTTCTTATTTTTACTTGAATTAATACTTGGTATGTGTTCCTTCAGAATGTCCATCACTCATTTTCAAATTTACTGTATATTCACTAATATAGGATAACAGCACTAGCACATTTTGTTTTCTTGTGCTTGCACTTAGCAGTAATGTCTCACCTAAGAACACGGATGAGAGCAGACTCAGATAGGGTGTGAAATTCTCTAAGATTCAGCTTCTGCTTGTGTTGACCTGAGACGACCAGCAGAGGTTACATAAACCTCTACATGCTTGCCCCTGGAAAACTTACATTCTGCCATTCTTTAATTCCATTTTTATACTGTATAGTAATTATCAGTTGGAGCAGCACATTTACATGGAGGCTGGCATAGTAAATGTGTGTGCAGAGTCTGTATGTTTTACCTGTGTATGTTAGAAATAGAAATAGTAACACACACACAAATAAACTAAAATGTACAACAAAAACACAAGCATATGAAACCCAGCCAGGGGAGGAACCCTGACTGAAATGTGACAACCCTGAATAGAGCAGCTTATTAGTTGTACATACAGTACTATTGCATATCATGGTTTCTTAGCCTTTTGTACAGAAATATAAGTAATTCAATATTTATAAACAACTACTAACTCTCTGCTGTTCAGTTTCTCTTCTTGGTATCCTCATGTGGCACTTGTTGCCAGTACTCTATTACCAAGCTGTTCTTCTGCTTATGGAAAAGTCTTCTCAGACAAAAGGGCATCAGAATCATAGAATAGAAAGGTCTTTTCATCAGTTTGGACAGCCCAGCACTGACTCTGCTGTAGAACGACCATCAGTTGGTGGACGGCCAGTTGGCTGAGATCTCCAGGACTCTGACTATATTTTACATTGTCTTTGACTTTCTTTCTCACAATTTCTTCTCCTGTGTTGTTCAACTGCCCATGGTTCTACAATTATTAATTTACAGATATTGTTAGTTTCCATTTACATCAATCAGTTTCTACTTTGCTTTCGGTGTATTTTTACAAATCTGTATCCTTATATGTGATAGTTCTGTATTTATTGAGTGGTATAATCTGTTCTTGCATTTTGCCTTGAGATTGTCTTGATGGTCTATGCCTACACTTGGTGAAGAGTGCTGTGCAAGAACAAAGTAGTTTGTACTTTAGTATCGTATTTCTGAGGTGGCAGTGATAGATTGGCCATCCAGCTCTAAGAAGTAGACTACCTCTGTTCTGTTTTGTGTGTTGTATTGACCCCATTTTTTGACACCCACTGCAAGCCCAATCTACCAGAAATGGGGCCTCTCTTGGGATTAATAAAGTATCTATCTATCTATCTATCTATCTATCTATCTATCTATCTATCTATCTATCTATCTATCTATCTATCTATCTATCTATCTATCTATCTATCTATCTATCTATCTATCTTTCTTTGAATTGCCTTTCCCAAGATCTTTTCCCCTTTTTCCTACAAGTGTTTTGTCATTTTTCTTTCTTGTCTTCTTAGAAAGTCAAGGTTAGGGCTGCTATTAATTAAGCAGGGCCTGTTAAAGTCTGTCGAGGGATTCTTTGTGTGATTTTCGGCTACACAAAAATAAATTGTTTTTATTATTGTTATAAAGTGGAAACACCATGTAAAAGTGTCTATAAAGAGGTCAGAAAACTACAGTGCAAAACAAAAAATATTTCAAAAGAAGGAGTAAGCAGAGAACAAGGACAGAGCGAACATCAAGTGCTCCAGCAGAATGAGGGGCTTAGCACTAGAGTGCCTTTAACACTGGGGCACAGTTGGAAACTCGTTAGGGGTCAATTTTGTACAAACTTTAGGAAGTTTTTCTTCACACAGAGAACTACAGACACATGGAATACGTTAGCAAGTAGTGGAGATTCTAGGGACATAGAAAACTCAACTTGATGCTGTTTTGGTGGGAATTACGTGGATAGGACTGGCAAGCTTTGTAGGGCTGAATGGCTTGCTCTTGTCAAACGTTTTTCTAATGTTCTTACTCATCACTTTAGTTTCTTCCCAATAATTCACAGTACTTGACATTGCTTGTATAACAGGATATACTGTATGGTCACTCAGATGTCTTTTTCCAAATCACAGTCTGCAAATAAATAAGCAAATAACTACTCTCTTTGTAAACTTTGTTTCTTTTTCCCTGGTTGTGATCTGTCTTTTGAATTAATTTTCAGTTTCACGAATTAGGATTTGATGTTATACTTGTTTCATTTTTCAGTCTCTTCTAATGTTCATTTATAAACTTAGCTGCTATTTTTCCTTGAAGCAGCAGACTTACGATGTTAAAGTTCCAGGAGCAAGTGACTGCAGTAAAGCTGTCTCCACAAGCGTCTTCATCACTTAATTTCAACACAGTAAAAATCTGGGAGTAAAACAAGTCAGGTTTACATGTGTCCCTCATTTTTGGTCATTTTATGGACTTAAATCAAAGTCAGTGATTAAACACTGTTTTTAAAATTTCCCAGTGTAGCCTGTTTTCAGCAGCTGCCACAACCTACATATTTAGTGACATAGCTTTTATCTGTTTTTGCTATGATTTTTATTTAAGAGGAAGATGCCAATTTTAAGGGATGACTTACTGTAAGCAAAATAATTTATTCAAAAAGCAGATTCTATTAAAGATTTCCATTTCTGTTATTTTAACTGTGTTTCTTTGATCTTTTATGAGACAAAGGGAAGCTGGAAAAAGTGAGCTGAAGAAGGTGACTGAAAGAAAAAAAAAATGAAAACATCCAGAGTAGCATTTAATGTGGGAATACAGCCAAGTTCAGTGGAAAAAAATGCCTCTGGTGAGGATGAGACTGGGTGCTGTCCCCTATAGGTTCAAACACTTGCCACATTAATAGCACAGGGATGCTCAAAGCTATGCCGATCACTCAGATACAGCACCCCACCAATGACGGGTCACTAATGGCTGCAAAGTAACACAAATAAATAAATAACAAACACCGCCAGCCTGGTAGAGGAAAGCACTTCTAAAAAAACCTGTAGGGGATCAACTTCATGCTGTTTGTTGTGCCATCTGTGGCTTGGCTGCATTTTATATACCACGATAATAAACAACTACAAATGCAAGTTTAATGTGTGCCTGGCTGCATATAAAATGCAAACGGGTTAAGAGGCAGGCTACAAAGAAAATGATGGAAAAAAAGGGCACAGGAGAAGTAATCTTTTCTATCAAATTCTATTCCAGCATAAGCTAAAGGTCTAACCTTGGTTTTAACCTAAAATAATATACTTCTGATAATATAAAAATAGGGATCTAACTACTTTGTAGGCTGAAGGTATGTCGACACATTTAGACCCCTTTTGTATGAAACAAGACTCATTAGCATATAGCAATTAGGAACAATTTACATATTTTAATTAAGAACTACCCCATACAAAACAATTAACATAATAGGCATACTAACTCGATTTCATAACATTTGGACATTTTTCCAACTAGATAGACGGGAAGCCTTAATTAGCACTAATTAGTCCTAATCTGCATATGTTTGATAAGGCATACTACTGCCACAATATAAGATTATTTATCCCTTAATCTGCCAAATGCTACTGTTCCTGGTATAAAGGCTTTTCACACTGCATGTACAATCCTTGTGATTTCTCATATGTTTCATTATTACATCTGTTACACATTCTCTTAGTCTGTCTTGCACAGTAGGTGTAAAATGGCTACAGAGCATTTTCCTAAAAATAAAAATGTTTTTGTTGCTTTATTTATATAGCTTGAAAGATTTTTTATATATACTGTACTCTCATAAAAATACTGTTTGTAAACAATACACAGTATGTTCTTATGAAAGAGTAATAACCATACGCATACTGTGAATCAAAACTGAAAATTATTCTTATCAGACAGACCTTTTCACATACAGGACATAGATAGATAGATAGATAGATAGATAGATAGATAGATAGATAGATAGATAGATAGATAGATAGATAGATAGATAGATAGATAGATAGATAGATAGATAGATAGATAGATAGATAGAGTGACTATTATTTAAGCCACCCTATAAAATAATAATTGACTCATAATAGTATTTCTGCTACCTAAAATGAATACAGTCAGTCAGAAAATTAATGGATGGATACAGCATTATTCTTTATTCTCAGCATAGTGCTTTTTTATATTGCTTATTATGAGATGATATTCAAAATACAGACTCTTAATAATGCAGCTCTTTGTTTCTTAGTTTGTTGTTTTTTGATATGACCTTTTCTGAATAGCATTTTTGAAATGACTGATAATAATATTGATTTTTCAAAGAGTTGATTGTGATGCTGCTTGCTATAAAAGACACTATACAAAAAAAATAGAGAAAATATTAATGGGTGGCACATGTTGGGGTAGTTTTAAAGAAAAAGCTAAATCTGAAACTAGCAAATTAAACAAAAAATGTAAAATGGGCAAAAGAACACAGACATTGGATGAAAGGTTACTGGAAAAGCATAGTATGGTCGCCATCCCAGAGTTGTCTTTTTTTATTGCAGATGACACTGGAATTTGTGGTGCATTTAAGGAAGAAGCCAACTGAGGATCTGTGAGGCATTTGTTTCACAAATTACACACTATGATATCCCTCTCCTCTTATACAGTTGGCCTTCCCCTTCATTTTCTATTGGGAGGAACGGCCTGTCTCCTTACCCGTCCAGGACACCATCGGAATGGAAGGACTTGGGGAGAGAGTGTGCACAGGGAATTGTGTTTCTCAGAGCACTGCCCCCCGGGGTTGTAGCGTTGCCTCAGATTCCCACAGGGCAGCATGCGATATGAAATTCTTCAACTCAGCCCTGATGGGTTCCATTGGTAGCACCAAGGGACGTTGCAGGAACTGGGAAGCCCTACTTCAAGGGTTTTCATCTCTCCCAGAAGTGCTTTTGGACCAAGTGCACAGAAGACCGGATGTACTTCTGAGTGGGAGATAAAAAGAGCTGCCTGCTTGACAATAGATTGACATGTTTTGCAAGAAAGCTGTTTCCTTTTGTTCATTTTTGAGCCCAGAACTGAACTTTAGGAATGCTAGCACCTTGCAGCTCAAGTGAACAGAGTAAGTGTTTTTAGTGCTGCCATTACAATTGCTAACTAGCCTTCAGACATGAAAAATTAAGAATTATGAATAAGAATAAGCTAAGGGAGTTGACCATTAGGACATTGAAGGAATGGCTGCTGAAAATGAGGCTTTGCAGTCTTATGTGAATATAAATTAAAAATAAGTCATTTTAAGCAGTAATAGCAGTAATTGTGTTATATTTTTAAATTTATGTAATGGTAACTTGATAAAAAGGTGTACATTTCTATCAAAAACAAGAACATTTCTGGATGTGTGCAGACTTTTGACTGCTAATGTACACACACATATACCGTATACACTTTACACATCTGATGTGCTGTGCTGTGCTGAGCACCGCTTCCTCACAGCTTGGATTCTTACTCTGGGCTTGTCACTGTTGTTCAATATTAGGCACATTTCCCTGTGTCCATTATTCTCTGTATTTCCAAAGGTAATCCATATAAATACGGGGAAAAACATACAAAGTTTAGGTAACAGTTATTCTAGTGCACTAGGATGAACTTTTTTGACATGTGGTCTGGACACGATATTTCATATTATTCTCTAGTAACTCTGCATATTTTCTGTAGCACATTTCACTAGACATCAAACGAACATATGCCTTATTAATTGACAATACCATATAAACAGTAAAGAACTTTGGATTGTGAAGTTTTCAGCACTGCACTTGAACTTCATACAATATTCATGGGAGGCAGCTGTGTATATGGCAGTTAACAACAATGCCAACACTTTCCTCACTGTCTGTGAGTGCAGTACCCATGGCCAAATGCTGCCCACTCGGTTTTTTACCCCTTACTCAACATGGGACCTGCAAATTCCTTCATCCACCCCACCGCTATTCAGGTCTTTTACTGTTATTGGGCACTATACTGCAAATAATAGATCAGAGAGACGCTATATGGGCTGACGCTGGAAGTGACAGCCTACACTGGAGGTATGTGTTAAAAATCCTGCTCCTTATCCCTGCAACTTAATCAGCTCTGTAAAATCAATTTAATTTCTTGGCCTCTTTTAGCTTCAAGTTGGCATCCATTTCCTCCTGAATTATCTTCTACAAAGCATCATCAGACAGATGAGTTCCAATCTGGTTTTCTCTCTCTGACCCTTAATGAGGCAGGAAACCAGCTGCTCCTCAGCACACACTTTGTCAGTTGTGCATGCGTGTGTGTGTGTGTGTGTGTGACTAGAGATATTAATGGGAATTCTTCATTTGTGCCTTCAAACCCACTTTGGGCAGTGTCCCTACAGTGCTGCCTAGAGCCCCATCACTACCAAATGTTTGCAAATGAAAAAGGACAACAGGTGGATGACATATTAGGTAGGACTACATAGGCTACCCTAACTTTAATTTTCAAATGATTTTTATACTTCTTATTAAACAGAAATCCAGATAAGATACAAATATAGTACATTGATATACATTTTATTTATATTGTCTGTCTATGTGGAACAGGCACAACTTGAGAAAAGAGTGAACTAGAGCAATCAAAGGAGTTATTTTATTATTTAGTTTTAAATATTTAATCTTGGTTGATCCAGGATGAGCAGCTAGAAATGAGCTGGCAGGTAGAAAAAAATGCAATGAAGGACAATGATGCAGACAAGGATACCAGCAAAGAGCAGAACTAAAACTCCCCCATGTTCTCAGTGCTACAAATGCTGCTCTGCTAAACTGTTTTTATTACTGAGGAATTTCACTTTTACGGTTCACTTTACTGTAAGCACAAACCATTACCAGTGACAGAAAAGCTCAGCATTATTGAGTACAGAAATATGAATTTAAAAATAGGAATTGATTACAGTATAGCAAATTATATTTAAATACAGTGCATTCTTACTGAAGCCTCTATCTATCCAAGAAGAATTCTGCTGCTCAGGGTGTTGTGACCGATTCGATCAATTTGTAAAGAGGACAGAATTTTGGAACAGTTACAAGAGTTAGCTGCATTCTCTGTGTTGGGGCAATCGAAGAAGAACTGTCTAGACTCGGTTTAATCGAGGGCCAAAATAACACTTTATATGCCCAATGTGGGCCAAAATATATTATGAAACAACTACCACCATATTTTCTTTACTCTCTTTTTTTTTGAGATCAAAATTTTAATTGATGATAATGAAAAAAGGAGTACAGTAAAAGGAAACCAAGAGTGATAACTGATGTTGGGGCTATGTAAGAGCCAAAACAAACTCCCCACTCTACCCCTTCAGAGTGATGGCTAATTAAATAGAAACACAATGTAAAAAAAAAATCTATAGGTAAACTGGCACACACACACTCACACCCATGCACGCACACGCACACACACACACACACGCATACACACACACTATGCAGGAGAGGTAAAAAAAAAAAAATGAGGAAAGGTGGTTAGGAGAAACTGCCTCATTGAGCAACCTTCTGTCACATTTTCTTTACAAACAAGACACACAGGCCCCTCTCCTCTCATCACAATCATATATTCTCCCTTGCGTCTCTCTCTTGGAGCTGTCTTCCCTATTTATCAGCTTTTCTTTTCTTGGACATTTCAGCAGTTTAATAAAGCACCCAACAGCCATGGGATCAAAATCAGCACTGAGTGAAAACTTTTTCTTAGCACATGCTGTAAGTTAAGTGAGGGCTGCAGTCTGGATAAATGGTGATAATTTGCAGCTAAAGCAACGTACCATGGCTTATGCCAGCATTAATGAGTATTGCGATTGGATCACACTCGAGCACATTAAAAACCTGGGTGTAAACACACTGGTGATGAAGCACAAACAGAAAAAAAATTGCTGTCACATTTAACACAAGTGGAAGTGCAAATTATTTTCTATCCTCATACAATAATCAAGACCACATGAAGCAACAAAGAATCACGTAGGGTGGTGACAGTAGGCAAGTAAGCGACCACTGAAGTTTTTTATGATTAACTACTATGATCATGTTTGAAGTGTCTCGATTTGGTCTAGTTTATTTATGTAATTATTACTGTCACTTTTGTTGTTTCAGATTGTTACTCCCTTTAATGAATTCTGCTGTGTTGTTTATAGCAGCTGCACCATTGGTAAACTACTACCTACAGTTTACAGACATTTGCAACCAAAAAAGGCTACTTTTCTTTTCCACTCTCATGTGACGCACATCTGATGTATTTGGAGATGTATGATTACCTAAAAATGATTTGGAATCAGAACCTTTTGGACACTACACTCCTGTCCAATCATTATGGAACAATCACAAAATTTATTTGAACGGTCAAAAAAAACAAAAAAAAATATTGTATATGTGGCAAAAATCAGGATACAGTTACTTTTATCTTCAGTGTGAAAGTAGCCTTAAAAGACTTGAATTTCTTCAAACGTGTTATGTTTAACAGCAGCATCAAAAAATTGTTTAAAGTGTAAAAATGCTAAATACAGAAAATCAGGGATCCATTTTTTCCATGGGTTGTGTTAAGCCAGTGTGGCCAGTTCTGACACCTGTGTGGCTTCAAAAAGTGTGCACAGTGAGTTAAGTTCAGCTACTGTCTCCGTCACATCTTTGGCATCACGCTAAAACACTGAAGTTCTTTATGATGGTGCTGTATGGCACTTTCTTTTTACTTTTTCTAGTTGGGTCATTACGAGCAGCCAATTTCCATTCTAACTACAAGAAATGTGCTGTGCAAATAAACATAGGCAGAATCTGGAGATGCATTTTAATACCAGGAGTTACAATAAATACAATGGATCACATATTATAGGCAGCCTTTGAGAAAAGGGGGCCACATTTAACAATATTTATGAAGCGGGCTGCTTTGAAAAGCTCCAAAACCATAATTCAAAAACCTTTGAAAAGAAATTGGGAAAGAAACTAGTTTTCACAACCTAACAAAAGATCTTTCATTTAAAAATAAAATTCAGATAGTGACAGAGGGTGTTAAAAAAGGATGTCCACCAATGTCTGATGACAATATCAAAAATACATCTGCATGTAATGTGATCAAAATCCAAAATGTAGGGATGATGTCATCATCCTAGGATGTCCAGATGGCAAAAAGTAAACAAAAACAAAATTAAAAATAATAAAATGATATGATTTCTGTCTCACACACACCCACAATGGTGGAGCCAATCCTAACAAGTACAAGGCAGAAAACAACCATAGCAGGAAGCAAATTATTACAGGGCATTTGCTACAGCAAAAGTTTAGAAAATTGTTTTATTAAAAAATAACCTTTAATGAAGCATAATGTCTAGCAATAATTACTCATTAACTGTTTATTATTAGGGCTGCAGTTCAATTAAAAGATGTAATCATGATTAATCACAATTTATCATATTTCCTTTATGCATATTCATATGTTTCTATAAAGCAGAAATAACTCATTTATTAATATTTAATACAGAACAGATTTATTAATCATGTGTCTATGCATATTAAATGATTCCAATTAGTTTATTGAACAGTTTTGGGTACCACAAATAATTGAATAAACAGTGAAACACTAATCAGTCAACAGCTCAAAGAAAGTGTTTTTATATTAACTTTAGGCTACATCACAAGCAAATTAGTGTATCACTTTGACTGGTTCTGTACATAATCCTGCCTTTAAAATGATATGAAGATGAAAAATAGGACATTACTAATTTTCAGACTATTTATTCAGCCAGTTGCTTAAGGATACCAGTTTATTTGTGCTGGTTGTTTAAGGGAAACTATCCAGATACAGAAGACAAATGTCCTCAAAGGATTAGTGCTGGAAAACATACTTAATTACTTAGTAACTTATTTACATTACTAATTACTTACAAAAAAGTAACTAAATATATTAACCAGTTACTTATCATAAAATACAATGTATTACAAACTGTGCTTTTGCTTTGTGTTAATTTTTCTTCTAGTAGAAGATATGAATCCCATACTTGTAATCAAAATAAATCTATTTCCTTGGACAAAGTGAAAAAAGAATTTTGCAGCATGCATTACCACTCCATTCCAGATCAAGAAAATTTATAACATAAAGCAGGGCAGACTGAAAAAGAACAAAAACTTTAAAATATGTACCATGATTGCGGGTCATACAGGATAGCATGATAGGGTCATTTATTTAGATGTTTTAAATTGCGCATTGTCATAGAATGTATCATTTGTGAATTAGAAAATAAATCTAACTATCTATGTTAACATTAAGCCCAAATGGATGACATTAGCATGATTCATTTGCACTTATTATTGTCTAGTTTTATTGGCTGTTAGTCTATGACGTAGGATACAGTAGGTAACATACATGTAATTAAACAACAACAACATGCCATGTCTTCTTGGGGGAAGTCTGATTGAGGTATAAGGAATTGAGTGATTCCACTCTGTGTCATGTACTATTTAGCTTCTCAGACATGGGTAGTACCTTCACCGTGCTATTTCACACAGGGACAGGGCTGACCCGCTGATAATTCTGTCTCCCATTTGGACCTATACCTCAACAGACGTTTTTACGGGCAGACTAGCAAATATCAACAAGTTAATGTTCACACCGCGTTCTGCTATACTGCGCGATGTGACTTTGTTATTTTACCGTTAATGTGTGAACGCAGCACCGCTGATGTGCAATCTCACAGAACGTGAACAGCTTGTCTCTCTGAAATGAAACCCATTCACTCCGCTTTTATAAAGTGGTTTGATTTTAACTGTTTCTATGTTATTTTCTGCACTTTGAAGAGCAAGTGTATATATGAAACGATGTGTATGAAAATACAGGACAGATCGTGTCCCTTATTGATTCAGTACAGTAGGCAGTATTTTATGTTCCAGTATGGGACAATCCCGTATTATAAGCAATGGGCAGAAACTCTACTGGTGTGTGTGGGTGAAGTATATCAAGACACAACATAGGAAATAGTCAAGAATCAATGACCCACTACTACTGTTAATGGACTTGGATTCATTTGACATTCCTTTATTAACAACATGTGAAGTTTGGGCAGATTTACCAGTTTAAATTAACACATTTATGGGTGGCGTTAAAAAATGAAATTGCAGAAATTTATAATGCATTAATCACATCAGCAGCTCTGTTTATTATTAATAAAGACAGGACTCTTAACCAGTGAATGAGGAGAAGAGGCATGTCTTCAATTCAAAAGCACAGCATTATATGAAAATACACTTAATTTTCCAGAAAAAAACATTAATAGTATTTTTGACAAAAAAATAGAAGCAATTTTGATGGTTTGAGCATACAAAATCAGACACATGGATTATACAACATGAGTAATGTGAGAATCTTTTTCTTTTTTTCATTGACTTTTTCCATATCATTCGCTGTTGTACAGCAAGGCTCAGCGTTTAGGTTCTACTGTTTCATAAACTTTCTACTCTCATTCTGCATGGAAACATGAGATTAAAAATGTTTCTCCGTCATCATTACAAACCACATGGAGTATTTAACATATAAAATAATATCACTTTGGGAGAGTATTCTTTTAATCAGGGATTCAATTATGTTATTCAATTTAGAAAACAAGGACATTTGTTTAATTACTTTACACATGCAATGGAAATCTGTAAGATCATACTGCCCACTGTATAAAAATAATCATCTAGCTACAATAAACTGCCGTTCAGTTCCTTGAGAACCGGAGATTTAAAATAGAAAAATATAACATATGGAACCAATTAAAATAATTAACCAATAGTTAAAAACTGGATGTGGCCTGAGCTGATTATTCATAACAAAACAGTGAACAACCCAAAGAAAAGGGGAACGAAACAAAACAAAAGAAAATACATATTATATTTATTTTTAATGCTAATAAAATAATTTCTTCTGGACATATTGTAGTAAAAATAAAACTTTTAAAACAGCACTTTTAAAATAATGTGCTAATAAATAAAAGAAATTACAAAAAATATTCTCTACATACAATGGATATTTTTGTGGCACTGGCCCATTATTCACTAGCTGAGAGTCTTGCAAAATTCACAAGTTTAGCAAAATGCAACAAAATTAATACAATAAATAAAAACATTCATGAGCACACAAATAATTATATTATTACAAACATGAATAAATAAATATAAGTGGGCAGATCAGTAGATAAACAAATTAAATAACACCCTGGTGCAACCTCCGGAGTACAGAATAGAGACATAGTTCTTTTTAATAGGCTAGAGGCCCCCTCTAGTAACACTGGGGAGGAGAATTGAAAAAAGGCATTTCAGGGGTTAAGGGGCAAATCTGGGAATCTGTATTTAATGAAGTTGTGACCTGAGAACATTTAGCTCTTGGCATTATTTATATCAGGACATTTCTACACAAGAGTTTTAATATTAAACAACTGGAAACCATGAAATTGCCCAAAGGAAGAGAAATGGCACATTATACAAACTCAGGTGCTCTACTTGGTATTACAAGATAACAGCATATTGTACTCTGGGTTAAAAATAAATTATACGGAAAAATGTTTCTTTTCGAAACATGTTCCACAAATTATAATGCATGTCAGTGTATGAACATATATTTACAGTAATTGTCTATAAGAAAAAAATCGATACTAGTCCTCAGTAAATAAGTCTGACAATACAATTTGGGGTAGCATGCAGACAGAAATTATAAATAAAAAGGTAAAATAATTGCTTTAAACAGAGATAGAAGGATTTTTGAGTACAATCCTTGTGTTCTTTTAACTGTCAAAACAATGACCTGATTCATAGTACAACTCTGATAAGCATAGTTCTTGGAATATAGTAATTGGTTTCCTTACACTTACACTTGCGTTTACTGATGCTTATGAAATAAATTATTTGAAAATGAGAAAATAAAATAAAAATGAAGAAACTAATAATACAGTCTACAGAAAACATGCATCTCTATATTAGACGATGGTTAAACCCTTCATTAACTTTATACTCTACCAAGATGAGTCATTTCCCCTCTAGATAGATAGATAGATAGATAGATAGATAGATAGATAGATAGATAGATAGATAGATAGATAGATAGATAGATAGATATGAAAGGCACTATATTGGAAAAAAAGAAAAAGAAAGCACACATGGGGTGTGTTTTTGAAAATGTGTAGTGTTTGGCTTACACCAAACATGCCATTCAGTCTAATGGCCAAAATACTAAATGTTGGTCTCATCATGCCATAGAAGCTTTTTTCAGCTCAGTTTCTATGGATGCCATGCTACGGGTAGATTTACATCTGTGCCAAACTCTTTCCGTTTCTTCATGATTGATATAACTGACCTCCAGGGGATATTTAGTGACTTGTACATTTTCTTGTATTTATTCCCTCCATTCCCTGCCTTGTGTTTTTCAGTCACCTTGCATGGACTGTTCTTTTCTCTTCATTGTGTAGGTTAGGCCATGATACAATACAATACAATTTATTTTTATATAGCCCAAAATCACACAAGAACTGCTGCGATGGGCTTTAACAGGCCCTGCCTTTTGACAGCCCTCCAGCCTTGACTCTCTAAGTGACTCAACACAATCTGAATATTCCAAAATAAAGTGCATTTATATTACAATCAATTGAAACTCCTTGATTACAGACAGGTATTCTCCATTTAATAAATTGTAAGGTTAGGTTAGGTGAACCTTATTGCCAGAGGGAAATTTGCTTGCAGCAGCAAAGTACAAAACATTAGGCACTGTTACACACATACAAGAAAAAAAGCCAAAACACAACAACTGACAACTAGAGTTATTATATATATATATATAGGCACAAACTCAAGAGTATGTGAATTCTAAAACCAAATGGCTACCAATTGGTGATGATTTAGGTGTCACATTAACACTAGAATTACCAGAGCCTATGAAAAAACTCGAAGATCCGTCCCACCTTAAATCGCTTCTTAAATCCGTTCGCACCTCTCCGCCATCGTCTTTTGTCTTCTAAATGTGCAGATAAAGACAAGCTGCAAACAGCCAACTATTCCATCCCCCCACTGACTTAGAACGTGCACGAACTTCTCCCAGCTCATGCCTTGATTGATTATCTGGGAATGAAGTGAAGTTTTAGAGTGGAAATAATAGATCGTTATTTGGAACACACGCATTTAATGTGTGTTCAGTTTCTACAGTAATCTGTGTAAGCACATTTTTAAAACAGAAACATTTTTCATATTCTAGTAGTAAATGACAAAATGTGGCATAAACTATATAATGTATGAAGCCTGAAGTCCAAATATCAAAGAAACACTTTCACGAAAAGTACAAATATAACAGAACAAGTGCGCTTTTATTCAAAAATATAACTGCAGAAAAAAAAAGCCGCCTTACTGTGTAACATTGACACTCATTTACTCATTTACTACGCTGGCCCAGTGGCGCAACAGTATCAGTTGCTGAATGGGAATCAAAAGGTCACAAGTTCGATCCTGCATGATTCCCTTTTGAGAAGTGAACTGCTCTTATTTTTACTATTTTAGAATAAAAAGATACATTTGATTTCAGTCTGTAATAGCCAGTGTAATTTATGATATTTGTAAAGGTTAGCTTTGTTTTTGTTTTTTTTTATTCACTTTTCATTCTCTCAGTCGCGTTCAGGATCCTTCCCTACCCCATCTGACACTGCTGTTTTCACATAAAGACGCGCTATAGCTCACCCAAGGAGTGCCCTTCCTACATTTACGACATGTGTACTTGTTGCAGTGTACACACATCTCTGTGCTATGGTTCCTATTACACTGTACAAGCACCTGTAATTTGCAGCTCTATTCATTATCTCAAAACAAATATATTGACGTTTTGAAGAAATCATTTTATGATGCGAATAGTACCAATCAGAAAACATCGTCGAAGTAATGCAATATTATTTGAAAATGAACAGCATCAGATTGGGTGTGATTTATACTGGTGCTGTTCCTTAGAGTCAGATCAGAAGCTGAATAAGCTCCTGTTCTGACTCTAAGTAAAAAAGCATGAATTAATCAACAGAAATAACCGTGATCGACATTTTAAACTTAATGATTTACAGTACATACCAATTTATAAATTTTATGTCCATTTGAGGCTACAAAGAAAAAAAAAACACTTCCTCCCCAGCGGGGAATCGAACTCCGGTCTCTATGATGCAGCAGGGCTGCCGTGTTCTGAGTCAACAAATCTCAGCATTACTCCACGGAAGGTGTTGTGACATCCTTGAACCTTTTGTGAAAGTGTTTATTTGATGTTTGGCCATCAGGCTTCACACATTCTATAGTTTATGCCTACATTTTGTAACATTTATTACTAAAATATGAAAAACGTTTCTGTTTTAACAATGTGCTTACACAGATTACTGTAGAAACGGAACACACATGAAATGCGTGTGTTCCAAATAACGATCTATTATTTCCACTCTAAAACTCCAGTTCAGTCACTCCCAGATAATCAAACAAGGCATGAGCTGGGAAAACTTAGTGAACGTTTTACGATGGTGGGGGATGGAATAGCTGGCTGCTTGCTGCTCGTCTTAATCGGAACATTTAGAAGACAAAAGAGAGGTGAGAACGGTTTTAAGGTGGCCGGATCTACGAGTTTTTTTGTAGACTCTGGTAATTGTAGTGTTAAAGGAGGTGAATACTTATGTGAGTAACTGCAGTAACCTTTTCACATTTGTGAGTCTTAGGTGCAATGGACCCCAGCAAATGTGAAAATTTGTGAACAATACTTTGGCCACTTTAACACACAGAAAAACATGTCACATGATTAGGTAAGTGGACTTGTTTTAAACAAGTCAAGCTTTAATACTGTTTCAATTTATTGTACTGGACGTAACATTCACAATCCTTAATATTGTAATGGTACTGTCAAGCTGCATCGTCCTGAAATGAGTCTCTCATTGTATAAGCTTGTATTCCATCACCAGCGGTAGGGACAACTATGAAAATAAGATGGGTCTAACTGCAGCCTACAATACCTATGATGTACATTAGATAATGCCCAAAGTGTCAATTGCAAAACACCTTTTGAGTCAGATAACCCTCACACAGCCCCTATCTTAACCACAGTGTAACCAGGCATGCGATGGGCATTTCATGGCTGACGTTGCGGGCGTTTTGTGATGTTGGCAAGTTACATGACTGACCTCATAGTTACTGTAGGCTACAATTACACTCCGTTGATTAAACTGGGAAGCCTGCAATGATGAGCGGTCCTTTTAAGGACAGGATATTTATTGCAACGTCTTGTTTACAAAACTGTCTCAGAAAAATACATTCTTGGGGGTGAGATTTCAGAAACTACAAAGGAACTGAGCTGCATTAGAAGGCTTTATTTATATGTATTTAACATTTTATTAAAGAGAAATATAAAAGCACATTTAATCAGATTAACTCTTAGGCCTCAATTTAAACTGCTTGAGATAAAGGTACCTTTTGCTGATGGTAACAGTCTAGTTATATTCTTACTAAGGCCGCTTCATAAGCATATACATTTTATTTAAAACAATGAAACATTTCTACACACCTAATATAATCACTAATTCAATAAAACTGAAGTATAATGATTAAATTCAAAATTTACCCATAATTATTTTCCGCATCATCGTGTATATAAATAGTGGAATATAACTATCTAATCAATGCACGACTTCAGAAAGTATTTTTTTTCCAGTGTGAGATGGACTATGGAGATTTTTTTTGTAGCATGCCAAGAGCAAATCTCATAGATGGCAATGAGCACAGGAGAATAATATTTCCCAAATTTTAATGCAAGTTTTAATGCAAGGCCGTTTTGAAGTTGATCATAGTTTGAGTTAAATGAGCCTTTAGCAATGCATTCAAGATGCATTTTTACTATGCTAAGACAGTTTAGAGCCTTTATTATTATCATTATTGTTGTCTATCATGTTATTGTTGGATTATTAAATGTTTTAAACCTCCTTCCTCCACCAGCTCTTCCCAGTTTATGAAAAGTCAGCACTTCTGAATGCAAAACTAACACTTTGAACCCTTACCTCGACAAAATAAAGAAACATACTGAAGAAGAGACCGATACATTCTGGAATTTGGCAGACCACATGGAGGTGGTCAGACGTTAAGACCACACTTCAGTAGGTTACAAAGATAATATAAAACAACAAAATATAAGCAGACAGTTCTATTGAGTCTGAGTGTTCTTAAGTCACAGTTTATATTACTTAAAAAAATACTGTCCCCCAAATTTTGCCACCCTCTGCGACTGCCTGGTTTGCCTAAATGGTAGATCCAGCCCTGCACCTACTGTTTATTTGACTTGATCTTTTTTCAATATGTTACATTGTATATTACTCTGTCTTCTTCCTAGTGTTAGAGGAAAAGTGGCACATGATTGATATACAGTACTTTGGAATGTTATAAAGGTCTCTAAGCAGATCTCCTCAGTCATGCTTAGATATTCATAAGTCAATTTATTTGAAAGAATTAAGGCTCATACCATAGTTAGCACTGCCATCTCAGAGCTCCAGGACGTTTATATATGGCAACTGGAAATTCACATGGTGTTTGTATGGAAGTAATCCAGATTTCCTTCCCTATCTCAAAGATGCTCTGGTTGGCTTGACTGATGAGTGTAAATTAGCTCAGTGGAAGGCGAGTGTGATTTTGTGCATGATCAGCTTTATGATGAATGCACACTGCATCTATAGATGGTTTATGCCTTAAGCACGATGCTGATTGGAGAAGCTTTCATGACTCCGAAATTTAATTAAACAAGAACAATAACTAGAGGAGTAGACTGAATTCATTAAGAATCACAAACAAAAATCAGCACACTTTGAATTATTTCTAACAAAGAAAATTGTTCACCTAAAGAACAACCATGCATGTATTTTCTGAAAAATTTTCTTTCAAACAGAACTTTTCAAATTAAGGACTACCTAAAATACATTGTCTGTTACAAGAACAAGGCAAGTCGGGAAAGGAACTTGGCCTGGCAAAAGTGGCCACAAAGGAGAACAAATCCTATGCCCAACACATTCATGCATACCCATAATGGACCAATTTTAAGACAGAAATTAATTTCAAATTCATGTTCCTAGAATGTAAGAAAGAGAACATGTGGAGGACATGCATATTACACAAAGACAGTGGAAGGCTGAAAAATCAAAACCAAAATATCTACAATAAAATTATAGCAACATGACAGTTACTTACTCATAAGAAGTTTGTTTTTTAATTAGATTCTTTAGCATTGTGTGGGAAACAAAGGCACTTACACAATTAAAGGCTAAATGAAAAAGTTGATAATATGAAGAACTAAAATACATCTAGAATTTCATACCACATAGAAGCTGAAAAAAAAGTATCCTATAAAACTCACATATTTCTCTTTGGCACACCATTGTGTTTACTTTTGACTTGCTTTGAAAACTTTTTCTACAGCCAAGCTGCTCCCCCAAGCGGTATGGATAACTAATTTTATGGTGATATCTTTAACATTGTGAGATGATGTGAGGGTGAAATGGGGCATGTTGTTTTTCAATGCCACAGTGAATTGCTGTAAACCTGGAGGGGCTTTTCTTCTAAGAAGCAGTTGTGTGTTATCTGTTGCATGACTGCATGGATTTTATTACAGACTAAGAGGGAAAAAAAGGCAAACAAGCACACATTTAAAAATTGGATGTTCAAAGTTAAAATGAAAATGAAATAAAAATGGGGTCATAACTATTTCTATATTTGTAATTGAATATATATGCATATATAGTGTATGTATAGTATATATTGTGCTTGTGTATATATTTATATATGAATAGAGAGAGAGATTATGCGTCAATTTTATTTCACTTTTTGTTTGGAAAGATTATATTGCCAAAATCACAACAGGGTGGCTAAGACATTGTCACTTGTTTACATTATGCTGCTTTTCTTCTGGTATCTCTGTGGTGCTTTGGCCTGCCTACTAACTGCCCCACCTTTTTCAATAAAGTACTAAAATGTAGCCAATTTTACACATTACTTTCCGCCAATATGTGGAACAAGCCTCCCTTTGTTAACATTGCAGAAATGCAATACTCAAAAATTAGTTTTATATGTTATTTACCTGATGTAGTTTGTAGCAAATGTTAAGGAAAACTTTAAACTTCATGAATGGAGAAAACAAAGTTTCTGATGTAATAGGCATTTACGGTGACCAACGACAGTCAAGAGCAAACATCTTCAAAAAATCTGTGAGAATATCTCACACTACTCGTGTCACATAATTCACATGTCAATTTGCTCAATCGTATGCTTACAACATCGATAACACATGTAGTGTTACTAAAATTTTATTACATATACCACCTCTGGTAAACGCTCTTGTGAATGAAAATGAAATGCACTCAGACGTGAATGAGCATTTAATTATAGAACTGCCTCCCTTCTCTACATTTATATTCATAGCAGTGACCCACAATTGGAATACCTCGGGATTACTGTATTTAGTTGTAATCTGTGAAAGTGCACAGGTGAATTGACGTTCTGCTTGTTGAAGCATCTCGGACATGCACAAATACGAGGAGTTCTCTCTTCCTGATAATGTTTTCACTTGCTTTTTTTAAACTTTTAATCTTTAGTTTTACATGTCTCCCGGTGCACGCCTTTTGTTGCTATCATATGAAGAGTGGTGTTAGCCAATAAATTAGCTGATCATGTGTTGAAGGTGTTCCATTTTTGTTCATGAGAGCATTTCACAGAAGTGGTTTATTTAACAATATATGAGTAAAAATGCATGTGCATGGGACATTGTGAGCATACAGCTGGATGACTTTAAATGTAGATTATGCAAACCAATTGAAATTTTTTGTGAATGATTTGATATTTTTTTGCTGTAGTAGAGCATTGATCACCACAGACCCCAATTATATCAGAACATATTTTTCTGTTCTGCATGAAAACATGAGGTTAAAAATTCTTCTTGGCTATGTGGTGTAAGTAACAGCAATACTGTATATGGATTACCAACACCATATTAATGCCCACAGTCTTGGAATGAGATGTCCAATGAGCATATATGGTGATCCTTGGGTGTCCACTTACTTTTGACCAAGTAGTGTAAGTATGGCTGAATGCCTTTCTCAGTTCAAAATTGTCTTTAAGTTCTTAAAAAGCTTCATTTCTTTATCAAACTTCATATTTTTAATGCAGCAAATTCCAGGCTGTTTAAGTCAATAATGGAAGTCAAAGATTAACACCAGGATACAGTGAGGGATTTTGTAGCTAAAGCAGGAAGAATTAGAACATTAGAATAATCTAGAAAAGAACAGGCCATTCAGCCCAACAAAACTCATCAGTCCTATCCACTTAATTCTTCTAAAATAACATCAAGTCCAGTTTTGAAAGTCCCTAAAGTCCTACTGTCTACCACACTTCTTGGTATCTTATTCCAAGTGTCTACGGTTCTCTGTGTAAAGAAAAACATTCCAATGTTTGTGCAAAATGTGCCCTTAACAAGTTTACAACTGTGTCCACGTGTTCTTGATGAACTCATTTAAAGTAACAGTCCACTGGACTAGTTCTCTTCAAAGTTTTAAACACTTCAGTCATGTCACCTCTTAATCTTCTTTTGCTTAATCTGAATAGGCTCAGCTCTTTTAAGCTTTCCTCATAATTCATCCCCTGTAGCTCTGGAATCAGCCTAGTTGCTCTTCTTTTTTTTTCTTCTTCTTTCCTTTATACAATCGCGTTGATGATATGACGTGCTGCGCATTCCTCTTCATCTTGCCCATAAGAAAGCATTACCACGCCATGGGAGAACATAACCTATTTCCAGTAAGGTTCAAAACATTTTTAAATAAAAAAACAGACATAACCACTAGATTCCTTGGTCTTTGAAACCCTGCATATTTAAATGACCAAGCAACAATCAGGAAACATTATAGCCTGCCAGTCAAATCATGACAAATACTTTCGGCTGTACAGTAAATCAATTTTTATCTCTGTAAATTGTGTAGTAAGGAGACTGGGGAAGATTGTGGGTTCGCTTCCCCGGTTCCTCCCTGTGTGGATAGCGCTTTGAGTACTGAGAAAAGCGCTATATAAATGTAATGAATTATTATTATTATTATTATTATTGGGCGGCACGGTGGCGCAGTGGGTAGCGCTGCTGCCTCGCAGTTGGGAGACCTGGGGACCCGGGTTCACTTCCCGGGTCCTCCCTGCATGGAGTTTGCATGTTCTCCCCGTGTCTGCGTGGGTTTCCTCCGGGCGCTCCGGTTTCCTCCCACAGTCCAAAGACATGCAGGTTCGGTGGATTGGTGATTCTAAATTGGCCCTAGTGTGTGCTTGGTGTGTGGGTGTGTTTGTGTGTGTGTCCTGCGGCGGGTTGGCACCCTGCCCAGGATTGGTTCTTGCCTTGTGCCCTGTGTTGGCTGGGATTGGCTCCAGCAGAACCCCGTGACCCTGTGTTCGGATTCAGCGGGTTGGAAAATGGATGGATGGATGGATTATTATTATTATTATTTTGCTGGTTGTTACCAATCATAAATGCTCTTTTACATTTTTTCACACTGTAACCCTCTCAGTGCAGATTATTTCACAGTTTGCCACACTTTAATTTTCGCTCTACCCAATCACACATCTAACCATTCCTCAAAACTAAGTGCTTGCCATTTTTCAGCCAATGTATTATTCACTGCAGTTTATTTGCTCTTTTCTATTTCAAAGTTAGTAGAAAATGGTCTGTAACAAAAGTGATGTATGTGTTCAAAAGATGCTGTTTGTACGCTGGATGCGAAAACTTTCTTGTTTTTATTTATTTTTTCAAATTCACTGGAGGAAAAGTTATTAAGACAGCCACCACATGCATGCGCCCAAACAGAAGTAGTGATATTTCTTCCGGGTAAAGATGATTTTTAACTGGTGTGGAGGATTGCCGGCTTCCCAGTCCGGCCCTCACCCCCAGGCCGCTAGGAGGAGCCCTCCGGACAGCATATTCGTGCCCCGAGTTCCAGCAGGGCATCATGGACTTTGTAGTGTTGTTACACAGCCTTGCTGGATACCTTGGGGGCCGCCAGGAGTCGCTGTAGGGGGGCTAGTGGGCCCTTACGTGCCCTATAACCCGGGAGTACGTCATCACCACGTGACAGGAAGAAACGACGTGCTCCCGGACTGAAGAAAGACTGTTTACCCTGACCCGGAAGGGATAAGGACTTGGGGGTTTGGCCAGGAACCACTTCCGGGTCGGGGGCTATAGAAGGACTCTGGGTGAGCCCAGACATTTGAGCTGAGCTGGGAGGTAGGAGGGCGAAGTGTCTGGGAGTGGAGGATTGTATTGTTTATTGTGAGAGAATTGTTATATGAGTAGTGTGGTGGAAAGGGTGCTTTGTGCACGGTACAAGAAGAAAAATAAAGAGTCTTGTGCTTTTACTTCGTGTTTGGAGTGATACCTGAGGGTTCAAGAGGTGGACAAAGGGCTTATTTGCTACACTGGTTTTAATTGACAGGCACATCATCACTCTTTATATTAAGGTTAATACTTTCTCTTCAGTTCTCTTGTAATTGTGTTCCATTTGTATTATTTTGCTGGTAATTAATTTATTTCAAAAATTGACAGACAGATAGACACCTTCAAACATGCACAAACACATCCATCCATCCACCTTCTAAACCTGTTTATCCAGAGCAGGGTTGCAGGGAAGCCGGAGCCAATCCCAGCATGCATCACACAACAGATGGGAGCAATATACATATTATACAAACGTTACTTGCAATATTTATACTGTTTGTGGAGAATCCTAATACTGTAATATTACAGGTACTTCAAGTATATTTCATAATATTAAAATTTAGAAAGTTATGAAGTTAAGATACGTATAGGGAGTAACACATAGCTGGCGATAAAAAACAATACCCTATTCTTCCTGCTAGTAAAGAGATCGACATTTCACATGCAGACTTTTCTACCCATAAAATGAATGTTCACCTTTGGTTGTGAATTAAGCACAAGGGCTTCTGACCAAATTTTCTAATACATGATACTAAACAAAAATTACTGAGCCATAAGATAGCTCTTGAAATAGCAGAAAGGTAGCTGTGAGATTGTTACACAGGTAAACAAGAGACAACATGCAGCCCGTTACAGTTGGAGCTGATAAAGTTTAAAAACATGGGAAATAAGAAGGAAAACTATTGTAGTTAAACAACTAAAAGTGTCAAGACTGTGCATCAACTAAATGGACCAGTTTTTTAAACACTTCTACTGAATAACAGATATAACTTGCAAATGTCTTTATGCCCCAAAAATAAGTGAAGAACGTATTAAAAACATAACAGGAGCACTGATGTTGTCCTTCTCTACAAAGGGGGCAATCTCACCCACTTACCCACCACAGAACACACCAATTACTCACCCTTGATTCCCCCTCAATTCGATACATGGTTGATCTCACTGTACAAGCAATATCATGCTTTTCTATTTCTCTCAGACGCTAATAGGAAGCATCTGTGAGCTGGCCTAATTTAATTTAACATATAAGTAGCAGGAAATATCATTATCAACCCCTGAAACAAGACAAGACAATTAACAGTGGGTTCTGACATACACTGATGCGGAGTGGAAAGTCCAGGTGCCTCCTTTTAGGAGAATCACAATCATTTTCTCAAGGGCAAAGGAAAGGATTCTAAACTGAATAAAGCAGTAATAATGACATTAATAATGGATTCGTTCACTGAAATTAGAGGCATTAGATATATGAGCCAACTATGTTGATATATTACGTTTTTCAAAGTTAACCACTTTCATGACAAACTGCTGGCACAAGGAAAACAAAATAAGATCAATAACATAGGTGTGCTTTAAAAAACATGTTAATGACAGATAGTGTGCGATTCGTGACTTTTACTGCAGAGCCTGACTGTCTTTACCAGATGCTATATATCTATTGTGCCACAGAAAAAATTGAGGCAGAATTTTTTAATGAGAAAGAATCAGAACTTGTGTAGTGCATTGCAGAAGAACTGAAGGCTAAGAGAGTGAGAGACAGCTCAGCTGACATAACCAGGAAGAGCTCCAGTCACAGTATTCCGAAGTGGTATCTGTGTGTCTGAGACAAGGAGTTCTTCTATTAGCTGACACTGTACGGAGATCGTTTCTGAGCCAGGAAGAGCGGGTTTGCGGCTGACCACTAGCAGTTCACCATAGTACAAATCTTTGAACTGAGATTCTTCGTGCTGTGAGTCCACAGTAATAAACTTGGCGACAAGGATAGGATTTGCACTGTACAAGGGTGGAGTGTAGTGGTAGTGTTGCACAGAACAGTTGGGAGCTGAGAGAGAGAGAGCTCAGCTGACATCATCAGGAAGCGCTAAAATCAGAGTGTTCAGGAGCTGGATCTGTGTGACTGAGACAAGAAGTATCTCCTATTACCCGACACTGTACAATTATGAAATAATTATATCAACATCATGGAAAAACTGACCATAGAAGTCCTCTTTCTTTACAGATGATTTAAGATGGGATAAAATTTCTAATTATCATAACCGAAATTTGCTTCATCTCATCATCGGTGCTGATATTTTCTGATCTTTATAAGATCTGAATTTGATTAACCTCCTTAGCGTTACATTTTTTCTCAAAAAAACATGTAAAAAGCATTGTATTTTTTGGCTTGAAAAATTGCATTTTTATTAAATCGTATCTTTCTACTGTAAAACATGCAAAACACTAAAAGTACGAAGTCAGAAGTGTAGAAAGCATAATAATGATACAAATAATAATAGTGATGAATAACAATAATATGAATAGCAAACTGCTCATGTGCGAGTGATGCAAGTGTCTCATTCAGATTCCCAGAATCCCTTTCGGTTTCAATTTCACTGCCTGAAGACAGATTCACTACTGATGAGAGGCATTTCTTATGAGACGCCATTATGAAGCTAACAGAAGATGTGTCTATACCATTGCCCAAGTAACACTTGGCATTAACGCTGTTGGTACTTTTACAGCCTGAGTAAACCTCGGGTCTAACACTAAGGAGGTTAAGCAAGTTCCATACGGGTGGCCCTCAGTTTATGAAAGTCGTCAAAAACAGAACTCTTTGCAAATTTGGGGCGGAGTGGTGGCTCTGAGGCTAAGGATCTGCGCTGGCATCCAGAAGGTTGCCGGTTCGAATCCCCATCACTGCCAAAAGAGATCCTACTCTGCTGGGCCCTTGAGCAAGACCCTTAACCTGTAATTGCTCCAGGGGCGCTGTACAATGGCTGACCCTGCGCTCTGACCCCAAGGGGTATGCGAAAACTAACAAATTCCTAATACAAGAAATTGTATAAGGCGAAATAAAGAACAAAAAAAAAAAAAAAAAAAAAATTGGAACTTCCACTGAAATGAAAAGCTACCATTAACTGATGACTGACCCCTCGGCAGAGATGTGCTGTCTTTGCTGAAGGACTGCTCAGATTGTCACCTTCCCGAGACAGCATGGCTGGGACGCCTACCTTGGACGCCGCGAATTACAAGCAGAAGTTTGTAGTGATCAGTTAAACAGCCAGATGCCAACTGAGCTGCAAACCTATGACAGAGATTGCTGAATGGAGATTTGTGTGCTGACCAGTTACATTCAGCAACACGTGTGCAAAAAAAAAAAAAAAGAAGTCTGCAGTGTGCAGTACCATTCCTCACTGTTAGAGATGGCTGTTTTGTATTCATTTGTATAAAACTAGTTTGCTTAATTCCTACATAAAAAACAATTGATGTCACTACATGAAAGTTTATTGACTTTCAGTTAAAAAGAAAAATGTGTGGGTGTTATGTGCTTGTTTGTATCTGTAGAATTGCAGTAACCTGAGACCACCATAACTCAGGACCCATCTGTAATGGATGGATGGATAGATAGATAAACTTTAAGTGTATACTAGTCAGCAAGGATTTAGTAAAGAATTCCCTACTGCTAGAAGTGAAAAACAAACAATTTAATTTGGTCAAAATAACCAAATAATGCAGTAAAGACGCTACCACTATATTAATAAGAAAATATAAAGAAATGATACACAGAGAGTATATACAGGTAGAGTTTGACGATGAGTTTCTAATGTACTTAAATGCAGCTCATCGAACATTTACAGATCAAAAAATATAGAAGAATTTAAAAAAATGTGTTATCACCAAGTCTGAGCCTCATATTTTTAAATTTCATTATGCATTTTGTTGGCGGCGGCACGGTGGCACAGTGGGTAGCGCTGCTGCCTCGCAGTTGGGAGATCTGGGGGCCTGGGTTCGCTTCCCGGGTCCTCCCTGCGTGGAGTTTGCATGTTCTCCCCGTGTCTGCGTGGGTTTCCTCCGGGCGCTCCGGTTTCCTCCCACAGTCCAAAGACATGCAGGTTAGGTGGATTGGCGATTCTAAATTGGCCCTAGTGTGTGCTTGGTGTGTGGGTGTGTTTGTGTGTGTCCTGCGGTGGGTTGGCACCCTGCCCAGGATTGATTCCCTGCCTTGTGCCCTGTGTTGGCTGGGATTGGCTCCAGCAGACCCCCGTGACCCTGTGTTCGGATTCAGCGGGTTGGAAAATGGATGGATGGATGGATTTTGTTGGCTGAAGGGTTAGTGCTGCTGCCTCATGGAGACTCAGTTTCAATCTTTCCTGAGGTATTGTGTGTGTTAAGTTTGCATATTTCCCCCTGCATCTGCATGTATTTTTCACCTGATATATACTCATGTCACATGAAAGTTTTATAGTGATAAAAAAAGACTTCAGGCCAATTAACAGCTTCGGCGCCCGGATCCTCTCCGAAAACATATCCAAGGTAATTCGTTTGTCTTGACTATCTATCTCTGCTTTTAACCCCTTCCGAAATGCCACTCCTGTGCTTGGTCATGATAATTGTTTAATAAAATCTTCCATAAAAGTGCACAACATAAATACTGTAATAACCAATCTTAATGCACATAGAAAATCTAGGCAATACGGCATAAACACCAATAATTTAATTAAAGTTACTACTTTAGATGAACAATGTATTAAAACTGTAAAAACAGATCATAGATTAAACAAAAAATACACACAGAGCGGCGCTAATAAAAATAACTTAATTCCTGTTCCATATATCAATAACGCACATAGTATTCATCTCTGCTCCTCCGAAACATTGAATATGGCACTATTAAATATTAGAGCTTTAACTAACAAGACGTTTTTTATCAACGATCTTATTAGTGATAAAAAAATAGATTTTATTGCACTAAGTGAAACGTAGCTTAGCTCAGATGGCGCAGCTGTTTTAATCGAATCTGCGCCTCCGGATTACAGTTTTACTCGTGCTGATCGCCAAGGAAAGAGAGGTGGCGGACTAGCAAACATTTACTCAAGCAGGTTAAAATGTAAAAATATCAGTTTTGGTAAATTCAAGTCTTTTGAGTATCTCGCCATTGTTATTCAGGGAGATTCTCACGTTCTAGTATTATCCGTGTATAGACCTCCAAAATTCAACGCGTCTTTCTTTGAGGAATTCTCTGACTTGATATCAATCTTAATTACGAACTATGACACACTCTTAATAGTCGGCGACTTTAATTTTCATATAGATAATCAATATGACCAAAAAGTAAAAGAATTTATGAACCTCCTGGACTCTTTTGATTTGAGACAGCTCGTTAATCAGCCTACACATAAAGCAGGTCATACGTTAGACTTAGTAATTACTAAAGGACTAAAAGTTGATATAAAGCAGGTCATTGATACGGGTCTATCAGACCATTTTCTTCTACTTTTTAATATAGAAATAATGATAGAAAACACTCATGAGAAGCATATTGTTAAAAAACGCTTCTTTGACTCATCAGCAACTTTAAAACTTACAAACATTCTAACCAATCAGTCCGTTTATAGTGCCAACTATAATAGCGAGGAGAATGTAAATAGTAAGGTGGAAAGATTTAATACTAAAGTGAGGGCTGCTGTTGACTTAGTTGCACCTGAAAAGACAGTTAAAAAATCTTCTAGCATTGTTATACCATGGAAGACCCAAAGAGTGTCTGATTTAAAGAGAACATGCCGTAGAGCTGAGCGTAAATGGAGGAAAACTAAACTAACTATTGACTATGAAATATTAAAAGTTAAAATAACAGAATACAATAACACAGTCCGTCTTGAGAGGCGCTGCTATTTCTCTAAGATTATAAATAACAATGCTAGTAATCCCAGAGTCTTATTTTCGACGATTGATCATCTGTTAAACCCAGGTAACTCAAAGGAATGCCTCCTAAGTACTTCCAATAAAACCTGTGAGGCTATCGCTGTATTTTTCAATCAAAAAATTAATGATATTAGAAATAGCATAGTATATCTCCCCAACACTAAGGATCCTCCTAAACCCCAGTACTCCATAATAAACAAATTAAAGTCTTTCACTAGGATAGATTTACCTGATTTACATAAAATAATTTCTCAAATGAAACCCTCCACCTGCGTCCTTGACCCAATACCAACAAATGTTTTCAAAGAAGTATCGGGCGTGCTTATTGATAATGTTCTTGACATAGTAAATTCATGACTAGATATGGGTTTCTTCCCAGACTGTCTTAAGACTGCGGTAGTTAAACCCCTACTTAAGAAAAATAATCTTGACCCCTCTGCTCTTGAAAATTATAGACCCATCTCTAACCTGCCTTTCTTAAGCAAAATTCTAGAGAAGGCAGTCATTATACAGTTAAATGAGCACCTCAATAAACATGCTATTCTTGATAAATTTCAGTCAGGTTTTAGAACAAATCACAGCACAGAAACTGCACTCGTTAAAGTAGTAAATGACTTGCGGGTAAATGCAGACAGAGGCCATTTATCTGTTCTCATCCTCTTAGATCTGAGTGCCGCATTTGACACCATTGATCATAATATTCTTAGAAATCGCCTTAGTCAATGGGTGGGCCTCTCTGGCAGTGTCTTAAATTGGTTTGAATCCTACCTGGCAGGGAGAAAATTCTTTGTTAGTTGTGGTAATTATAACTCAAAGACACACGATATTCTATATGGTGTTCCACAAGGCTCTATCCTGGGTCTGCTGCTCTTCTCAATCTACATGCTTCCATTAGGTCAGATTATCTCTGGACATAACGTGAGCTACCACAGCTATGCTGATGACACACAGCTGTATGTATCAATAGCACCTGATGACCCCAAATCTCTTGATTCGCTAATACAATGTCTAACCTGTATCTCAGAATGGATGAATAGTAACTTTCTCAAATTAAATAAAGAAAAAACCGAAATCTTAGTGATTGGCAATAATGGATACAATGAGGCTATTAGAAATAAACTGGATGCATTAGGATAAAAGTCAAATCGGAGGTAAAAAGCTTAGGGGTAACCGTTGATTGTAATCTGAATTTTAAATCGCATATTAATCAGATCACTAGGACAGCATTTTTTCACCTAAGAAACATAGCAAAAGTTAGACCTCTTATATCATCGAAAGATGCAGAGAAATTAGTTCATGCGTTTGTTTTCAGTCGGCTAGATTACTGTAACGCACTCCTCTCAGGACTACCCAAAAAAGACATCAATCATTAGTGCAGAATGCAGCTGCTAGAATCCTTACCAGGAAAAGAAAATCCGAACACATTTCTCCAGTTTTGATGTCACTACACTGGTTACCTGTGTCATTCAGAATTGACTTTAAAATTCTGCTTATGGTTTATAAAGCTTTAAATAATCTCGCCCCGTCTTATATATCGGAATGTCTGACACCTTATATTCCAAATCGTAACCTCAGATCCTCAACTGAGTGTCTCCTTAGAATTCCAAGAGCAAAACTTAAAAGAAGTGGCGAGGCGGCCTTCTGCTGTTATGCACCTAAAATCTGGAATAGCCTGCCAGTAGGAATTCGCCAGGCTAATACAGTGGAGCACTTTAAAAAACTACTGAAAACACATTATTTTAACATGGCCTTCTCATAACTTCACTGTAATTTAATCCTGATACTCTGTATATCCAATTCATTATAATAACTATTCATTCAAAATCTGTACTAACCCCTACTCTCTCTTCTGTTTCCTTTTCCGGTGTAATGTTGGTGGTGACGTGCGCCACCACCATCTACCCAAAGCACCATGATGATCCAACAATGATGGATGGATTAAAAGCCAGAAGTCTGTATGACCATCAGCATCAAGTGACTCTGTGAAAACCCGAACTACAAAGAGGACCATTTCATTTATGTTAGGTAGAATGCCCAGAGGGGACTGGGCGGTCTCGTGGCCTGGAACCCCTACAGATTTTATTTTTTTTCTCCAGCCTTCTGGAGTTTTTTTTGTTTTTTCTGTCCACCCTGGTCATCGGACCTTACTCCTTTCTATGTTAACTAATGTTGTCTTATATTTTTCTTTTCTTCATTATGTAAAGCACTTTGAGCTACTTTTTGTATGAAAATGTGCTATATAAATAAATGTTGTTGTTGTTGTTGTTAAAGACAGAGAACTCCAGTACTGAAAGCTGGTGGGGTTAACGGAGTTACAGGATTACAGTTCCACAAATTCACACACAGTGACTCGTGTTTGATGAGAATAATTTTGGTTTCATTCCTGGCTTTTACTATATTTGTGTGATGTCAGCAGCTGGGTGAAAAATTGCCTTGGAATCACATGTAAGACTAAGTAGAGTTTTTAGCTAATACCAACTGTGGCATGAAATATGTTTTAAAGGCCAACAACTCTTAAATTGTGTATACAGAAGTTGGTACACAAAATGAAAAGCAAATTGTGACTGGAGGAGCAAACACTAATGTTATTCAAAGAAGAGCTACTAAATGCATGAGGAAAAAAGAAACATTGGGAAGTTGAAACATTTTCACAAAGTTT